>NW_020664448.1:3936721-4017872 GCF_002925995.2 Terrapene triunguis | reverse complement strand
CTGCCCCCTCCCCAGCTTTGAAATTGTTTTTCTGGCTCTCCTGGCTATTTTGGGTAAAGAGCACTGACAGGAGGACTATGGAACTGACCTTACCGGTTATGAGATACCTTTCTCCACATATTTCAGCAAGGTGCCCAGAGTTTTTGAGTTGACTGTAGTGCTGATGGAAGGTCCCAGACCAACAGCCTTGGAGCTGAACAGGCAATACCAATGCGAGTCTCTTCCATACCATACTGCCCCATCCCTCAATCCCAAAGAGAAGGGCTGAGAGGGCAGCTTGGCCTCCATACTCCATTCGGCCCCTAGTTTCTCTACCAATATCCCCAGCGGGGGTGACAAGTAGCGCTCATTGTGGTGGTGGGTTTGTGACGCTTGCCCACTGAGAACTGGGCTGCCACTCACTAAATTCACTTAGTCCTCTGATTAGCCATCAACTGCTAACCACTTCAGATCGCTCCTAAATGGCATCCTGAGTGGTAATTAATGTGTGTAAAAGCCCTCTGAGGGCGGTGTATTTATCTTCATTGCATAGATGTTCCATTGAATTGTTTTATGTGATGCATTCCAGTTTTTTTAGCAGTAGGTGGCAGCACCATTCCAAAGTTACATCAAGTGGCTGGGAGTACAGGTAGATTCAGCAAAATTCAAAGTGGAAAACAGATGTAAATTTTTATCCAGGAGGGTAATTAACCATTGGAACAGCTTCCCAAGGGATGTGAGAAATCTGTGATCCCTTGGGGTCTTTTATAAAAGTCCGGCACTAGTTCAAGCCACAAATTGTTGAACTCAAAGCAGGGATGGCTGGGAGCAGTTCTCTGACCTGTGCTGTGTGTGGTCAGTGGGGTCCCTTCTGGCCCTGGAAAGCGAAGTTAATGGGAATTCGTGAGCACATTCTGGGAGGGAATTGCAGAGACTCTTTGTGGAACACAAACAGGATACAGAGTCCTAGACAAACCTGCGTTGGTTCCCCCTTTTCCTGTGTGGGGAGCAAAGCACTCTTACATGGTTTTGAATCAAGTTACTTACAGAGTATGGGCCATGCCCTCAGCTGGTACAGCCTATGAAGGGCATGCCTAAAAGTTACAAATACTTACTTTACCAAAAAATTTGGAAAAGCGCCTGCCCTCACTTCCCTTCTGTGTCTGAGGTCAGGGTCCTGGGTCCCCCAGGTGGAGGTGATGACAGCACAGTCCCTGCAAGCCATGGAAGTGGGAAGCAGTATCTGACTGTTGTAGGGGCACTGATAGAACTGTGTTGTGATCATACAGCTAGGCGGGTAAAGCAAAGGAGAAACTTCTTGTGATACAGGCATCTCTTGTCACAATGGGCTTAACACTGTGTGTTTTCAAATATTTTTGGTCATTTTAAAGTCTACCCCTGCATTTCTCACTCACTGATCCGGGATGTTAAATAGTGTATTTCAAATAGAGCTGGCAAGATCAGGGGAGGATTCAGATCCAAACTCTGGGGGTGTCTGGATTAGGGGTCCTGCTGTTACGCAATATAAAATGGACCTTAGGTCAGATTGAAATCCAAGTGTTCCCAAGAGTTACGTAGGGGTGGGTGGAAAGGCCAGAGCCAGCTCTTATTTTCAAACATTGCAGGTCACTTTTTAGAAAGTGACCTGCAGCGATATTTTACAAAATGGGTTCATGCCCTTTCTTGTTTTTTTTTACTATGGACAAAAAGAGACCTGAACAGTGTTTGAGGACCTTCTTACTTGTCTACACCTTGTCTACACACAAGTTTTGCACTGGTATAGCTCGGTTGGTTAGGGAGTTGATTTTTCCTGCACAAGAATAGCTCTCCTGGCATTAAGCACCTTTATACCAATATAATTGTGTTTACACTAGGTGGGGCTGTATCGCTTTAACTAGACAAGTATAGTTAAATTGTGTGTGGAGACAAACCCTTAGAAATATCATCTGTGTCAACTTCTGTCTTCTTCTAAGGACCTATGCGAAAGCTTTTGCTAAAGGGCCAGTGGGGGAGGGTATCTCAGAGTACCTTTTTCGAGGGCTCTCAGATCTGCATCGAAGAGACAGAGATTGATATGAATCTTCATCAGAGACGTCCCTTTTCCAAAATGTTAATCAGGCAGTTAAGTGAAATCGCTGCTAGCAGCATCCCGAAGTGGGGTTTGTTTTGAAGAAGTCTATCTAAAAATCCCTTCTCTGAATAGCTCAGCTTTCAGGCTCTCGCTATCACTGCACTAGTCCTCTAATCAGAGTCTCCCGGCCAAGCCAGGACCCCATTTCGCATGTAAAAAACAAGAAGCAAATTTAAAAGACAACCCCCCCCCCCAAAACATATTAACAAAAACCTTTCAGGCCTTGAAGCTACAAAAGTTTAGGGGCTGTTCCCCTCCCCCACCCCCCTTTGGCAGGACAATGCAGGTTGTGCCGCTGTATGGTGTCTCTCTTACACATTCCAAGCTGTAGCTTTCCACTAGAGTGACCCATTTTTCCCTTTGGGAAATACGGACACCATGTGGGGCTAGCCCGAGGTCCCTGCCGGGGCTGGCCCAAGCAGCTCACCCGAGCACCCTTCCTCATGCAGGGGGCAGACAGGGCTCAGCTGAGCATACTAGCTAGGTTGACTATATTTTCCAAAGGTTAGGGCTAGCGTCACTGCGAGTCCTGCCTGCCCCCCGCCCGAGCCCTGCCTCCCCCCTGCATGGGGCTGGCATTGCTGCTCATGACAACACCCCCCCCCCCGCACATTTCTCTGCACCCCACTTTTTTGACAAAGTGGGCATTTTTGGCAAGAACAAACAGGACAAATGCCCACTTTTGCCAAAAATGACAGGACAGCCAAGATAGGGCTTAAAAAAGGGATTGTCCCAGCCAAAACGGGATGTATGGTCACCCTACTTTGCACCCCAGTTAATATAGTGCTACGGGGATTTAATACACTAACTCCTCTCCTCCACCCCTCGAAGTCACCTGTTGCTAGGAAACATCACTGCGGCTTTCCCAAGTGAAAAATAGTGGGTCAGAACCTCAGCTGGTATAAAACAGAAGCTGCCTTTTAACTTCCCCACATTTGGTGTGTGGTGTCACCATCAAACCAGATAATTGTTCGGTTCTCTACCAATACTAATAATTATGGAGGCATCATTAACAACTCCATCATTAAGGGCATGTTGAGATTTCCAGATAGGATCTTGTCTACACATTGACATGACACTGTTTAATGGCATTGCTTTCTAAAGTCATTTAGCTAAACCAGTGTGGAAACTATTAGGCCAGTTTCAGAGCAAATGAAGAGAGTAATACAAGAATGGCTAATATTGATTTATTTGTACTGTGTCCAGGCGCCGAGTCACTGACTAGCACCCCAGTGTGCTAGGCACTGTACAAACGGAACAGAAAGATGGGCCCTACTCTAAAGAGTTTACCATCTACTAGAAGAGTCTGCACACAAGAGGACTGCACTGACTTAACTAAATCAATTTAGAAACCATTGTAAATTAAAGCTGTGCAATTTTGGTGTACAGACAGTGAGGATTAAATCTCCTATTTGAGAAAAACCACAGTGTATCATCCCCACTTTACCACACTGACTGCACACAAAGTGCTGTCAAAGCCATAAGGTAAGCAAACAAAGGAATGCCCACCTCCCCCACCTGTTGTCCCTCACTCAGGTCTTAATTTGGAGAAAGCAAGGCACTGCTACACTCCTAAGCTCCACCCACACACCAAGCCCCGCCCACTGGAGGCTTCAAAATGAAGACGCCACTCACAGGAGATTGGGCAGATGTTCAAGTTACAATTGTGGATGTTGCGCTGGGCTCCCAAGAGAACAAGATGGCAGCCTCAAAGAGTGCTGAGCTGGCGTGACCCAGACCAATTCGAACCTTGCTCTCAGTTACAGGAACCACGAGGGGCTACTTGTGCCAATAGTGAGTGCTCATTATCTCGGGGGGGCGGGGAGGGGAATCAAATCATTCTGGGGGATTGGACAGGGGGTTTAGGCAGGTTAGTTCAATTTAGCAGAAACATCCCGTTAAATGTGCTTATCCCCACAGTCTCATGCTGCCTCCTCTGCATCAAAAGCCCCAGCTGTCAAACCCTCCCCTGAAGACTTCTGCAAGGCAGGGATGTACGGTCAGTACAAAATTCTGCAGAATATTGAACATTGAACAGAAACCTCCACTGTTAAAGCCACCGTAGAAGCCCCAGCCTGCTGCATTGGAGTGCTGCAGAATCCAGAGACCTTGCATGGGGCCTTGATAATAAACGTACTGGTTTTGTGTGTGATCAGCTCACCCTCTATTGGCGGGCTCACAGAAGGTATCTCGACACAGTGGCTGGGAAGATGATTCCCAGCTCAGGTAGACATACAGGTGCTAGCTCTGTTTGAGCCAGTGTGCAAAAAAAAAGCCTTGTGGTTGCAGCAGTACAGGTGGCTGCTTGGGCTTGCTGGCTGAATACAATCCCACCCAATCCCCTGAGTATGAATTTGGGTGGCTAGACCAAGCCACTGCCCATGCTGTCGTTGCCAGGCTGCTATTTTTAGCCCACTGGCTTGAGCAGAGCTAGCACCTGTATGTCTGCACAAGCTGGGAATCCCTCTCATAGCTACTCTGTAGACATACCCAGAGAGGCTAAGGGACTTATTCTTTATACCAGTTAAAGAGCTCAGATCATGTGTTGAAGGCTTAGATGGAGAGTCTGTCCCAGCTCTTCTGGTGGGTGAGGTTTATCCAGCAATTGGATCGGTCATCTGCAGCACATGGATTCATTACCAGTAATTAAACGGTTAAACTCCCATCAGATTGCGGGAGTGGGGAAGCAGGGAGAACACAACCCAGGTACGGTCATAAAGCTGCACATGGGAGGCAAAATTCACCCTGCTGTGGTGAGTTTAGGAACTGATCATGCAATCCACAGAAAGAAGATAAACAAATGGCCTAAGATATACAGGTTGCTGAACGCTTCCAGCCTTGGAACAGAGTGTAGAGGGGAAGGGGAAGAATTCCTCTCGACTTCTGCTGCTCACAAATAAACCACTCATCAAGCATACAGAGACACCGGCACACCCACTTCCTTCATCCAGTTGCATAAATCCTGGAACTTTGCTCTAAAACATGTTCATCTCTTAACGAGGCCATTCATAATGCAATAGTTGTGTTCGTAGATCCAGTTCATACTAGAGTTGGCTTTGCTTCTTAATGCAGTAAAAAATGAAGACTAAACAGTGCTGGCTCCAGAATCTCTCTTTAAATACACTACAGTATACGACGTCATATAAAACAGGCTTGTCAACAGGAGATTCAGTTCTATGGATACTTGGATTCTTCTATCTAAAGTAGTGATACGGCTCCCTTGACTATAGTATCTGAATGCTTTACAACCGTGTAATGTATTTATCCTCACCACACCCCTGGGAGGTAGGGCAGTGCTGTTATGCCCATCCAACAGGTGGGGAACTGCGGTACACCAAGACTAGCGGCACGTCTATGCTTAAAATGCTGCATCAGTGCAGCTGTGCCGCTTTAATGAAGATGCTCCAAGCCAATGGGAGAGAGCACTCTCGTTGGCACAGTTAATCCACTTTCCCGACAGGCAGTAGATATGTTGGTGGGAGAAGCTCTCCTGTCGACATAACTCCCCTCCCCGGTGTAGACAGTGTTAAGTCGGTACAGCTACATCGCTCAGGTGGGAGGATTTTTCACACTGCTGAGCAACATAGTTCTATTGATGTAGTTCTGCAGCGTAGACCAGACCTAAGTGACTTGCCCAAGGTCACACAGAAAGTCCATGGTGGAACAGGGAATTGAACCCAGGTCTCCTGAATCCTAAGCGGTGCCCTTAACCACTGTGCCAGCCTTCCTCTCCAGCACCCACTCGCCTTTCTTCACTTTAAGTACATAATATACATTTAGCACTGATAGTTACTAAAAGAAAGAGGCACTTTTCAAAGTGTTCATGGACTGGCAGCTTCTGCCCTCAGATAATGCAACACAGACACATTCATCACAACATGCTCCTCTCGTTTACATTGAAATCCTTAGAACACGTTTGTTAACTCGTCATGTTTGTCACTGAAGAATCTCTGCTGAACAGATCAGAATGTGTCAGAAGTGATTTTGGTTGGCCACCTAGCATAAGCAACCAGTCCTGTGGATTTCTTCTCCAGGTACTTATGTGGCCCCATCAGCAGGACAGTTGAGCACCTCACAAACTAACCAATTTTTCCTCACAGAAGCGGAAGGGAGGCACAGAGAGATTTGCCCAAAGTCACACAGTAAGTCTGTGGCAGAGTCAGGAAGTGAATCCTGTACACCTGAGTCTCAGTTCAGTGCCTTAAGCACAAGATCATCCTCATTTTCATACGGGGAAGGCAGTTTGTTCCCTTTGTGCAATTCACATGGTCATGAGTTTCTTTGGCACAGCCACAGAGAGCAGCATGCACTATGTAGCAAGGGGGAACTTGATACTGATTCCCTCAGTCCATTTCCTCCTTCATGATTCTCTGTTCCTGTGAATAACCCCTCAGAAATCACCCCAAGGCGAAGGAAAGGTTCAACAGCCAACACTCCACTCCTCTGGACACCGAGAACTGACTTGACATGCAGAATAGATTTCAACTGCATAAGATTTATTAATTACACTTCAGCATGGATTGATCCTGCATGTGACGAATGGCGTCACAGGATTGGGCCCACATGCTTCTCAGTGCCCAGTTGGTATTTAGGGCTGTAAAGCGATTAAAAAAAATCGTGATTAATCACACTGTTAAACAATAATAGAATACCATTTATTTAAATATTTTTGGATTTTTCTACATTTTCAAATATATAGATTTCAATTACAACACAGAATACAAAGTGTACAGTGCTCACTTTATATTTATTTTTTTATTACAAATACTTGAGCTGTAAAAAACAAAATAAATAGTGTTTTTCGATTCACCTAATACAAGTACTGTAGTGCAATCTCTATCATGAAAGCTGAACTTACAAATGTAGAATTATGTACAAAAAAATAACTGCACTCAAAAATAAAACAATGTAAAACTTTAGAGCATACAGTCCTATTTCTTGTTCAGCCAATTGCTCAAACAAGTTTGTTTACATTTGCAGGAAATAATGCTGCCCGCTTCTTATTCACAGTGTCACCTGTAAGTGAGAACAGGTGTTCGCATGGCACTGTTGTAGCCGGTGTCACAAGATATTTACATGCCAGATGCGCTAAAGATTCCTATGCCCCTTCATGCTTCAACCACCATTCCAGAGGACTTGCGTCCATGCTGATGACGGGTTCTGCTCGATAGCAATCCAAAGCAGTGTGGAATGGCGCATGTTCATTTTCATTATCTGAGTCAGATGCCACCAGCAGAAGGTTGATTTTCCTTTTTTGGTGGTTTGGGTTCTGTAGTTTCTGCATCGGAATGTTGCTGTTTTAAGACTTCTGAAAGCATGCTCCACATCTCATCCCTCTCAGATTTAGGAAGGCACTTCAGCTTCTTAAACTTTGGGTCGAGTGCTGTAGCTATCTTTAGAAATCTTACATCGGTACCTTCTTTGCGTTTTGTCAAGTGTGCAGTGAAAGTATTCTTAAAATGAACAACACGTGCTGGATCATCATAAGAGACTGCTATAATATGAAATATATGGCAGAATGCGAGTAAAACAGAGCAAGGGATATGTTCAGTCACAAATTTAATTAACACATTTTTTTAAACGAGCATCATAGCATGGAAGCATGACCTCTGGAATGGTGGCCGAAGCATGAAGGGGCATACGAATATTTTACATATCTGGCACACAAATACCTTGCAATGCCGGCTACAAAAGTCCCATGTGAATGCCGGTTCTCACTTTCTGGTGACATTGTCAATAAGAAGTGGGCAGCATTATCTCCCATAAATGTAAACAAACTTGTTTGTCTTAGCAATTGGCTGAACAAGAAGTAGGACTGAGTGGACTTGTAGGCTCTACAGTTTTGCATTGTTTTGTTTTTGAGCCCAGTTCTGTACCAAAAAAACAACCTATATTTGTAAGTTGCACTTTCATGATAAGGAGATTTGCATTATGGTACTTGTATGAGGTTAATTGAAAAATACTATTTCTTTTGTTTATCATTTTTACAGTGCAAATATTTGTAATAAAAAATAATAAAAAAGTGAGCACTGTACACTTTGTATTCTGTGTTGTAATTGAAATCAATATATTTTTAAAATGTAGAGAAACATCCAAAAATATTTAATACATTTCAATTGGTATTCTATTGTTTAACAATGCGATTAATCGTTATTATTATTTTTTAATCGCAATATTTTTTTGAGTTAATCTCGTGAGTTAACTGCAATTGACACCCCTAGTATTATTTACATTCAGAATAAGGAGCCAGTCACCAGGGCAGGCCAACGGGGATAAACAGTCCAAACCCAGGTCAAGTTTTTATTGGCGGGTAGAAAAAAGTGCAATAGTTTGTGCTGCTTCTCTTCCTGTTTTAGTTTCACACATCTCTGCAACTTTCCGTTTCCACATACAAGCACAAGTCCCCACCTTCCATGAGACTAGCTACGCTTGCAGTATTTCCAGTGCCACCGAAATGAGGAAGCTTCGAAAGTCACAGAAAAGCCTGCTGCCAGACAACCTCCACACCAATGTGATTTAGGAAGTACCTTATCTTCTCCCAGCCCTCGCACATTGCTGAGGGCCTCTCTGAAAACATCCGCTCAATGTGCAGTGGCAGTCAAAAAAGCGAACAGAATGTTGGGAATCATTAAGGGGCAGATAATGAGACAGAAAATATCATCTTGCCTCTATATAAATCCATGGTACGCCCACATATTGAATACTGTGTGCAAATGTGATTGCCCCATCTCAAAAAACATATAATTGGAAAAGGTTCATAAAAGGGCAACAAAAATGATTAGGGGTATGGAACAGCTTCCATATGAGGAGAGATTAATAAGACTGGGACTTTTCAGCTTGGAAAAGAGACAACTAAGGAGGGATGTGATAGAGGTCTATAAAATCATGACTGGTGTGGAGAAAGTAAATAAGGAAGTGTTATTTACTCGTTCTCATAATACATGAACTAGGGATCACCAAATGAAATTAATAGGCAACAGGTTCAAAACAAACAAAAGGAAGTATTTTTTCACACAATACACAGTCAACCTGTGGAACTCCTTGCCAGAGGATATTGTGAATGATAAGACTATAACAGGGTTCAAAAAAGAACTAGATAAGTTCATGGAGAATAGGTCCATCAATGACTATTAGCCAGGATGGGCAGGGATGGTGTCCCTAGCCTCTGTTTGTCGGAAGCTGGGAATGGGCGATGGAACGGAGCACTTGATGATTACCTGTTCTGTTCATTTCCTTTGGGGCACCCGGCATTGGCTACTGTCGGAAGACAGGCTATTGGGCTAGATTGACCTTTGGTCTGACCCAGTATGGCCGTTCTTATGTTCTCAACCCTTCTGGAGACAGGCTGAAAAAGCCTTTCAGTGGATTGGCTCCAGGTGCTGTAGACACACCAGACATGATCACGGTATAAGGGGCCAATCAAGTTTATACTCCCTCAGTCTGAGAGCAGGTCTGACCCCTTGCTGTGACATGCAACAAATATACATAAACTGTCCATAACACACTATATTCCAAGCCTAAATGTTCTAGAACACTGGAGTGGATCCAGACTAAAGCTCGATTAGATTTAGAGCCTTGGAATGAGGTAGGTTTCCCCATCTGGCCTTGCAGGTGCCAGACGTTGGATCTGTTTAAAATCCATTAGTAGGTTAGGAGTCTGACTCAAAAGACAGCTCTTTACCACGGCAAAGAACTTTGTTTTGAAGACATGAAAGATTAGTTGTGAGGTATGGAGCACGTGTACAGCCTAGCAATGGTAGAGGGTCCTAAACCCGAAGGCTTTTATGACTGCCTGGCCTATATCTTTGGACATTCCGAATATAAATTGCATAGATACTGCACTGAGCAGCAGGGTGGCTATGAATAAAGTTTTAATTCTTTACCATTCTTCAAGGGTCTTACTTCCCTCCTTAAAGTCAAAGGTGAATTCAGTGCTCTGCTTGTGTTGCCATGCCTGTTATCCCAGAGGAAATAAACCTACTATATATTGCTTTCATGGGAGCGGAGGAGAGAGACAGTGTGCAACTAAATGCCTTTCCTTGGGAGTAGAGAACCGAGACAGCATACGAACGAGGAGACTGAGGTTTATCTAAAAAGGAAGGTAATATCACAGTTATCGAAATACATCTGTCTCATCCCAGTAGCTCCTACAAAGACACTTTACAACGTCTCATGTAAAGCATACCTGAGTTGTTGCTGGGTGTCTCTCATCCAAGTTCCAAATCCTGCTTAGTCCAAGGTAGTACTCCTGTGGGCTAAATTCGGACAACTAGGGAAGGTAGGTTATAACAGACACCAGCCTGCCGACAGCAATTCCAGGCCCCAGGGCAGAATAGTCAATGGGCCCCTGCTGGTGACCAATGAGCGGCCGGCTGCACTGTGGGGCGTGCTCTTCCGTCACGCCCAGGGCTTCCCCATGCCCACCTGGCTGCCTTTGCCGCCGCTGGTACCACCCTGCACATGCCTAGGAGCATAGGCTCCAGATTTCCTGGAGGGGTGCTTGACCCCCCACTCTGTCCTAGGCCCCTTCCCCCAATGCCCCACCTCTTCCCATCCCTGTTCCGCCCCCTCCCCTGAGGGCGCCCCATATACAACTGGTGCCTCCCCATAGTGGGAGAGGCATAATCTAAAGGGCAGGTCACACGTGTCATCCCCCCGCCCAGCCCAGGGCCACCACACTCCCCCCACCCCATGTTACCTGTGCGGGGGGGGCATTGTCCTCCCGCTGTGCCTGCCCCCCCAGCCAGTTCTGCCACTCTCCCTGGCGGGCAGGAGCCCAGGTGGGGAGCAGTTTTTAACGCCGGCCCCTCCCAGTCGCTGCTCTGCAGAACTGCCCGGCGGCTGCCTGAGAGAGCCTGGCTGGGGAGGAGGCCATTCCATACCCCTAATCATTTTTGTTGCCCTTTTCTGAACCTTTTCCAATTCCAATACATCTTTTTTTGAGATGGGGCGACCACATCTGCACGCAGTATTCAAGATGTGGGCGTACCATGGATTTATATAGAGGCGAGATGATATTTTCTCTCTCATTATCTATCCCTTTCTTAATGATTCCCAACATTCTGTTCGCTTTTTTGACTGCCGCTGCACATTGAGCGGATGTTTTCAGAGAGGCCCTCAGCAACGTGCGAAGGCTGGGAGAAGATAAGGTACTTCCTAAATCATATTGGTGTGGAGGTTGTCTGGCAGCAGGCTTTTCTGTGACTTTCGAAGCTTCCTCATTTCGGTGGCACTGGAAATACTGCAAGCGTAGCTAGTCTCATGGAAGGTGGGGACTTGTGCTTGTATGTGGAAACGGAAAGTTGCAGAGATGTGTGAAACGAAAACGGGAAGAGAAGCAGCACAAACTATTGCACTTTTTTCTTACCCTATAATAAAAACCTCATTTGATCTGGGTTTGGACTAATTGTCCCTGTTGGCCTGTTCTGGCGACTGGCGCCTTATTCTGAATGTAAATAATACTAGGGGTGTCAATTAATCACAGTTAACTCACGAGATTATCTCAAAAAATTAATCGCAATTAATTGCAGTTAAACAATAAAATACCAATTGAAATGTATTAATTTTTTTGGATGTTTCTCTACATTTTAAAATATATTGATTTCAATTACAACACAGAATAAAAAGTGTACAGTGCTCACTTATTTCTTATTACAAATATTTGCACTGTAAAAATGATAAACAAAAGAAATAGTATTTTCAATTCACCTCATACAAGTACCATAATGCAATCTCTTTATAGTGATAGTGCAACTTATAAATGTAGTTTTTGTTGCTGTTACATAACTGCTCTCAAAACAATGCAAAACTTTAGAGCCTACAAGTCCACTCAGTCCTACTTCTTGTTCAGCCAGTCGCTAAGACAAACAAGTTTGTTTACATTTACAGGAGATAATGCTGCCCACTTCTTATTTACAGTGTCACCTGAAAGTGAGAACAGGCATTCGCATGGGACTTTTGTAGCCGGCATTGCTAGGTATTTGCATGCCAGATATGTAAAATATTCGTATGCCCCTTCATGCTTCGGCCACCATTCCAGAGGACATGCTTCCATGCTGATGATGCTCGTTAAAAAAAATGTGTTAATTAAATTTGTGACTGAACATATCCCCTGTTCTGTTTTACCCGCGTTCTGCCATATATTTCATGTTATAGCAGTCTCGAATGAAGACCCAGCACATGTTCGTTTTAAGAACACTTTCACTGCAGATTTGACAAAACGCAAAGAAGGTACCAATGTGAAATTTCTAAAGATAGCTACAGCACTCGACCCAAGGTTTAAGAAGCTGAAGTGCCTTCCAAAATCTGAGAGGGATGAGGCGTGGAGCATGCTTTCAGAAGTCTTAAAAGAGCAACTCTCTGATGCAGCAACTACAGAACCTGAACCACCAAAAAAGAAAATCAAGCTTCTGCTGGTGGCATTTGACTCAGATAATGAAAATGAACATGCGTCAATCCGTACTGCTTCAGATTGTTAACGAGCAGAACCCATCATCAGCATGGAAGCATGTCCCCTTGAATGGTGGATGAAGCATGAAGGGACATATGAATCTTTAGCACATCTGGCATGTAAATATCTTGTGACACCAGCTACAACAGTGCCATGTGAACGCCTGTTCTCACTTTCAGGTGACATTGTGACTAAGAAGCGGGAAGCATTATCTCCTGCAAATGTAAACAAACTTGTTTGTCTGAGCGACTGGCTGAACAAGAAGTAGGACTGAGTGGACTTGTAGGCTCTAAAGTTTTGCGTTGTTTTGTTTCTGGTCCCGCCACTTCCACTCCCGGCATGTGGGCCATGCATCGCCCAGGCCTGCCCCACCTCTTCCCACCCCCCACTCCTCTACCTCCCCCCAGCGCCTCCAGCACACCACCAAACAGCTGGTGGCGGTGGGTGGGAGGCACTGAGAGGGATGGGGACAAGCTGATAGGTGGGGCCCACCCTTGGCAGGAGGCGCTCGGCTGGGCAGGAAGAGGCCTGCAGGTGGGTGCTCAGCACCCACTTGGCATCTATGTCTAGGAACTGTGCAGCCCACCTGGGCAATTTAAAAGGGCCCGGGGCTCCCAGCCGCCGCTACTGCAACAGCAGTGGAAGCAGGGGGCCCCGGGCCCTTTAAAATGGCCTGGGCCCTTGGGCAATTGCCCCCCGTCGGTGGGTCTGGACAGACAATAAAAGGTTTTACAAAGTTATAGCCACTTTCATTGAATAACTAACTTCAACTGCAATGTACAATGGGTAACTAGATTTATTTTCTGGCAGTAGTTGAGATTAAAGTACACCAAGTTTCAACCGCCTCATGGAGGCACTTTAAGAGGAAATGTACATACGTTGCCTAAACAGCGTCATGCATCTCCTCCAGCCTGGTCACTGCCATAGCACATCTTCATTGCACAAACACCATCTCTCTCCCTTATATTTTATGCGTCAGTTGGTGATTAAAAAGATTAAAAAGTGGTGGTTGCATTAGCAGTGACTATAGCACTTCTCTTTCCAGTGCTCCCCTACGATCTTCCTCTCTCATCTTCATTGGGAAATCAACTACCACCGTTCATTAGCAGACTTGGCTGAGCCTTCTTCCCGCAAACTTGGTTGGTCTAACCTGGAAAGTTTCCAAAATATTAAGGTTGGCTGAAAATTGTCCATTGAAATTTTGGACTAAATGTAATTATACTTCCCCACCCCACCGGGGTACAGCGAGGATAAATACACCCAACAATTATGAGGTGCTCTGCTGAAGAGTGACTTGCTGGCCAGCACACCCCTGTCTGAATTGGAAAATGTACAAAAAAGGGCCACAAAAATGATGAGGGGTATGGAACAGCTTCCATACAAGGAGAAATTAAAAAGACTGGGACTGTTCAGCTTAGAAGAGAGATGACTGAGGGGCGATACGATAGATGTCTATAAAATCATGACTGGTGCGGAGAAAACAAATAGAGAAGTGTCATTTACTCCTTCACATCACACAAGAATTAGCGGTCACCCAATGAAATTAATAGGCAGCGTGTTTAAAAACAAAAGAAATACTTCTTCATGAAATACTCCTTTCCACAGTATCCTTTGCCAGAGGATGTTGTGAAAGCCAAGACTATAACAGGGTTCAAAAAAGAACTAGATACATTCATGGAGGATAGGTCCATCAATGGCTATTAGCCAGGATGGAGAGGGATGGTGTCCCTAGCCTCTGTTTGCCAGAGGCTAAGAGTGGGCGGCAGGGGATGGATCACTTGGTGATTACCTGTTCTGTTCATTACCTCTGGGGCACCTGGCATTGGTGGATCTCGGAAGACAGGATACTGGGCTCGATGGACCTTTGGTCTGACCCAGTATGGCCATTCTTATGATGCACAATCAACCTGTGGAACTTGTTGCCAGGGGATGTTGTGAAGGCCAAAAGTATAACGGAGTTCAAAAAAGAATTAGATAAGCTCATGCAGGACAGGTCCATCAATGGCAATTATCCAAGACAGTCAGGGATGCAACCCCATGCTCCACATGACCCTAAACCTCCAACTGCCAAAAGCTGGGACTGGACGACGGGATGGATCACTTGAAATTCCCCTGTTCTGTTCATTCCCTCTAAACCACCGTGTGGGGATGTAAAGTTCCACGAGAGGGTAAGGGTCACGATGGGACACTTGCAAGGTAATAAATCATGGCCTTATGTAAGGCCCCCTGGTGGTTATATAAGATGAGGCCTTATGTAAGGCCCCCTGGTGGTTATATAAGATGAGGCCTTATGTAAGGAATGGTTGAACCAATCGGTGTGGGGCTATACATGTGATAAACACATGATTCTCCTTCTTGTCCAATCGGTAGATGTGTAATTATAGCCTAATTGTGTTATGTAATGTTGAGAAAGACTATAAAAGAAAGCTTGTAATAAACAGGATTCAGAGTTCAGCTTGCAACCACATTGGTCGTGTGCTTTATCCGCTCCTCATGGGACGCCACACCACCGGGCCCTAGCCACTATCAAAAGACAGGATTTTGGGCTAGATGGACCATTGGTCTAACCTAGTATGTTCAACGATTGTGAGTTGCTCTGTTGCAGGGAGACTCATCAGCCAGCACGCCCCTTCATGGTGTGGTGTATTCAGGGTCCTTCCCTCTGGCACCTCCTTCCTCCTCTTGTATAGGGCAATGCCTCCCAGAGCTTTGTCCCTGGAGGTCCGGCTCCTTGTCTGCTTCTCCCCAGACTCTCTATCCCACTCCATCCCAGAAGCCTGAACTGCCTCTTTGGTGTCTAGCCCTTTTGCCAAGGCTTACCACAAGAGCTTACTCCACTCCTTGGCTTCCCAGTGTCTCTTGGCCTCTGCCAGAAGCTCCCTTCTTGGGAGAAGACCCAAGTCTCACTCTCTTCTAGACCTCCCGCCTCCCTTCTACTGCCCTGAAATCCTTCATTAGCACTCCCATCCCAGCTCCTCCCCACTGGGCCTGGCCCACCCTCCAGGTGCCTTAATTGCTCTCTGGCTCCAGTAACTCTCTGTCAGTGTGGGGTACATACCATTATAGTCCAGTACCGGGGGAGGGAGGTATAAAAGTACTTTTACAAGTATATCTACATAGGGTCATTTCCTTTCCATGATTGCTGTTCAACTGGATTGCACACTTTTTGGTCTTAAAAGCTAGGGTTGGTATTAATGTAAACCAGTGTTTCCCAAACTGTGTTCCGCGGAATACTGGTGTTCCGCACGATGTGAATAGGTGTTCTGTGAAAGAATCATAATTTAAAAAAAGGATCTTTACATTTTTTTTCAATTTTAAATTTGGCATATTTGAAGCGTAGTTTACAACTCTTTCTGAATGACTATAATTAAACATAAAACTCCTTTTCCGGTTATTGATAGATCTCGTATTGAATATCATGGCGCAAAGAGAACGTGGTACGCAAGTATGTTGATGTCAACCCCTTTTGGACACGTTTCAGTTAGTGACGTCGTACCCCTTCCGCTCGAGGCTGCGCGAACTGCAGTGGTATGCACACACCATTCTCTTTACGCCATGTTGAATATAACATTCACTCAACACGTTCAAACCTGTGGGTCTTTACCGTGTGTACGATAAGCACAATTAAACTAGCTTTGCTCGAAACAATATAAATATTTGTGACAAACAAAATTTGATAAAAATCACTATTTCTAAATATTGTTACTAAATCTAATCACCATGGATTTATGGCTAAAAGAAGGAACTTTGAAACGAAAAGCAAGTTCTTCTGGTACTCCAACTGTAGCCGAAATAAACGAGCAAAATATTGTGACACTTCAAAGTGAGGATGAACAATCGCAGTCTTTTGTTGCCAAAAAAATCTGTTAGTACTAGTGAGTTATCCAAGGTGAAAGAATTTCCACTGAAGTATATCAAAAAACAAGAAGAAGCAGGTGTTAAAAGACCAAAATGAAAGTATGATGAAAGTTGTCTTTCGGTTTTACGTGTGTTGGAAATAAAGATGTTCCTGATGCGCAGTGCGTCGTGTGCAACAAAATACTAGCAAACAGTTCATTGGCTCCTGCTAAACTTCGTAGGCATTTGGAAACCAAACATGCTGAATACAAAGACAAAGATATAAGTTTTTTCAAGAGGAAGCGTGACTCACTTGGAAATTGTAAACTTCTGATTATTAAAATTGCTAAAACAGACAACAAAAGTGCAACAGAGGCATCTTATCAAGTAAGTTACCGTATAGCGCTTGCCGGAGAAGCTCACACTATTGGAGAAACGCTTATCAAGCCTTGTGCGAAAGATATTGTAACGTGCATGTTGAGCGAGCAGTCTGGTAAAAAAAATTGATGCTGTACAGTTGTCAAATAATACTGTTGCACGCCGTATTAAAGATCTTGCCAATGACATAGAAAAAGAGCTAGTTTGCCGACTGAAAATTTGCCATGAGTATTCATTGCAGCTAGATGAGTCCACTGACGTTTCAGGACTTGCTGTGCTACTAGTATTTGTCCGATATAGATTTAATAATATTATTGAAGAGGACCTGCTCTTATGTGAATCTCTGCAAAGCAACACAATTGGAGAAGAAATATTCAACTGCATCAACAATTTTATCAGAAAGCATGAAATTAGTTGGGGAAAATGTATTGATGTATGTACTGACGTTGCTCGGGCAATGATCGGGAAGATGAAGGGAGCTGTAACGCGAATCATAAGTATGGCACCAGAAAGCACTAAGAGCCATTGTGTTCTACACAGACAAGCACTTGCAGTTAAAAAAAATACCAGCATATCTGAAAATTGTGCTCGATGAAGCAGTACAAATTATCAATTTTGTCAAATCTCGACCACTTCAATCCAGGTTATTTAAAATTTTGTGTGAGGAAATGGGTAGTCAGCACAAAGTGCTTCTTTTACATACGGAAGTGAGGTGGCTAGCCAGAGGAAAAGTGCTTGTGAGGCTTTTTGAGCTTCGTAGTGAACTACTGGTATTCTTCACTTCAGATAATTCAGGACGAAAATTTAATGACTGACTGACAAATTCCTCATGGCTAATGAGACTTGCGTATCTTGCAGATATTTTTGCAAAATTAAATGAAATTAATCTGTCGCTGCAAGGAAAGAATGTGACCATTTTTACTACAATGGATAAAATTTCGTCGTTAAAGAAACTGGAATTCTGGGCATCTTCTGTAGAACAGAATAACTTCGACTGCTTCCCTACAGTACATGAATTTCTGACTGAAATAAATTCTACACTCCATGAAGAAGTTTCCAGCACCATTTTACAGCACTTATGTGACTTGCAGGCCTCTTTATTAGAATATTTTCCTACAACTACTGATGATAATGCTTGGGTTCAAAATCCATTTGTAATTACAGCCAAACCAGTCGGCTTTACTGTGCACGATTATGAAAGCCTAATTGACAATTTCTGACTCTGATTTGAAACAAAAGTTTAAGGATCTTCCGCTGAATAATTTTTGGAGCAGCCTAATAGAAGAGTACCCTAGTGTGGCTAAATGTGCAGTTTGAGTGCTCCTTCCTTTTGCTACAACTTATTTGTGTGAGACGGGATTTTCGTATTATACTGCAACAAAAAACAAATATAGGAATAGACTTGATGCTGCGCCTGACATGAGGATTCAACTTTCCCGCATTATTCCTAATATTAAGCGAATTTGTGATAGAAAAACGCAGAAACACCAATCCCATTAAATCCAAATTTGTATTTCTGTTTATAAAAATAGATTTTCCTAGTAAAAATCTAATTTGTTTGGTGTTTGTGTATAAATAAAGACAGGGTTTTTTTTAAGTAGAACAGTTTTTAATTTTGACTCTTGCACTTGATTTTTATACTACTTTATACGTGTTTTCCAGTTAGAAATTGTTAGTTCAAGTTATTTTAAATTTGTATTTTTGCTTTGTTTTATAAAAAAATATATTTGAGCATAAATAACGCAATTTTATGCTCAAATAAAAAAAAAAAAAGTGGTGTTCCGTGGCCAAAAAAGTTTGGGAAACGCTAATGTAAATAATACAACTTCCCAGGGTTATCCCCAATATCAGCGGAAGTCTCACAGTGCTATTACCTTCTATCCCCACCCCCAGTTCTAGGTATCTCTAACACAGGGGAAGTCAACAGGCGGACTGCGGGCCAAATCTGGATCGCCAGACACTTTTGAACCAGACCCCAAAATCTTTTTATTTACTAATTATTATAATTATTATTTTTGCATTATTTTCTCTGGAGTCTGGACCTCGACTACACCTTCATCAAGAAATAATTGACTACCCCTGCAATGGTTGAGATCAGCAGAGGCATTTTTACTAAGTCTTCAGAATTGCATACCTAGGGCTCGGAGGAACCAGCTCGGCATTTTCAAAAGAGGTTTGAGGTTTTTAGCCTTGAAGCACGGTGGAGACTCCCTTTTGGCTAAGACTTTGTTGCATGGCTCAGAACTAAGGTACTGGCGTTTCCCATTCCTTTCCTGGCAGGGCACTGGTTGAGTGGAAGGTTAATATTGCTGCTCATATGGACAGCTGCAAACTGATGTATCCTAATATTGCTACATTGGACATAAGTTGTTAATAGGGAGAGTTTCAAAAACAGTTAATAGATTTAGGAGCACAAGTCCCATTGATTTTCAATGAGACTTTTGTTTCTGGCCACTAAAAAGATCTTCTAACACCGTAATTTTAACGCAATTTGTTTTAAAAATAAATTACACTGAACTCAAATCAATGGAATGCCAAACCTTTTATCCCTGCTGAATTGCATATCCAAGCTGAGATTCCCGTTCTGTGCTTTGAAAACAGAGGCATGTATCCTTAAATATTAAACAGCATTGATAAAATCATCCTTTCAGATGCAATATAAAAAACAGGAAACATTACAAAAAGTCTTATTTAAAACAAAATTCTTTAATAATTTGAACTATAAAGACAATTAGTACTTGAATGCAGCATGGATAATAGATTAAATACATTATTACTTAAATATCTCAAAGCTGATGTGTTTTGCAAAACAAAAAGGGTTGACACACAAGCCTAGGGTTAGTTGCCAGTTGTTTCCATATGAAGACTGAGTGCAGTATATCAAAATATTTATTAAACATTTCTTAGTACAACTGCTATTGCATATAGTCAACCCCTATTTATATATTTTTTTGTCACAGTGAATTCATCTGCAACAATATCTTGAATTGGAAAACAAAGATTACGCTAAAACAAATAGTGTTGATGTTAGAAAGTTTGGTCACATAACACATTGGCTATTCCATGTCCATAGACAGGTTATCTTCTAAACAGTAAACGATGCATTATCAGTGCATTAAACTGGGTTCAACAGAGTCAACATCAATTTGACAGAACATGAGACAAGCAGTAACCAAATCACTCTACAAAGTAACTGTTGCTTATGCTCCTAGAATCTCCCTTCCCTCCGCCCCGGGAGCAATACTGTGCATGGTCAAACACTGGAGTAAAATTCTGTTGCAAGACAGTGACTGAGGCCTCAATTCAGCGAAGCATTTAAGCACATGCAAAAGTCTATTCCTATTCAGCAGAGCATTTAAGCACATCCTTAAGTCACATTCAGTGGGACTTCGTGTGCTTCAAAGTTCTGTAAAAGAGGGATGGACTTAAGCATAATTTTAAGAACGGTCTTAAGTGCTTTGTTTAACTAGGGCCAGATTCATGACATGCCAGATAATCAAAAGGGTCATTTAACTTTCACTTGCAAAACCGCATCAATGATATCTCAAGATAGGTAACTACCTGATTTGTGCTCAACAGTTGTGGGATTCTGTGCGCACAAAATGTGCAGGTGCCGATTTAGAGGCCTGTACAAATTGGACTCAGTTCAGTTTGTGACTGAACCACTCCACTGCAAAACTGTAATTACAGATTTGTAATTGAAAGTAGTTAAATGGCTCCAGCAAGTGAAAAGAGATTGTCAGAGCCAGCCAGGGAACTTAGGCCCCATTTCTATAACTGATAGCCTGGCAACGCTTGTGCCTGCCTGGAACTCCCGAGAAGCCAATGAGACTCTCCATGGGAGCAGCGGTCCACCCAGGCGCTGTCAAACGGCAGGGTCAGGAGTGGTTTAGCCACACAACTCTCATTGAAATAAATGGGGGCCGTGTGGTTAAGTCCCCTGGTTGGCTTTCAAAATCTCAACTGATTCATAGTACAATAATAAGAGATGGATGGAAATTACGCTTATTGTGCTAGTTGAGTAATAAGGCAGCAAAAGGCTGGATAATGCAGTATTGCATATTTCTGGAGGTCCACTAAAAAAACACCATTTGAATTCTGCATTATAGGATTTTTTTTTTTGTAATAGCTAAATAATCGTGTAACAAAAACCACCACCCTTTGGGATCTTGCCCACACTATCAAAAACCAAAACAATAGAATTTCATGCTCGGAGAACATGGGGACTGAGAAAAATCAGGCACTTAGCAGCATCAGCTAATTGTATGTAATTTTGCATGCTCAATGACAAAAAACGTTTTAAAACTTAATGGTGTCATTACATTATAGGATTTTCAAAAGCAAAGAAAGTAGAGAACGTCCCTGACATGCAAGAAACACTTTTGTTCATGTATAGAATAATCCATTCTATATTCCATCCACGTAAAGGTACACTGTACTATCCAATATATGGCATAAAATATTCCGTCTACAGTACCTCTATAGCAAATAATTCAGAATCAATATTAAAAGTTAAGCATATAGGCTTCAAAACATTCAAGCCTATTACACACAGGTGTCTAAAGTGCAGTTATCAGGAAAAGTGACTAAATCGGATGCTACGGGATTCTCTGTTTATACTCTCATTGACTCCAGTTAAGATTTACTATGTTCTCCTGCCTTCCATCAGTAAATGTTTCTCCAGTTAGAATTTTTCTTCTACAGCTATACTGGTTTTGGAGCGTTAACCAAACTGTACATTTAAACCCCAGTCCTGCAATTTACACAACGCAGGTGCAGCCCCACTAAAATCAAGGGATTGCTTCATCTGCATATTGTCAATTGTAAGATCAGGCCTTAATGTTTGCAAAATAAAGAAGGTTGGACTCTCAGAACCACCGAGCTGTTGAGGAAAAGAGTGCCCGGACTTAGTCACTTCCTGAGCAATCACTATAATTTCAGAAAAAAATCTTCCAGTATGAAGTGTTCCTCCTGACCATTCATCTTCTGCCATCAGATGCCAAAAATACGATATAAATTGATTTTAAATTACTAATGGATAAAATGCATTTGATAAATGATAGTGATTGCTGAATCCACAGTAAACAAGGTAGGTAGACGTCAAAAACACTGAGGGTAATGGAAACCGCTGGGGTGCCTAGCGTGTTTGAAAGTCAAGCCACTTGTTAAGGTGCCTAAAAATGGAGTTAGAAGCCTAGGTTTAGGCTCGTATTTTTGAGACTCTTGGCTGGTAGCATTAGCCTCCCCACTTCTAATTTTATGTCTGATAAATGTAACCAGCTGTTAGGAACTAGATGTTGCAAGCAATCAAATTCAAATAAAAAGAAAAAAAAATCAAGTAGCTTTGAACTTTTCCTTTAACTTAACTCCTGCCAAGGAGTGAATACATTAGTATACGTTAAGCCACCTAAAGGTAACGTAAATGCACAGATATGTTGGCAAGCAGGTTTAAATTCAGATATCTAGAATTAAGGCCTTGAATCTGGGGTCTTTCTGTTCATAACACCCACTAAAAAAGTCAAATTTGAGTGCCGATGAATAGGATCAAGTGTATAACCAGAAAGCCTCTGACAGGTATCTAACAAGTCCACTTACCTAGAGCTCATATATTCAGCCATAGATTAGTTCAATACTTTGCAATCCTGCTAGTGTTGCGAGGTCTGAGTTAGTCTACTTGTCTTTATCGCTGCATCCTTAAATTAAAGGGCACTGATAGTGTGCAATATACATGATAGAGGTAGATGTGCAAGTGATAATTCTATTGCATATTCCAAATTCTAATTCGACAGTGCTTTTAAAATGATCAGTTTGTTCTAAACACTTGCTGTGCATCTCCTGGTGTTAGAACTGGAAGAAACAACAACATTTTCTCTCCCACAAGGAAGAGTTCTGGAGATAACTAATACTGTTAGCCAACTTGAATTTCTGCTTTCAAGTAAGATGTAGGTGAGATTCCTCCTTGCTGGTAGGTCTGAATCTTCCACATCCTATACTTGTTGCAAAAGCACTTTTCATTGTTGAGCTGCATCCGAAAAATCCTGACTCCTGATGTCTGGGTGAAAGCGTGGTGTTGATTTTTATTGTCAAAGAAGGTTAAATGTCCTAATGTTGTCGCTAAGGCAGAGGATCTCAGACTGTGATCTGAGAAACGCTTGCCGATGGTCCACTGGGGAATTGATTGGTCACATGGTAAAGGTCCTCCTGGTTTTTCATAGATTTTTTTAAAGCCAGAAGTGACCAGTATGATCATCTAGTCTGACCTCTTGCATGACACAGGCCACAGAGTTAAAGTTTCCAACCTTTAAATTGCATCAAAATACACTTGCTACTTTGCGAATGTTACTTTTCCATGGACGTAACAGCCACAGAGATGTAGTGAGCTCACAAATGGGAAGGGAAGATGGTCCATGTGGCACTGTCTTGTCAGCTGTAGCCCACTCTAAAAGTTTGAGATCTGCTGCTCTATGGATGGGTCTACACTTCAGGTGCTACAGCGACAAAAGTACAGCACTGCAGCTGTGCCGCTGTAGTGCCATAGTGTAGATGCTACAGCGACAGAAGAGGTTTTTCCATCACTGCAGTAAATCCACCACCCCTTTGAGAGGCAGTAGCTAGGTCAATCTAGCGGTGTCTATACTGGGGCTTAGGTTGGCTTAACTACATCTCTCAGGGTGAGAGTTTTTCACACCCCTGTGCGACGTAGCTAAGTTTTAGGTGTACACCAGGTTTCAGAAAATAAATACCTCTTTGATCTGCTTGGTCATACAAGGAATATAAACAAGGAGCAATGTAACAGATACACGCATGTTCTTTACACGGTAGTTTGGTACATCTATGTTTCAAGCAACTGAACAAGGCCGTCTAGGTGTCATGTTTGAAATAAGAATATAAAGTTTATTCTGTCCTGACATTTTCAATAGGACTTACAATTTGTAAGGTAGTGCTTCCCAACACATCCATCATTTTAGATGACTATTTGTAGTTAGAGGCTTACACATCTCAATTACATTCTTTATGTAGTGGCAATGTCTTGAAGAGAGGCTCTTGCGGAAAAGTGTGTGTTTTGGCTACTTAAAGTGAAAGAATAAGCCACCTTGCAAAACGTTAAGCTAAAAATAGAAACCCCAAAACTGTTTTTACTTTTTTGAGCAAAAAAATCAAACAGAAGCAAACTGACAAGACATGTTAACACTTATTTGACATCCCGACAAATGAATTTTACATGATCTGAAAAGGAATGTGCTATCTTGCTTCTCACCAGCACGCAGGCTGTTGAGCAAGTTTCTTGAAACATCTTACACAAGCACAGAGACAATCTCTTCATCGGGAAATTGGCATTTCGCACATGGCAGTGACTGCACATACACAGATAAACCCTGAAAATACATAACCCCCCGAGACTCTGCAACAAGAAAAATAAGGCCACTGGAAAAAAAAAAGTTTTTAAAAAAATATTAAGTAACCAGGAGGCCATCAGTGACTGTTGATATGTTCTGCACACTGCAGATATAAAGCAGAACTGCTGCAATGGGATGGTGCTTCTGGCCCTAATTCAGCAAAGCATGTGCTTGACTCCCATTTGTGGCAGAGGTGACTAAAATGATCCAAAAGTCCAGCTCCTCAAGGGTAGGGCACAGGCTTGCTTTGGGGCATTTGGTGGGGGAGAACAGGCACCCTCTTTAGTTGTATTTTTGAAACCGACTGCAAAGTCTTCTCAGAAACTATTTTTTCCAGATAATTAAGGCGCCCAATTCAGGAAAGCCCATGCTTAATTCCCATTGACTTCAATGGGACTAAACACCCTTCCTGAATAGAGATGGGTTCCTGACTAGTGACTTCAGCTCTGTCTAAGTTGCAGATCTATCAGATAATGTTTACACAGACTGCAAGCTAGCTGTCAACTGCTAGTCAAACCACCATTTAAAGATTTACATACTGATCGTGGTACTACAGAAGGCCTCTAAAGTGTGTATGTAAATTGCAGACCGAGAGAAACACATTCAAAGGAAAAGATAATTTTGATTAGTATTGATTGTGCATTACAGGATATAGTCTTATCTTTGAAGAAGTAAAACAAAAAAAAAGTTACATGGCCAAGACTTTGCAGATCTTTGAAGCAGCTTTATAGGTGCCTTGGCTCCATTCCCACTCCTCCCCCTCTCTCCCAGAGTCTCCTGCATGCCACAGAACAGCTGGCGGGCCGGAGGCACTGGGAAGGAGTGGGAGAAGTTGATCAGCAGGGTTGCTGGCAGCGGGGTGGGGAGAGCTGGCTGCCCGTTTTTTCTGTGGGTGCTCCAGCCCTGGAGCACCCATGAAGTCAGCGCCTATGACCACAGCTACTGCCGCTCGTTGGGGGTGGTTTAATTATGTTGACCAGAGCGCTCTCTCCCGTTGCCATAGACTGGCTGCACAGGAGACCTTACAGTGGTGCAGCTGCATCGGTACCGCTGTACGGTCTCTAGTGTAGACATGGTCTCAGAGTGCTGTCGATTACGCTGAGGAGACCAAAAAAAGGCCTGATTTTCTTAAGCACTGAGCACCCTTCACTCCAACTGAAGTCAGTGGGAGTGAAGGATACTTAGCACCTCTGAAAATCCCGTGAATATTTGTAAGATTGTAAAATATGGGGGGGGAGGAAGAGAATTTAAAGCTAGACCAACACGGATATAAATAAGCATTTAAATTAAGTGGCTGTGAATCTGTGAGCATGAATGATTTGCAAAATGAAAGCAGGGTTAGTAAAGGGTGTTCAGTACTTGCTAGGGATATTCAGAATGACCAGAAATGGCCTCCTGGATTCTCACACAAGTTCGAAGGACTTGGGACAGTTGTCAAGTTTCCTCACATTCATAGCAAGAATGTCTAAGTGAGTCTAAACCCCTTTTTAAAGGGCCCTTGAGCCATTTCATTGGTGCGCCCTATCCCCAGGTACTGCTGGAAAACACTCCCGATGGGTCCTGCATCCTCAAAAGAAAATGGAAGCCTGACCTAATTTAATACAATTTCTCTACGCGTCCCACTCCCTTGACTTACTGCAAATAGCAATATATAAGCATGGTAAAAGAGAGCCCTAAATCATTACATACCTCACTAAACTGTATAAAGGTGCAAGCTTGAATTAGTTCAGAAGGATTCAATTCACGACAGGCCCCCTGGATGCTTAGATTGGCCATCACTTGGCCTACCATTTTCATAATTCAGTTACTAATATTAGTTTAGCCACAGACCAGACGGACAACTGAATGAAAACATATGCAACCCATTTCAACAAATGGTAAGGTTTCTGTGACCAGCACAAAATATTAGCCCAGCATCTTCAGCTATACAACATATACACAAAAAATATTGTGTCTTAATTTTGTTTTAACACCTTAACAATAAAAAGGTTCTAAACATTATTCCCATAATGCGCCAACTCTTCACTCTGTGTTGTGCCTGGCAATACCAGTAATACAGAGAAGTCTATTTCCTGCTACACAGCCCTTGAGCTGATGCATAATTTTGCCACATCAGTGTCAACAGCTGTGGAATTTCTTTATTCAGCCAGTGGTCACACTTGGTTGGTTGGATCTCTCACAGTCACTGCTTCTTGGGGGGTTCCACAAGGAGAATAGGCCATATTCCAAAAACAAACTGAAAAGAAAAGGGGGAAACAAGATTTGCTTGCAATGTAGCTTCTCAGAACAGAAATACAGTTCACCTGTTCTCAGTTTCTTGGAATTAATACACAGAACACAATGTAAAAGTAAAGCCAGAAACAGGAAGTCCTGGCCAATGAGCCCAGAAGCATGCTTAAATGTAAGCCAACTGAATGGCCCATTTCTACACTGCATCAATAAGTACAAAATATTTGACAGCTTACCTTCACCTTTGGCCTGTACTTCAGGAAAAGTGTCCTTGTGTATAAGCTAGGGGGAGAAATCCAATGAGCATTTAACAACCAAAGTGCCATACAGTCGAGGTACACGGCTACACTTCAGGCTTTGTCCAGAGCAAATACAACACTGAAGACAGGAGTGATCCCCATGATTTCCTGACCGTACCAGAAGCACTTCTGTGATCACAGCTCAGCCTCAGCTTGTTCTGCCTGGGTTTACCTGGCACAAATGGAGGCCTAGTCACAGAGCCCTGTTTTACTGGCTGTCACACAGCAGCAAGTGAGCTGTGTCTCCCCATCCCCACCCTTAAGGAAAGGGAGAGAGGACCCTAGAAGAGCATTCCCTTCGCCTCAGGGGAAACAGCAATCAGGGACTTGTCCCTCCCTAGCCTGGAGGGGTGGGAGAGCAAACTCCCTGAGTAGCCAGGGTGCTGAGCAAAGTTGCATACACTGATCAAAGAGCAAGTATAGGTTGCTCACAGCTTTTACACTTGTGCTCATCCACCTCCTCCTCCCACTGTGTCTGCGTCAACAGTGGTTTTTGTTTGGTTTTACAGACCTTTACTTCAGGGAGGGAGGCACAGCTTGCACCTTCAGAAACCAGGCTGGGCATGTATGACAGTCACCCGCGCCCTTAGCATTTATACAGCACTGAAACTATAACATTAGCAAATGGAAGGCTGCACGGTCTAGTTCCTGGAGCAGGGTTCTGGGTCAGGGGAAATGGGGGCTATTGAAGACTCTGCCACTCACTGTGTGACGTCTGGCAAATCTCTTAGGAAACCTGAGGCACAGAAATGCCTGAGCAACTCACTGAAAGAACTCAGGAGTTCCTAGCTCCTACCCTGGGGCTTAATCCGCTAGATTCCACTGCTTTATAACAATCGTGATAGAAGTCTACAAATATTTGAAGCTTGTAAACAGCAAAGGGTGAGGGGGATTATTTATTATGTCACAAAAGTATATAAACTACTGTAGAAGGAGAAGATGATGAAATTAACCAAAATTGGCTCAATATTAGAAAAAGCTCTTACACTGAGAGCACAGACTATGGAATAATCTGATAACAGCCCTGCCACTTCAGAAATGTAAAACTAGACTGGAGAAACACTAGAAAAATTATACTATAGGGAGATTACTTAGCTCATCTGGAAAAACACTCTCAGGGGTAATGCATGCAAAACCAATTCCCCCCCCCCCCCCCCATATTTACGGCACTGCAAATCTAGCCTAAAGTATTTAAACTGTCTGCATTAATTTGCTTTCTGTGAGGAACTGTCTATATCTAGGTGTACTCAAGCCGTGCACAGCACCTGCCTTCTACACTGAGAGCTGCGTTCAAGAGGACAGCAAGAAAACTCTATCACAAGGAGGCTGTTGGGACTGTCCCTAGTGAAAGAACCAAAAGGAAAATAACCAGCTTTATAACTGGCAAAAAAAAAAAAACCCAACCCTGCTCTCACTGTGGAAAAAAGTGTTTGAGAAGCGATTAAAATTCATACATTAGCTGGAATACCTCTTAAAGATATTTATTTTATGATTAGGGCCCTACCAATTTCATGGCTGTGAAAAATGCCTCACAGACCGTGAAATAAGCCCTTCCCTGTGAAATCCCATGTCCCCTTGTTCCTAGGCGCGCCCCAGCAAAGGGGGCTCTTAGCTCCGGTTGGGCTGGGGAGGGACAGGACTTGTCCATCCCCTGCACAGCTGCTTTGGGAGACGGGGAGGAGAGACCAGACCCACCTCCACCTCCAGGAATGTCCTGCGGCTGCAGGAAGCTCTGTGGTTGCTGCTTTCAGTGTCCAGCTAAGAAGGCAGCACAGAACTGAGGGTGGCAATCCCATGACCCCCCTACAACAGGTTTGCGGACCCCCCACTATCAGGATCCCCCACGGTTACAATACCATGACATTTCAGATGTAAAGATCTAAAAATGTGAAATTTACCAACTTTCAAATCCTATGGCCGTGAAATTGACCATAGCAGACTGTGAATTTGGTAGAGCCATATTTATGTTTCAGAGGTGAGACAAAGCCATTTTGATGGCACGTTGCAAATAAGCAACAAAAATATTTTAAACTGCCAGCCTAAACCCCATTCTAATTCTGATCTAAAATAGACAGCAGTAAATAAAGGGCCAAAAGCGATTGGAAAATTTGAAAAGCACCTCCGGTGACCATGAATTCAGCTCCATTCTTGCAAATACTTATGCGCATGCTTAACTTTACTCCCATGAGTAGCCCCACTGAAATCAGAGGTGCCTGGACATCAATGTAGTATTCTACATGAAGACAGCACCATCGTCTCCCTGCTCCATGAGATATCTGCACCAGTTTTCAGCAGTGGTAGTGCTCATAGAAAGTTAAACATGGGTGTAAGTGTTTGCAGGATGTAACCCGAAGCAATACAAACATTTAAGTTAACATCTTATGTTTGAAAAATGAAGGAATACAACCTCAGGGGCACTGGCATTTTCACTGCTGGACAGATAAAAACTACAGGATTGCCATTGTGAATTACAACCCACCCTGCAGCATAAACAATTCTATACTCTAATATATAGTATATAGTCTTCTTAGACAGATTTCTCTACCAGTTACAGAAACTTCCATCCCATTAGTTTAATAAAAATGGTTATTTTCCCGATCCTTTCAGCTAATATGACATTTAAAGGGCAAGGAGCAACTGGGAAAAAAACCTGTCAAAAACTAATCCTAAAACAGTTTCATGAACATCTAATTTATGCAATGCCTGCTACCTAGGTAAATTCCCCAATACCCACAGAACAAAGCATAATTATGGAATAGATATTATTTTACTTGTGTGTCTGGTACTCTAAAATGATGCACTCCCAACTAGCAACTCAAATCTAAAACCATTTATAGAAACCCCACCTACTTTGCTTAACAAGCTATGGGGAAAAAGGCTGTTTCCTACCTTAGTAGGATATGAAGGTAAGAGCCAAGGCCCGTAAAAATGTGCCACCAAGCATGAAACTGTGTCACGGCTCCCACGACAGGAGGCATCTTCTCTCGTAATCCCCTGTTCAAAGAAACATATCACAATGCATTTTTTTCCAGACTACGCAGTCCCAAGAAGCAGTGTTCACTTGTCAGATCGCGTCACTCTTTCTGTATCTCAGTCATGTACTTCATGCGTTCCGTCTTTACTAGGTTAACGACTACCTGTTTTTTTCCATTTCTAGTTTGGGAAGATGTTTGCTGAACCAGTCTTCTCATAGGTTTGGAAAACTACTGAGAGTCTTCTACTTGAAGGGAGTACGTAAATGGTTTAGACCCATAACTTCAGGTATCATACTATTTAAGACACCAGAAAATACTAATGCATCTTACTTCTTTCCCACCAGTTTCCTGGCCAGTGTGAAAAAAATAGAAGGTTTGAGAGAGAAATTGGAATCCTTCTGAAGAACTCTGTATAAGCTCAAAAGCTTCTCTCCCACCAACAGAAGTTGTTCCAATAAATATACTACCTCACCCACCTAATCTTGGGACTGACATGGCTACAACAACACTGCATACCCATTTCTCTGTATCTGGTAGCCACTTCATCCCCACTCACCAACTTCATGTGAAGTTTGTCTTGCCTTTCTCTCCTTCCCAGTGTGAGGCAAGGACAGACTGGGTGGACAGCTGTGAAGCAAAGCACCAAGGACAGCAACTGCCTGATACAGAATTCAAAGTGACTCTGGGTATGTGGGGGCCCCAGAACCTAGGCTCCAGCCCAAGCCCAAATGTCTACACTGCAATTTTATAGCCCTGCAGCTGAGCCCTGGGAGCCCAAGTCAGCTGCCATGGGCCAGCCACGAGGGTTTTATTGCAGTGTAGACATACATTGAAGAGCTTTGCCGGTAGGAAGCAGAATTCAGTGCAGAGCTTGAAATGCTCTGCCCAGTTGGCTGACATTTGGTACTTTTAAGGGAAGAGAGCTGCTGGGGAAAAGGACAAAGCAGAGAGAAGGGAGTCAAGTTCTCTCACCTCCTTTTCCTCATCACAGAGTTCTAGAGACAAGTATGATTAAGTTGGTTTTAATTCGAGGTGGAGAGAGACAGTTTAAATATCTTTTCCTTCCTTTAAAAAAATCTATTTTCACATTCAATCATAAAAATTGGATACGGTAGCTGATTTTATTTATTTCCTGTAGCCCCTGTTAACTAGTTCGTGTTAGTCCTAGAGCTGGGTTGAGCTGGATATGCTTGTGCAGACACAAATATGCTCATAAATAGCCAGGTTAATGTCATTCTGCATTGAGAACAGAAAGGTGAACCTCCACAATGTATATGTAACACATCAACACTCCTGGATCCATGCTCATAGCCTTGAGTGGCAGGGGCTCCCATAGCCACGATTCAAAACTTGGTGGCTCCATCCAGAGGGGTGCTCTGTGCTAACCTAGCTGTGGAACCATAGCAACCTTCAGTATTTTCATCAGTTCCATTCTCCGTGGAAGTTGAAACATGTTACAGAAGTGAAGTACAAAAAGGTTACAAAATCCTGAAATTTAAGAGGAGGTGGGTGGGTTAGTGTGACTCATAACTTAGGGCATGTCTACACTTACTGGGGATCGACACTTTGGTGATCTATGTACCAGGGCTCGATTTAGCGGGTCTAGTGAAGACCCACTAAATCAATTGCAGATCGTTCTCCCATCGACTATAGTACTCCACCAGAACGAGAAGCGTAAGGTAAGTCGACAGGAGAGTGTCCCCCGTCGACCCAGCGCAGTGTAGACACTGCAGTAAGTTGACCTAAGCTATGTTGACTCCAGCTACGTTATGCACTTAGATGGAGTAGTGTAACTTAGGTCGACTTACCCCCGTAGCATAGACAAGGCCTTAGATTTCCAAAGAATAAAAATTACAAGCAAGAAAACATATCTTCTCCAAGGGTACCAGCTGTAGTAAGTCACCCCTGGAGATTCCAAAGCTCCAGGGACTTCTGATTAAAGCTATGAAACAGGTACAGTTGAATTAAAAAATACTGCAACAGGCAGCAACACACATTGTACGGTAGGAAGTACACTGACATTTTTTCCTTTTGCCAACTGGAGATGGAAAAAGGTGCTTCTAGCTATTGATGCAATCTACTACAATGAAAACTGCAGGCAAAGGGCAGACTTCCTCAATTGATGGAGTGGTTTTGACCTCATCGTTGTGTCAGCATGGCTGAAAAAGTAGTCAGCCCTTGTACCAGTACCTGCAGCTTCAACGAACACCCTGTCATTTGTGCTGACAGAGTCACATCCCTGCGCCAGATGTATCAATAGCATCAAGTTTTGAGCATGAGCCTCAACTGACATAGCTGGCACATTCACAGGTCTGAAAGCTCCAAGAGAACTCTGCTAGGACCAAGTTTCAGCTGGCCCAATGTTGTGCATACATCATTAACAGCCACAACTGTGGTGGAAGGAGGAGGTCAGGTTATACAATATGCCTTGCTGGGTTCTCGCCCAATATAGTAAACTACTGGTGCAATGCTGTCAAAGTTGAAGTCAGTACAGGCCAAGAGAGCGCGTGGACAGAGGAGGTGAGATCACAGGAGTCAACTGGGATCTTCTTGATGCAGGCCTCAACCTGTCCTTATAGAGAGATGAGTAAACATCCTCCAAATTGGTGGTTAGCACTACTGCTAGGATGCATCAAGGGAATTAATACTTCAAGAGTGATACGTCGTCCAGATCTATCTTGCCAGACCTGTGCATAGACTTGACATCCAGCTGTGAAATTGGACAGTGGCTTTCTGTGAGCTTTTGTCTTTGAGGCCTTCCTGGCTGACTTTGCATTGGATTGAATTGAGGTGTTGTGGGGAGGCCAGGAGAGTCTCTTCAAATACCACGCCAGGACACAAATGCCCCAAACGATGCAACTCTGTCGGACTAATTAGCTGTGATTCACCCTGAAACTCCTCCAAGAGTGGTCACTGTCCATTAGTTGACAGACATACACCTATATTGGATGTTTCCTGATCTTATGGGGCTGCTATTTTTGACATTTTGCTGAAAAATAAAAGAGGAAGAAGAAAAAAAGGCAAAACCTGGAAAGATAACAAGCCCTAAAACTCCCTTTAGTGACCACAGTAAGTTTTTTTTAAAGTCTAGAATGAGACCAAAAAAAAAAGGAAGAAAGAAAATGTCTCAGCCAGGTGGCTGAGTGATATTGAGCTCACAGTTCTGACTCCAGATCAGTCAGCAGCAGTTCAGCTGTGGAAGCCTTTTCAGTATCAATGGCAAGAAAAGGACCAAATGTTGTTGGCACTAGAGGTCACTATGGGTATTTCTATACTGCAATTAAATACCTGCAGCTGGCCTGTGTCAGCTGGCTTGGACTGCGGGCCTGTAAAATTGAGATGTAGAAGTTTGGGCTCGGGCTGGAGCCTGGGCTTTGGGACCCTCCCCCTTTGCAGGGTACCAGAGCTTGGACTCCAGCCCGAGCCTGAACATCTATACTCCCATTTTAGAGCCTCGCAGTCCAAGCTCACACAGGCCAGCCACAGGTATTGTAGTGTACAAGTATCCTATGGTTCCACAGCATGGGCAACCCGAGGTGTCTTCTTACTGGATATAAAGCTGTTTGATTTTTGAGTTATGGAAGTTCTCCACAGCTAGGAGCATGGACATAGGAGTATTCTGTTATCCCTACGCTTTGGTAAATGTGCTCTCAAACGTGTGTGTATATTTAAGTAAAGAAATGATTACTGATTAAGCATCAAGTTTAGCATCAAAACTCTCAGTCCACAAAAGAGGTGCTTAAACTCTATATTTGTCTCAAACTTTTTCAAGAACTAGTTTCAAAGTAGCTGTAGATAAGCAAGATATTTAATATTCTGCCTCGAGGGCTGCCAACGAAATTACCAGTTAAATTCCAATTCCAGAATTTCTACATCATTTTTCACGCTAACAATGCTTAGAATTTGAGGAGCCGTTAGAGGTCTACTGTGTGGCGAGAGTTAATCAAGAGCAGACTGGATAAAACACTTGTAAATATTCTGTGGGGCTTATACTTCACATATCAGGAGATGGACTCAGAATTATTCTGCAGAAAACAAATAAAGCCATGGAACTCAGAGATTAAAAGATATGCAGACAAGTTGCAAATGCTTACCTCAATTTATCACAGAAAATGTTGTCTACATTCCAAAAAAAAAATCCCATTAAAAATACACTTAAGGACGTATAGCCCAGACCCCTAAGCCATGGGTATACCCTAGGGGGAGAGAAGCAAAGTGAAATTTAGTTTTTAGGATACAAACTGCATTTAAAGTAACATATATAAATTATACTATTTACAAGTTAAATGCCTGGTGGAAAAAAGTTTAAAATTCCTTTAACAGGACACCAATTTGAAATCTAATCACATTTTCAAAAGTGAATTAAAGGTACAGTACTGTCAGGTAAAACATATCCCAAGTCCCTTGCTATTTTGGGGTGATCACTCATTTTCCCCCTAGACGTTTCTTACCCTAACAGCTAGGTGTGAAAAAACCCCAACACAAACAAGAGAGGAAACAATTAAACTGGCTATTCCAATGCACGGACTAAACCAAAAGAATTCCCCCCCCCCTCTAATCTCTTTCAGTTATTCTTTGGTACTACTACTAACAGTGATAGGTAAGAGTGTTTCAGACAGAAATGTTGTGAGTTGTTGGTTTTTTTAAGTAGCTTGTGTCCCTTTAACATTCAAAGCAAAAATTATTTCAGCCTTTTGATAAAGCGGCATACCAAAGCCAACCACTAGCCCGGCAGACAGTTTTAGAAAAAGTCATTTCAGATTGTGTTTTACCAACAAGAGCCATTAGGAAAAAAATCCTATTTAGGATACAAGACTAATGTGCTGAAGAACCACAGATGCAAGGCAGCACATCGTTCATTAACCCAATCTTCCTGTTTGCATTCATGTAGGCCACAGAATCATTAACTTCTTAGGTGAAGTTTGTTCCTTTGACAGCACTAGGACAAGTCCTCAAACATCCAATTCCAACCCCAAGAAGCTACCATGAAACACAGTTCATGTTATTATCATCACCACGAATACACAGTTCAGATTTTGGTTTAAGATGCATTCCTGAGTTGCTTATTGTCTTTTGCATTATTTTTGTCACTGTGATTTATCATCTGTAGAAACAGCAATAACACCGATAAGAACATATCCTGTATCAAGACAAATGGATAGGGCATTTTAAATGTAAATAAAATTCGTTGACAGTAGTGTTCCCTGTTAATATACATTTTGGAGTTATGGAGTTTAGTGATTGGCATTAGGCGTGTGGTTTATGAGCTTGTAGGTATTTTTTCCTCAAGACAAACACATCAGACATACACTGCCTGCGTTACTGAGGGGGTAAACACAAAACCCATTCACGTCATCAGCAGATTGATTTCTAACTAGCATTTATTTAGTCCCATAAATATAATAGGCAAGCTGAGCCAAAGCACCAAAACGTCCTTACCCACAGAGCTTACTTTCTAAGGGCACAAGTTAGCTGAACATATGAACGAGCAAAGAAAGGCATACATTATATACTGTTAATTACAGCTGGAATGGCTCATTAAATAGGTGAGGTTATGTGTTTCATGGAGGAGGAAAGAGAAGGGGGTTTACATGCATTATTAACAGAGTCTGGTCCACGAGCACAGGGCAGCATAAATGAAGGGACAATGTGGGACTGGGTGAAAGAGACCCCCGAGCAATCAGACTAGGAGGGGTGCGGGGAATGAGAGGTGAATGGTGAGGAGACACAGGTAGAAGCATAGTTCTGAAGAGTTCTGGAAGTAAGGAAGGGGGGCCCAATTTGAGTTGAAGACAAAGATCTTAGGGCACGTCTTCACTACCCGCCGGATCGGCGGGTAGCAATCAATCTATTGGGGATCGACTTATCGCGTCTAGTGAAGACGCGATAAAATCGATCCCTGATCGCTCTGCCGTCGACTCCGGAAATCCACCGCGGCAAGAGGCGGCAGCGGAGTCGACGGCAGCGCGGCAGCGGTCGACTTGCCCCCGTCCTCACAGCCAGGTAAGTCGACCTAAAATACGCAACTTCAGCTACGGTATTCACGTAGCTGAAGTTGCGTATCTTAGGTCGACCCCCCGCTGTAGTGTGGAGCTAGCCTTAGGGGCTCGGTTTGGATGGATTTGAGGAAGAGAAGATATGGGGGGGGGGAGTAGGTAAAGGAAGGATATTTTTGCAGTTAGGCACTAGACTGTGCCTCAAGACAGCAGAGTTCAAGAAGGGATGAATTTTGGGAATGTGGAAGATGTAACTACAGGATATGGTGAGGGTCTGGATATGAGAGGAGAGAGTGACTGAATGCCGTCAAGTATTGGGTAAGAGAGGAAGGTGGGGTAAGAGAAGGAAAGGTTTGGTTTTACACATTTTAACTGGGGTGATAGCAGAATATACAAGATAAGATATTGGAAAGATAGGCAGAGTTGTTGGGATTTACAGGGCTGGAAAAACAGTAAACCTAAGCTGAAAACACACACACTTTTTTATGTTAGAAAAACTCAAGATGGATATATATTGCTCAGAGCTAAGCAGTATCTGAACCCCTGAAAAAAAAGATCTCTCAAGCAGGAGACACATAAAAGAGAGGAGAGCGCACAAAGTGAACCTAGAAACTTAATTTAATATATTTATTCACACTGGCCGCCCTCTCTGTTTCTTCAGTTTTGCCAAGAGACACTTTTCTCTGGTTCTCAGTTCTTCCAGCACTTTTGATACCATTCCTTTTAATTTTGGGGGGAAAAAAATTAAATTCCCAACTTCACATATATCATACTTCACCCATTCAAAACAGTAACTTCAACAAAACTTTTACCTTTTAGCATCTAAGTACTTTACATGCTAATTTTAAGTACTGGGCTGCAGGGAAAACTAACTGAAGTGCTTAACCCCGTGACTGACCCCAACTTCAGCCAGCTACTAGAATTATTGTTTGCGCACTGGCAGTATTTGCAGTACTTTACAAAACAAAGGAAGATAGAGTCCCTGTGCCTGAAGGAATCTACGAACTACCGGTCCAGACACTGATCACGACTGTGTGTGGTCCAGGCTTGCCTGAAGGTACACACTAAGGGTTTGTCTACACTATGCACCTTTTAGCGACACGGCTGTGCCACTACAGCCGTGCATGCAGTGTAGCCTCTGTTTGTAGGCGGGAGAGCGCTCTCCTGCTGACAAAAAACTTCCACCCCCAATGAGTGGCAGTAGCTTTGTCGGCAGGAGAGCGCTCCTGCCGACAAAGCGCTGTTCACACAGGCGCTTTTCGTCGGCAAAACTTGTGTCTTTTGGGGTGCGTGTGTGTGTTTTTAACACCTCTGAATGACAAAAGTTTTGTTGTTCAGTTGCCAGTGTAGACAAAGCCTAACTTCAATCAAATATCTTTACTGAAAGACATGAATCACTCCTCCATTACCACAAGACAGAGAGCATATGACCTTGCATCTCTCACTCATTTAGAGAAGTGGTCAGCACTGCCAGTTTCTCATGTTAAGTTGTTTTTAAAATGCACACCTCTAAGGGCTGGTCTACACGGAGGGGGGGGGAGGGATCGATCTAAGATACGCAACTTCAGCTATGAGAATAGCATAGCTGAAGTCAACGTATCTTAGATCGATTTATCTCGGGTCCTCACGGCGCGGGATCGACGGCCGCGGCTCCTCCGTCGACTCTGCTTCCGCCTCTCGCTCTGGTGGCATTCCAGAGTCGACGGGGAGCGCGTTCGGGGATCGATTTATCACGTCTAGACGAGACGCAATAAATCGATCCCCGATAGATCGATTACTACTCGCCGATCCGGCGGGTAGTGAAGACGTACCCTTAGATGCAAACACCTAGTTAGAACATATCTACTTGTAATGCTGAGCTAAATAAACAGTCACTTACCACAATACAATATATACAGACCGAAGTACAATAATAGAAACCAGTGCTCCATACACAATCTGCAGGAAAGTGGAGATAAAATTCAATGTTAGTGTGTTACAGGCAGGTATTATTGTGTTTGTATACCATCTTAATGCAAAAGAAAACTAAACGTTTGTTGGTTTATCACCTATAGTATCTTTACTGACTTTTTCAAACCATCATTTTGTCTATTCCTCAGTATAGAGAATAGTTTTTCCCCTTTAAGTTTCCAAACAAAAGAAAAACAAAAACAAAGCCACAGTACAAAATGCCTCCCAAAATAGAAGCGTGGTTATATCCAGGCCCAACTGTTGGAGAGGTTTAGCTCTTTTTCTGGAGATAGGAAAATCCAGATTTCAGAGACACGTCAGGAATTGAATTAGAAAGCAAGCACTAGGCAGCACTCTTTATCCTAGTCACTATGGTGAAGACGAGAAAAAGTGCAGTTCACAGCTCGAAGGGTAGTCAGCATCCTGCAATTGAGTTTTGATTAGGGAGTACATCACCATGTCTTCCGTTCTCTGTGCACTTTAATCCAGGCCTGCACAAATGACAGTGGCCTTGGACAGTGTCTAAATTAGCAACTCCTTCACAGACAGTGTTTGCGACTAATGATATCGTGCAGCATTACTGAAAGCAGAAATCTGAATAGACTTCACTATGTCTACCATTCAGCAAAGCCCAAGGGAGCATTCTAAGTTAACCATGGCATATGTTCAGCATTGAGGCCTTGTCTAAACAGGGATGAGGTAGTGTTCTATGAGTAGAACAACTCAGTCATGATATGACTGTTTATCTGAGAGGACCTAGTGAAACTGGTCAGCAATTATAAAGGTATTAGTGGGGGCTCTCGGAGACAATACAACTTGCCCATTAGCTGATATGATTATCCCCAATATCAGTCTCCACCAGAAGAGAATTTATTTTACAAAGAGCTTGGCCACACCATGGCATGGAAAGCTGTAGTGTAACTAAGCCAACTGTGAGGTTTATAGAGGGCGGGAAATTCTAGAAATGTACGGGACAAGCTGCAGAAGTGGCTGAACAAAAGGATTTTAGGAGTTGCCACAGGGGCTAAGTTGGGGGGGAAAAAAAAAAAAAAAAAGTGAATTCATCTCTACACACTTTTAGGTGAGGTGGATTCTCATGAGGAATAAGATGGTCTTGCAGTTAACACACGGCACTGGGAGTAAGTTAACCTCTCCGCATACAGCAGTGAATCCACAGGCAGAATTGTATAAACATTGGGACAGCGTGAGGATGGAACTCTTGACACTGGTGTCAGCACCACAGACAGGGCCGGCTCCAGGCACCAGCTTAACAAGCAGGTGCTTGGGGCGGCCAAGGGAGAGGGGCGGCACCTGTGGCAATTCGGGGGCGGCAGGTCCCTCACTCCCTGTAGGAGCGAAGGACCTGCCGCTGAACTGCCGCCGCCAGGGGCTGTTTTTTTTTTTGCTTGGGGCGGCAGAAATGCTGGAGCCGGCCCTGACCACAGACTGCTCTTTGGGACAAGTTGACTTTTGCAACTTCAGCTGAGAACATCTTACTTAGAATAGCCTATGCAAAGCGCCTCTTTTATTAAACAGTGTCTCTCTCACTCTCTACTTTTAATAAATCTTGTTTTACTGAGCAACCTGCTGCTGTTTTGGGGAAGCTTCACTTAGAGAACAAGCACCTGGCATCCTCAAAAAGAGAGCGCACGTAGGATAAAGAGTTACTGGAACTGAAACCCCTCTGCTGGCATTCTAAATTTTGGTCAATAGGGAACAAGCAAATGCATTTATTCCCAGTGAGGTATACTACAAAAAGCTGGGCAGATGATACAGAGGGGAGCAACCATGAGAGTGCATGAGAAGAGAGGTGGCCGTGGGGTTAGGTAACAATCTCAGAAGGCAGAGATGGGACATTGATTAATGTTTCCTGCCCTCCAAAAGAAAGAGCAGTCTGAATTAAATTAAGTGGCAAAATGAGACAAAAAAGAAGGGGTGCTAAATCCTTAGCTGGTGTATATCAGCACAACATCACTAATTTATACCAGCTGAGAATATGGCTCAGGAAGGATTGTACCCAAAGACACCACCCCAGTGTGAAAGGGAGCAATTTAGGAAAAGAAATGAATAGGAAATAATGTATGGCTGCCCACATCCTTTCCCACATGCAGCAGGGGGTTGGTAATCTCCTGAGCTCTCTTCCAACCAATCTTCTCTGACTCTATGATAAGCCCCAGATGGACTCCTCTAACAGTATAGGTTATAAGGTCAACATCTCAAATGAGAACACATTAGCAGAAATGATAGTATCTGGCACTTTTCACCCATAGACCTCAAAGCACTTTACACAGGAGGTAAATATTTTCCTTATTTGACACATGGGAAAATGGAGACAGAGGTGAAGTGACTTGTCCCCAACTATGCAGCAGTCTAGTGGCAAAGTCGGATTAAGACCTGAGTTTCAATCCAGTGCCACACACACTGGTCCATACTACCCTTCCATTTACCACAGTATTCTCCTGGTACATCAACAAATCAGTACGATGGACATGGAATCCTTGGCCAATAAACCATAGCATGAAGCTAGGCAGCAGCAAAGTAATATTTCAAATTACACAACTTGGGTATTAATTTTTGAAAAGTTTCCGTATGCAAACCCTTTTTTGTTTTGCAGCACACTTCTAATCTTCCTCTTTTCTTCTCTTACTTCCATTTGCCATTCAGCCATTTTAAGACAACTCCGTCATTCAACAGAGGTAGAGGAGAAGCCAGGAGTGTTTGCCCTGGAGGGACCGCAGAGGGGAGAATACAGGTGCACCTGCACTAAATTGTGATATCCTCCATATCCCCTCTCTATTTTTCCTTCCCCATTCCCCGACCTTCCTTTGTTTTTCCCTTTAGCTAATCCCTTCCTATCTTCCCTTCTCTCATTCTTGTTCTATATTAAATATAAATATTTAATAAACAGAACTCTTTCAAGAATTATATTAAAAAAACCAAGACCACAACAAAATTGAGGAACTAGTATGGCATTTGCAAACCAACATTTTACTGACACTGCTTGTATGTTCTACCCCTTTCCCTACCCTTCGGTTTGTTTATTTAGCCTTCAGGCCAGCAGCTGTCTCTGGCAATGGAATAACTGGGGCCTGTAGTCACCATCATAATACAAACAAACAACAAACTGGTCTGGTTATTGGCATAACAATACTGTAACTGTAGCAGCTGGGGAAAATCCCTTCACAAAAATTTAAAAGCAGCTGTTGAAGGATTGTACACCTCTACCCCGATATAACGCTGTCCTCGGGAGCCAATGAAGGATTGTACACCTCTACCCCGATATAACGCTGTCCTCGGGAGCCAAAAAATCTTACCACGTTATAAGTGAAACAGCGTTATATCGAACTTGCTTTGATCCGCTGGAGTGCGCAGCCCCGCCCACCCGGAGCACTGCTTTACCGCGTTATATCCGAATTCATGTTATATCGGGTCGCGTTGTATCGGGGTAGAGGTGTATATTAGTCTCAAATCAACCTTTAGCACTAAAGAGGAGAGGTGATGGTGACTGGCAGTACCACAAGAATGTCTACATTTTACTATTGATAAGGCTACGATTCTGTCACGGAAGTCACGGATTCTGTGACTTTCCAGGACCTCTTTTAGGGCAGGGCTGGAGCAAGTGTCAGTCCCTGAGCCTGCCGAACAGCTGACCGGTGGCCAGCCCAAATCTTAGCGAAGCAGCAGTCCCTGGCTGCCGGAGCAGTGGCTGGGGTTGGGCAAGTCCCTGGGGCTGGAGTGGCTGCTGTTTGTCCACCCCACATCTCCACGTATTTTTAGTATAAGTCACAGACAAGTCACAGGCTTCTGTGAATTTTTGTTTATTGCCCATGACATGTTCCTGACTTTTACTAAAAATACCCATGACAGAAACTTAACCTTAACTGTCCATATGTAACAGAACTGAATCAATTCTGACCTGAGTCTTTATAGTACTTAAAGTGAAGCTCCAATCCAGACTATGTGAAAAGTGCACAGTGGACCGGTCCCATTTGTGTTCAGAGAAAGAGCCAATTAGTTGTTGCTAAAACAGTCACTACTTTTTATTCACCACTGAAGTGCCGAACTAAACAAAGGGATTTGCAAGCATAATTCCAATCCAGTTTATGCATTAACAGAAAATGTAAGTAAAGTCTTATTACCTTTATTGGGGAGATATGTGACTTAGAAACAACCACGCTAACTTGACACAGTTATCGTTTGTTAATACTGAGCCAATGGAGGAAAGCTTTATACATATGCACATACTGCCTGTGTTTAAATGTCCGGAGGGAGTTCACACCTTGATGCAACCAGAGATTGAGTCCTCCATCTTTGTGCCTCTCCGTACTGTGTATAGTTTGAGGTCCTTTTAGTATTTCCAATGCATTAATGAACACTTCTATCTTGTCTTAACTCTGATTTCCAAAAAGGACAAATTTAAGATGATCTGTTTCCCTTTGACACCCAAATCAAGAGACTTGTTCTAAAATGTTAGAAAACTCACTAAAAGAGACAGCAGGCTAAAGGACTACCAAAGGATAGTTTTGATCATTTTCCTTACTGCATTCTTCTTACTTACAATTTCCATCTCTAAACATTCCTCTATTTCTGCATGGATAGACATTTCTGCTATACAGACAGATTTCTGTCACACTGGTTAAAATAGTAGCCAACGTCAAGCTTTTATCATGTAACAGACTTACACTGGCTCTTTGTACAAGTATGAAAGGCTTTTACTCTGTCTAGCGAAACACCTGGCTTAAGGCCAGCCCACAGGCCAGGTAAAATACTGGCTAAAAATGTTACTCTTTGTAGCAGCTACTGACAGAATGAAGAAGCAAAAACTGAAGGAAAGCACCTTTCCTTAGAGCCAATGACTTGACCCCTCAAAATTAGTGGCTTAATGGCTTGGATAGGAGATAGTCATAATAATGCAGGGATAAAAATTAACTATTGCTGTGAATGGAAAGACATCCATCGTTGACACATCTTGAAAAAAAGAAGAATTTAAAATAGCGTGTTAGTAATAAGATGAATACATGTTTATTGTTCTAATTTCTCACTTTCTCAAATAGTTCTTCCTGACATACTCCAAACACCATCATCCTCAGACACAATACCCATCACTCCACAGGAAGGGTTTTACTTTTTCTTTTAAAGTCTGGTGAATATTGATACTTATAAAAGTCAGATCTAATAAGCACTGGTAGTGTCAGGCACAACGAGAGAGTTTCTGAATGCAATCCTGCTACCACAATTTAAAACTGACCCCCTATTCCTACTACAGACGGGGCCAAAGTCTAGTCAGTGAATCTGGCCCTCTACTTGAATTAAGTGTGGCTCACTGAAGCTGAAAGCCCCAGCTGCCCATCAAGTGAGTGGATCAAGATGGTACATGATGCATTGGGAGATCTAGCCTCTCAAGGCCACACCTTTGTATTAGAGATGAGGCCACCTCATTTAGTCAGTTAAGAACATTAAGTGCAGCCTTCAGTTGGCCAAAGGATGGACAGGCTGCTCTTACCATTGCAGCACTGGGATTTCAAAAGCTCCTTGATACCTACTGTCAGTGTGGAGGAGAGACCCGCTGTATTTTTACCTATTTTCTTACTATGCCATAAATAAACAATTAGAAGCCCCTCTAATTGTAAGCCATTTAGGGGCATTAGCCAGGAAGAAGACAGAAGAACAGTGAAGAAAGTAAGCAGAGGACTGAAAGATGAGGCCTGGATCATGGGTACTGAAACAATGCAGGACCCTTCTGTTGCTACATCTTTGTGGACTAGGAGATTGAGATGATACGAAAAGCACGTTACTCTCTTCGTGAACACACCTATTTGCCACTTCCTTTGTAAAACTGACCAATGTATAGGGACTGGATGAGATACGTAATACCAGGAATCAAGTCCCCTACGGAAAAAAATATTGTTTGGCTATTTAAGAGCGAGTATAGACTTGGGCCTGAAGGTTAAACTGCAATTATTACACAACCAGAGAAATACTCCTTCCCGATTTACAGTGCATTTGGGTAAATTCCATGCAAAAATGAATGCAGTACTTGAACATTTGGAATTTGTTCATTTCCCTAATAATTAACAATTTGGAAAGAGCTGTCATAGCAGAAAAACAATATTTTTAAGGAGCTACATATTTTCACTGTTACCCTTCACAATTTCATGGTGAAATGATGATTGAGGGCATGAAGGCTATATTCTGAACTTCATGGAAACCAGATATAAACATTAAAGCCAAGGGGCAAGGAATTAAAGTTTCCTAGAATTCTCCCTACTGCTACAGGAAAGCGACCCCGTAATTTGCATCCTATTTAGCAGCTCAGACGTTACAAGTATACCAAGCTGGCTGCAGTCAAGCTGTAATACTTTCACAGCCACGTGTAATACTGCTCAGTGGGCATTTGACTTAAAACCATCGGCATCAGTCAAACTTCATTTCTCCCGTTGTTACATCCAAAATTATTTAAAATGAATAGATTCAAAACCAGAGTGGTGAGTGGCTCAAAAGAAGAATTTCCTTTAAATCTCTATTTTCACCCTGATCACCACAATAATGCATATGTTCCTTTTGTTACACAAGCATGGAGGTAGCATCATGATTATCAGGCCTTTTATTAATATACCAGCAGAAACACATATACCATTTCTTATTGTGCCGGCTGTGTTGGTAATGGTGGAATATTCTATGCCATGACATCTAAAGAAATTAAGGTTTCAAGGCTCAGTCGTCCAAGGAACTGAGCACCCACAAAACACATTAACTGTCCAGATGTTATCCTGTCAGTCAGTCATCCATGTGGGGAAATATCCACTCCCATTCTGTGTAGATACATAATCATGACTGCTAACCTTTTGCAGTTGTAAATACTAGCACAAAAAAAGGCAACACTCCATATTGGTAGCGCCAACCCTCTCCCTATCAATACACAGACCAATCTCTAGGCATGCAAGTGACCACAGGGGCCTGAAAATGCAGCCTGTCACATTTCTCTAGAAGATGCAGGCTTGTTCCTAGACACCATCCTGAGGTGTTTTTTTTAAACCAGAAAAACATTGAGTCTTCAATCAAATATAGGTGGGTATAGATAAAGGGAAGATGACACATCCACTGAGGGAGACAAAGGGAGAGAACTGCTGCTCAGTACTCCATCTCTCATAACAGACCTAGTAGCCCTGCTGATGAAGGCCCTTAACTCATCTGCCCTCTGCAGCTTTCCTGGTATTTTCATGCCAGAATGACCTGTGCTTCTGAAGCCCCAGAGTCAAATCACTGTGAACTCAGATTTCAGAGTGGTAGCTGTGTTCCCTGCAAAAACAAGGAGGATTTCCCCCCTACTGTTACTCACACCTTCTTGTCAACTGTTTGAAATGGGCCACTCTCATCACCACTACAAAAGTTATTTTTCCTCCCTTGGTATCCTATTGTTAGTTGAATTGTCTCGTTAGACTGACCTCACACTTGGTAAGGCAACTCCCATCTTTTCATGCATTGATACCTGCTCCTGTATGCTCCACACCATGCATCTGATGAAGTGGGTTCTAGCCCACGAAAGCTTATGCCCAAATAAATGTGTTAGTCTCTAAGGTGCCACAAGGACTCCTTGTTTTTGTGAACTCAGAGGCATAAATACCAGGAAAGCCACAGAGTACCAAAGAGTTAGGGTACTGAGTACATTTCCACACATCTGCTGCCTCTGAAGAGAAAAGACTCAATGTGTCTCTCTCACACACAGCAGCCTTTATATAGCAGCCAGTTTTCATCCCTATCTTCTGACAGGAAATAGGAGGAGCCAGCAGAAAAACAAACTGGCTACATTGCTATTAAGGAGCAACTAGGGCTGGAGAGTTGGGTCACATGGCCTCCCAGCAAACCAAAAAAGAGAGAAGAGCAGTCAGGTGTCCCTCGCTCTCATGCACCCCACCTCACAGTAGCCCTGGTTATTTATATAAGGTAGCCATTGAATATCCAGGTAAAATATTCACTCAAATACTGAATTCACCCCATCACTCCTTGACAATGAAATACAATCATTAAGTTTTGAGATAGTTCTCCAATATTTTTTCCAGGTCACCAAATGACAGGACTGCAGTATGCCATTAAAAAATGTGAAAGGCACAATTATTCTTTTTGCAAACTGTGATGTACAACACAAGAGTCTCAAATATGACACCAACATGGCTACAGCAACACTGCATACATTATTTAACAAGACTGTCTTTATGCTAAAGAATTAATTGCAAAGGAGTAAGATTTACCTGATGAAATACAGGCTCTTTCAAATTTAGGTAAATCTGCAAAGAGTCAAAGAAAAAGTATTACACATACTTTGTTTTGCATACGGATCTCTTTGTTTTACATATTGAAAATCATAAAGACTTAAGCCATGTTAGCATAAAAATACAACTATCCACCTACACAGTACTAAACTTGATTAGGCATCGGAGTTCTTTCCCCTGACAATAGCAAGCACCAATATTCTTTGAGTCCCTCCAGATTTATGTCACTATTTTAAAAAAGTAGGGTAGTAATAGCTACCCTAAACAAATAGTTTTAGATGTGAATGTCTCTCAATTTATTCAAACTGCAACACACATACAGTAAGTTAAAAATGCATTAAAATTTTGTATATAATCCTTGATAGGTACTGAAACAGACTGAACTATAGTCTTCATAAGCAATTAATTTTTTCCTGAAATTATCAATCCGTGTCTGTTAAATGATGTCTCTAAATTCCCACGGATGCTAACAAAAAGTCACCGTAGACTCCTACTGCTAAGGTAGTAAGTTCAAATCCTGTTTTGGAAAAAAGTGGGCATTATATTTATGAAAAGAATTATTTTTTCATTTCAGTCTCAATCTGATCTGCTCCACAACATGCCATATCAAAAAGGCTCAGAAGAACAGTCAAGGCATATAAAGATGCAAAATCTGCAATACATTAGGATAAGGGTCAGCAATGAAACTGGTAGGATTACTTGGCTTTATTTCCCATCACCAAATATAGAGATTCCATCCATGTTGGTTTTAGGTTCCTAGGAAGCGTCCCCCAAACATACAGGGAGCACATTGAACCAAGGAACAGAATCAAAATTAACCTTAACTGTGTCACATTTATTTTGATAATTTAAACAGCTAACTTTTAGTTGTGGCTGGTTTTGACTTCTATTTAGCACATATATTGCTTTCTAACTGTAGATCTCAATGCACTTTACAAAGATGACTGAGCATTATTATCCCCATTTTACAGATGAGAAAGCGAAGGCTCAAAAAGGTAAAGAAACTGCCCAAGGTCTCAGAACAAGACAGTGGAAAAGTCAGAACAGCAGACCATTTTTCTGACTCCCAGGACCTAGCACCTGGATTACCTCCCTATACTCTTTATACGAATGAACTTTTCTTTTACCACATAAAGTGTTTTGGACCAGTTTTTATTTACAGAAGGCATTAAAGTTTCCCATAGAAAAATTACATTTTGCACAATGCAATAACTAAATTAGTCTCCCCAGCTTTGAACAGAATTATTCCCCCCCCCCCCCCCCGCCCAGTTTCAACAGCAAGCAATAAAGTACAAGAGATGGAATTTTGCCAGTTTAATATTCCTTAAGTGTTAGGAAAATTACTAATGCACATATGAAAGTTCTGCATAAGAAAAAGTTACTTACTATGCTGACTATGACACTGAAAGTTATTAATACAAAAAGCAGAGGATAATTGACACTGTTCTTGTGCTTGAAACATTCGTACCTGAAATAAAACATACAGGAAAGTTACGTCTTACTTTATCATATATAAATGATAAATCCTACAAGAGGTAATGATGTTAAAAAGAATCATTTGTTGGAGATTAAAGAGAACCTGTGAGAAAAGTGACATGAAACGCATGGGCCCTGTGAGAAAATTTAGACTTTCCCACAAGGCCCTGTCACTTTTACAGATGGAATATATTTCACTTGTAATAAATATTGGCCTGATATTTACTCTTAATTATATGTTACTGTATGAACAACTTGTTTGGGAAAAATACAAGCTAATACATGCAGGGAAAGATAACCCAATGGAAGAAAAAAAAAAAAAAAAAAAAAAAAAAATGCCTAAAAAAGCTTACTTTTTTATGGACAGCAAATTAGACATAAGTTTGATGTGGTTACCAGAAAAAGATACTGAAAAACTTTCACATAGTAACATGTAGCCCAAAATTGTATAGCATCAGAAAACAGTAAATTATACGGCTGTGGTGCAATCACACTTAGATTATTGGGTACAGTTCTGAGAACCACATCATCAGAAAAGAGTTTGATAAACTGGAAAGAACTCAGAGAACAGCAAACGTGACTGGGGCTGGAGGAATGGATGTGTAAAAAAAAATTAAGACCTAAATATGTATAGCTTAGCTAAACGATGAAGAAGGATTAATATGTCTACAAATCACCACAGAGGGAGAAGAATTACTTAGCCTTATAGTAATGGATGAAATGGAGGAAAAATATATATACTTCTTATCTGCAAAAAATTTTCAAGACAGGAAGATTTACAGCTCTGGAGCATCCTGCCAAGGGAAGTGGTGGAAATTCCACTACTTGGGATTTTAAATTAGATTGAAACAAGGGCTAGGGAATGTTCTGTATTGAACAATCCTACTTTGGCAAGCAAATGAACTAGATGATCTCTCTTCTTGAGCTTCCATAATTTTACAAAATATAAGCACATTATGTAAAGCACTTATATTTAAGAATTTACATGCAGTATACAAATCACTGTACACAATTTCAAGCAGATTCTGTGCATAAGCTTCTCTTAGGTCTTTTATACTTTTAAAAATATGGAATAACCAATATGAACCAAGAACCGGTGTTTGAACTTTGTTTTTTCTTCTCTGAATCACATTCAATTCAGGCAAAATAAATGCAAAAGAAATCTCGGGGACAGGATAAAAAAGATGGAGAAAAGTTGTTCTCTCTTGCCACAGAGGTCTGGACAAGAGACAATGAGTTCAAACTACAGCATAGCAGATTTAGATTAAATCTCAGGAAAAACTTCCTAACTGTAAGAACAGTAGGACAATGGAATAGACTGCATAGAGAGGTTGTGGAAGCTCCTTTACTGGAGGTTGTCAAAAGGAGGCTGTATAGCCATCTGTCTTGGATGGTTTAGATCCAGTGGTTCTCACCCTATTTATCATTGTGGGCCGCATATGCAGCTCTCTGTGTGTTATGTAGGCCTCATCCACACAATATATATACTAGCTGCATGGCCCTGAGAATGTCACATGGACCGCAGCTGTGTGCTGATTGGGCTGCAAGTGGCCCATGGGCTGCAGGTTGAGAACCACTGGTTTAGACATAGCAAATCCTGCATCTTGGCAGGGGGTTAGACTCAATAGATGACCCTTGCGGTCCCTTCTAGCCCTACGGTTCTATGATTCTCAGATGGGTTCAGATTAAAGTGAAACAATTTTAAGAATGAAAACATTATGGACCAAAATTTTACATCATAGCTGGTGTAAATTGCAGTGCATGCAGCTATGATAATTTACCCCATACAATTGTCAGACACATAGAAGAACATAACTTGTTGGGCAAAAGTCAACATGGTTTCTGTAAAGGGAAATCATGGCTACTAATCTATTAGAGCTCTTTGAAGGGGTCAACAAACATTGGACAAGGGGGATCCAGTGGACATAGTGTACTTAGATTTCCAGAAAGCCTTTAGCAAGGTCCCTCACCAAAGGCTCTTAAGTAAATTAAGTTGTCATGGGGTAAGAGGGAAGATCCTTTCATGGATTGAGAACTGGTTAAAAGACAGGGAACAAAGGGTAGAAATAAATGGTAACTTTTCAGAATGGAGAGGGGTAACTAGTGGTGTTCCCCAAGGGTCAGTCCTAGGACAAATCCTATTCAACTTATTCATAAATGATCTGGAGAAAGGGATAAACAGTGAGGTGGCAAAGTTTGCAGATGATACTAAACTGCTCAAGATAGTTAAGACCAAAGCAGACTGTGAAGAACTTCAAAAAGATCTCACAAAACTAAGTGATTGGGCAACAAAATGGCAAATGAAATTTAATGTGGATAAATGTAAAGTAATGCACATTGGAAAAAATAACCCCAACTATACATACAATATGATGGGGGCTAATTTAGCTATAACTAACCAGGAAAGAGATCTTGGAGTCATCGTGGATAGTTCTCTGAAGACGTCCACACAGTGTGCAGTGGCAGTCAAAAAACCAAACAGGATGTTGGGAATCATTAAAAAAGGGATAGAATATCTTATTGCCCTTATATAAATCCATGGTACGCTCACATCTTGAATACTGCGTACAGATGTGGTCTCCTCATCGCAAAAAAGATATACTGGCATTAGAAAAAGTTCAGAGAAGGGCAACTAAAATGATTAGGGGTTTGGAACGGGTCCCATATGAGGAGAGATTAAAGAGGCTAGGACTTTTCAGCTTGGAAAAGAGGAGACTACGGGGGATATGACAGAGGTATATAAAATCATGAGTGGTGTGGGGAAAGTGAATAAGGAAAAGTTATTTACTTGTTCCCATAATACAAGAACTAGGGGCCACCAAATGAAATTAATGGGCAGCAGGTTTAAAACAAATAAAAGGAAGTTCTTCTTCACACCGCACACAGTCAACCTGTGGAACTCCTTGCCTGAGGAGGTTGTGAAGGCTAGGACTATAACAGGGTTTAAAAGAGAACTAGATAAATTCATGGAGGTTAAGTCCATTAATGGCTATTAGCCAGGATGGGTAAGGAATGGTGTCCCTTGCCTCTGTTTGTCAGAGGGTGGAGATGGATGACAGGAGAGAGATCACTTGATCATTACCTGTTAAGTTCACTCCCTCTGGGGCACCTGGCATTGGCCACTGTCGGTAGACAGGATACTGGCTCGATGGACCTTTGGTCTGACCCAGTATGGCCGTTCTTATGTTCATCTGAGGATTTGGCCCGACAGTATTCCACTTAATCCACAAGCCACAGGCAGACGTCAATAAAGCTACACCAATTTACACCAGCTGAAGATCTGTCCCTATGTTTTTTAGGTAGTCAAACAAAATTCATTGCTTGCAACCAGTTCATAACAGGAATAAGTGGATCTGTTTCATTAGCTGGATTTTCAAGGCACAGCCCGCCATATTGCTTCAGGGACTAGATGTGGCAGGTGGGAAAGACAGTATTGCATAACTAGACTCATTTGTTGGAGTTGCAAAATGCTACACAGCTCCCTGAACCAAGGAGGAGAACTGCTTTGTATGTTGTGCCAAAACATTATATTGGTTTTTCTAGGACACTCTTCTACAAAGTATTTAGTTTCCTTAAGAAAATTTTTTTTTTAAAGGGTGTGGAAAGCCGGTTTGACCAGAATTTAGAAATTTACATTTGGAGCACAGGTTATATCACATTGTCCCTAATGAATGATAACCCTGCTGTTTTTGCAAGTTTCATTACTCTTGTTGTCTACATGCCAAATAATGCTTAATTCTTAACTGCATATAGTGCTTTACATTTGCAAAGTGTTTTTACAAACATTAATTCAACATCCTTGTTAAGTAGGGAGGCAATTTGGTTTATTAACATTTCTACAAGGCTTATCACAGTATTGTCTTATTTTATCCAAAATTTTATGCCTCATTTACAGCTAGGGAAATAGACAAAGAGGTTAAGCAACCTGCACCTGGTTACACAGCAGGTCTAAGTTAGCAACGCTAGGACTAGAAGTCAGAGTTCCTGGCTCCTAATCTGCCCATTAGATCATGATTCTTTACTGTTAGTAAAATTGCTGACTGCATTGAGTCTAGCATAGATGTTTTAGCATCAGTTTCAATGAGAGCAGATTGGGTTCCATGTATTGGTCATTACATAAAAGTACCTTTCCAATATTAAAAACATTTGACAAAATGTACTTACAGGCAGTAGACAAACACACAACAACTGTATATCATTGGCAGCTCATCCAACAGCTACAAAAAGCAGAGAAACACCAAAACATGAAAATCGCTTTTACCTCATGCACACTGGTGTATGGGGAGTCACTTGTTAAGTAGGGGGTTTTAACAGTTTTATGATACCCAGCTTCTTGACTATATTTTCTATACAACGGTGTCAAATGCCTCTCAACCTTAGAAAGCAGGTGAGTTACTATGGTTGCTTAACTGAATCTTTCAAATATTACATATTACGAGAAAGCATGTGTTCACAGCTCTCTGCCATTTTCACCACTCTCATATCCCTTTTAAACATTTACGGAATTTCCAGGAAATTAAAAATCCTAAAGTACAGGACCTACCTAACCCACACATTTCATAACCTGCTCAAAACATTTCGTGGCATCTCTCCACCTCTCAATAAAAATTAATCAGTAGGTCACAGTGAAGCCTCTTTAAGACCACATTATTTTTGCACAGAATATTACAGAACATTAGTACATTATGAAATATTCTCTGATGCAGTAGCCTTGCTTTTCATTTACCTTCTTTCTAATTTGAAAATTAAGTAAACTGTAGTAAGTTGCAATAATTGGGTCTTCCAATTATGACTGCAAATTAATGCAGTTTTATCTTAAATAATTTTTAAACCATTAGTAATAGGATCACAACATTTTGTCTAAAGAAAACAAAGTTACTTTTCTGGAGTAAAAAAAAAAAGTCTCTGGGAAGTAATACACCCACCTTAACTAAGGAGGCAAAAAAGACCTATGAAAAATAGACACTTCTGCTGAGGATGCTCATTTTGCATTTGAACTTTTGCATTACATACACAGAATCAGAACGTCACCTTTTCCATCAAAACTCTGCACTCCAACGAGTGCTTACATACACGTACATGTGAATTTGAGAGTGTGGAGTTGATTTCTCACTGAAGATAGCAGTAATAATATAATATATGGAGATATACCTATCTCAGAGCTGGAAGGGACCCCGAAAGTCCAGCTCCCTGCCTTCACTAGCAGGACCAATTTTGCCCCAGATCCCTAAGTGGCCCCCTCAAGGATTGAACTCACAATCCTGGGTTTAGCAGGCCATCCCTCCCCCTCCCCAGTAAAGTCATGAGACTGACAATCTTGAAAAAGGGGTCATTAAACATTTTGAACTTAGAAAGTATGTGGTCTAAATAGTGTCAATTAAAGAACAATTTTTATGTTTCTTTACTTTGACCCACATTTTTTTCAGAGGGAAATGAATTTTCCCAGGAAAAGGTAAAATAGGGTGCAAATAGGGCCCGCATGTTTTGCTGCTGGAGGCAGCAGTACCCCCCTTTCTGAAGGTTATTGAGTGGGATTGCCAGGCTGGATCTGTGCTGGTACCGTGGCTCCTGGCTCCCGGCCTGCTGGCCCTCAATTTGGGAAGAAGGCCTCTGAACGCACTGGCCAAAATAAGCATTCCATTTTTAACTTTCACGTTGAAAGGCAATTCAGTCATTTTAAGAGAGTGGCCGAGTCTCTCAAGAATGAGAACAAATTAGCTTATCTTGTTTTTGGCAAAAGAAACTTAGAGAATTCAGAGGAGATGACCAACAATACCAGGATAAATGAAGCTATTCATTTAGAAGATTCAGCACTAGAGATGAACAGCCCAGAGTTTGCTTAAACCATTTCTTAGCATTTTTGAAATTTCAATTTCCAAAGGTCTGGTCAGGCATAACCATGTGATTAATCCACGTAGCTCCTTCTTTAAAAAAAAAAGTTAAGAAAGAAAAAGAAAGAAAACAAATACTATGGCCAACATTTCCAAAACTGGACACCTAACATTAGCCTCCAAATTTCACATTTTGGTAGTTTTCAAGGACAAAATAGTAGAGTAAATCTGCTAGAGGTACAAACGGATTTCATCTAGGTGAGAACCAACTCCCCCAAAAAGACAGCATGGCCCAGGCACAAGAAGGAGGGTGTGAATCAGTCCTTTCAGAAGTCTTAACTACTAGATGCCCGAGCATTGAGGAACTTCGGGTAGTGACATGGTGAGCTGATATAGCTGCCCACCAAACAGTTTTGGCAGCTGCTCCTCAGGCAGCCCCTGGAACAATTTTTCTGAAGCCCTTGCCTTTTCCCCTTTGCTGTACAATTCTGCCTGATGGTCTGTTTGCAATACTGAGTTAATGAAAGCTCCTGTGAAAGTTACCACTTGAGCCGCTATGAATGACGACTTTTCATTGTTGAGCCACAGACCCAGTGAATAACAGCATTGTCTAAAGGATGGAATGTACTTTTTCTGACTATGGGGACCCATCAGCTAGGAACAGGGGTAACTGTGAATCCCTCACATTTAGATCAGCTGCTTCTATAGCTAGACATTGAGTGCTGTGGTGTAATTTGTACTAGAAGTGGCCTTGCAGATGCAAAGCTTAGGTATTTTATACATTCTGACCTCAATGACAGACAATAATATGCATCACTGAGGCTGACAGCCTCCAACAAATCCCATGGACATAAGAGAGAAGATTATGGAGGCCATCGCCATCCTGATCTTGACTCAAGAGGATGAATTTGTCTCATGTTCTCAGATCTAGGACAAAACCCTTCAAGTCTTCTTGGGAATGAAGCTATATTGGGACTAGAATTTCCTTTCCCAACAATGCATTGCTGAAGAACCTTATTCCCAAATGGAGAAGCAGCCAACAATTACTGCTTTCCACAGAGTTTTGACTTCAGTGCCAAGGGCAGTTGCACATCTAGAAGTGCAGTTTTATACTGCTACAAAATTAAGCAATACATGGGGATACCAATGGACGACAAAATAATCCTAGGCAATAATGTTCAGTAGCAAGTCAAAGCTGTAATGTCGTTTAACATTACAGCATCACAAATGAAAACTCTGTAACAATCTCATAACAGGTAACATCCCTTTTACTAAATAGCCAATTGATTACAGTACTAATTTAGAAACCAGTATCCATTCCTGCATGTACATCAGTACCAATGGCTAACAAAGTAGGGCTCACACTAGATCTATGCTGAAAGGAGTCATGTCCAGTGACCTATAAGGAATAGGTAAATTTATTTTACAGATAAAATCGAACAAAATTATATTAGCTAAGAACAAATCCCTAAAATGACACATTCTGTCCACCTTTAGAGTGAGAGTGCTTTGCCAGCTCTGCCAGACTTAAAAGGTACATGCACAGCTACCTGTGTTGATTCCTATGAGGGAAAAGCAAATCACCAGAGGCATTTGGTTACAGAATTTAAAAAAACCCAACAAATGCACACTTGGGGACAATAGTGAGTTACCTGCACAAGGTTATTCGCATCAGCTGTTTAGTACTAACCTGCATTTCATACTTCAGGGTCATGTGGAAGCACCAGGATCCCAATCCAACAGCTGAAATCAAAGCAAAACACAATTAGCATAAACGTTTGTTAAAAACACATCACAGTATATTATCTTAACAAATTAACTTCACTGACAACAGATCTTTAAATATTGCAGACAGGGACATTTTCAGTCATCTATCCAGTTTTTGTAATGCCTTTTAATTGACACCTTGGTCTTTAAAGATCCCTCTGAACTTTTTGTAAGAGACTATTTCCCCCAGCATTCTTTCCCATAAAATGGTGGGAGAGCACTGAGCATTAGGATCACAAGAGTATTGTATTCCCAAATATTAAATGTATTAGAACCGTTAAAAAAGATGGAGAAATAGTTACACCGCATAAGTGCCGACTCTGTGGGTGTTCCAGGGCTGGAGCACCCACGGGGAAAAATTAGCAGGTGCTCCGCACCCACCGGCAGCCAAGCTCCCCCCTCCTTACCTCCTCCTCCCCCGAGAGCACCGCATCCCCTCTCCTCCCCCTCCCTCCCAGCACTTCCCGCCCCCTGCCGCCTAACAGCTGTTTGGCAGCGCTTAGGACTTTCCGGGAGGGAGGGGGAGGAGTGGGGATGCGGTGCTCTCGGGGGAGGGGGGAGAAGAGGCAGGGCAGGGACTTTGGGGAAGGGGGGGGATGGGGGGGGGGGGGGGGGGGGGGGTCGAGCACCCACCGGACAAAGGGGAAGTCGGCACCTGTGTTACACAGTATTGTCTTCTGTGGCTAAATAAAAACCACAAACCTGTGATATTTTTGTTGATGTTTAGCTAAAGGTTTTAAAAGCCAAAATTTACAGCATCTTTTTATCAGGCCAGGGGAAACAGGTTTTGAGTTCAGATTTCAAAATTAGAGTCAGGTGCAGCTGTGGATTGCAGCTAATGGAACTATTCAGAAAAGACTAGCAGGTCTTTTCCATTTCTGACTTCTATGAAGCTCTTGATATATGCACCTTGCTTTTTTCCATTTGATAAATTTGCCCTCTGATCTCTGTATTTACTTCTGACGTTAGTTTAAAGACATCGCCTTACCTGGATATCATCTACCTTGTTTTTCTTAGGCCTGATGGAGACAGAGTCTTAAGCCGTGTCTACACTCAGACTTCAGCCAGCATAGCTATGTCGGTCAGGTGTGTGGCCCTTGACCAATATAGCAGTGTGGGCAGAAGCCCCTGGTGTACAGTTAGGCTGGTCTACACTACTGCTTAAGTTGATGCAACTTATGTCGCGCAGGAGTGTGACAAAGACCACCCCCCCGGAGCGAAGTAAGTTACACCTCTCACGGAGGTGGAGTAATTATGCTGATGGGTGAGCGCTCTCCCATTGTCATAGTGCGTCGTCACCAGATCTGCTACAGTAGCGGAGCTGCATCAGTGCAGCTGCGCTGATGTAGTGCTCTAGTGTAGGCTTGCCCTCAGTTATACTGGTAAAGCCATGCTTTTATGGATAGAGTTTGTTTTGCGCAGGGAGAGGGGAATCGGATATCAGTAAAAGTGTAGCTTTGCTGGTATAAGTTGCGTCCACAGTAGGAGCACTTTCCCGGTATAGTATACCGGAATTCCCACACAGGTAAAGTGCTGCTAGTGTAGACACTGCCAATTGAACAACAAAACTTTTGTTGTTCACAGGTGCTTAAAAAAGCCCCCCTCTGAAAGACAAAAGTTTTGCAGGAGCAAGTGGCAATGTAAACGGCTCGCTGTTGGCAGTGCTCTCCTGTCAACAGGCGAACCCTGCTCGTAGGGGGTGGAAGTATTTTGTCAGCAAAAGTGCCGACAAACAATGTTTACACTGCCCAACTTTTAGCAACACAGCTGTGTTGCTAAAAGCTGTGTAGTGTAGACAAAGCCTTAGAAATTGTTCCATTTAGATAAGACTTGGTGGGGTAGGGGGTTAAGTTTGGCAGGGGGTTGGTGGTCTCCCCTAGTACTTTCAAATGTGACAAGACATGTTCCTTGCCATTAAAATCTCCCTTTTTGGGGGTATGGGGAAGAGTAGATTGTGTATATACCCAGACATTAACCTTTCTACCTAAAACTCTCCCTTAGTTTCAAATTAAGGTATTTTTCATTTTGTCTTAAACTGCTCTGTAGTGTTGCACTCCACTCCAAAGATATAATAGTCACATTTCAGTAATGGGTAAACAGATCACTTTCTATAACATATACTGACATTTGTAAAGTTTATCAGATGTGCAAGTGCCCTTATCTAGAGGTGTTTTGTTTTTTTATGCTCTGTCAGACTGGTATTACTAGGTCCCTGTCTCCTTACTGAAGAGGAATTACTAAGCGTGTAACTGCTTATTTATAGTCACATTTGCAGTCCAACCATATTGTTTAAAAGGTATTGTCATAGATATCTGAACTTCATTAGTGCTCTGGGGAAACTGGACACCATTGTCTATGGTAAGCATATGCACTTCCATTGTTCCCAACTGAAATTTAATTAAAATGGATTACTCATTTAAACCTAACACTGTGCACCTGCATCTACACATTCTTTTTAGAGAATCTTTTCATATCATGACCAACATCTATTCCAACTCCATTAAGATTTAATTGGGAAATTAACCATGTATCTGGCTACACCTACAGTACATTCTGACTGTCATTCAATTTGGAAATCAATAAGCTCATCATAGCAGTAAAACCAGTTAGTGTCACTGTAGTCAAGATTACATCAGTATTTTCTCTATAAAATCCTTTTCAGTTTATAAGAGCCATACATTTCACCTTGGGCAGACACATGGCATGCAAGGTTTCAACTTGTTTTTGTAATTAACAAAGTATGTTGTTAGTTGTAGGTTATTAAAGTTATAAATCCAGAAAACCAATTATAATCCCACTCCACACATACAAAATTAGAAGCTGTTATTTCAGATTTTTTTTTGGAGCCCTTATACATTCAAAACTGTTGTAAGGACTATGTTGTAGAACCTTGGGGTTTCTTTTATTATGAAAGATTATACTGGGTTGAATGATATTCCTTAAAATGCTTAAAATGAGAAATGCTCTTGAGTCTGTTAAATTCTAAAAAAAAAACTATGAATGCTTTAGGTGCAAGCACTGTACATGCACTATTTTAATAAAATCTATAACTGAGGTACCAATACCCTGTCTTGGTGCAATCATGTCAGATTTCCTAAATAAAGCAGGATCAGATCTGTTCAGTATTTGGATGCAAGAACTCAGTGAGAAATCCAGGGTGCTGCATGATGTGGGGCTGGTTATGCAGTAGGTGGCACTCTCCCCTCTGAATCAGTGCCCTAGAACAGAGCTATGAGAACTGTGCTTAGGGTACTATCTTTTGGATGAGACAGAAAACCCAGGCCTTGAATACTTTTGGTCATAAGAGCTCATGTCAACTTTATGCAAAAGTAATGATGTCACTCTAGAGTCCTGATAAAAGCCATCTAAAGTATATTTTGTCCATCTAAGAGAACCCCTTAAGTTCAATTCTGTTTGCATGGTGGTGGCTTCTTTGCTCCATCCCAGTAGCAGTTAGTAATCCATATACTCTAAGTATGCATACTGAGAGTCTTGAGGATTGATGCTTCTATATAGTACATCAGTTAGTTTTACTGTTTGACTTTGGTATATGTTCACAGCAGTCAAATAGATCATCATCAATCAAAAGGACATCCAGTCAACAGTCAGTTGAGAAGCCACTGTACTCAAGCAAAAAACCAAATTGTGTGCCGAGATAGCAGGTAAATATGCCTTTTCAAAGGAAGGTAATTGTGAAAGGAACTACTTAACATGACAAAAGGTTACAGTCTTTTGTGCAAATTATAAGTCGGACTCCTTATCGGTCATGGAGGTCGTGGAAATCACGGATTCCGTGACTATCCGTGACTCCTGCAGGGGCCAGTGTGGCTCACCCCAGGGCTGACCAAGAGGCTGGCTCCAGGGCCAACCGGTCCCCGGCCGGCCGGGGCAGCCGCGGTCCACAGCCCCCAACAGCTGGTGCCGCCCGACACCCCCTCAGCAGCAGCTCCCATGCCCCCCAGCACCTCCACCCCAAGATTTAGTCACAGGTATTTTAGTAAAAGTCATGGACAGGTCACGGGCTGTGAATTTTTGTTTATTGCCCATGACTTTTACTAAAAATACTTGACTAAATCGTATCCTTAATTATAAGCATACCCAGCATTTGTCCATCACCAAGCACAGATGCCCCTAACATGCTTACCAAAATAAAACAAACAAACAAAAATCACAGTATTTTAAGACTGCAGTTTCAGCAAGTTTCTAAACTGAAAAAGGCACTGTGGATGTCATGCTTGCAAGTTACAGGATGCTGATTTGCTGCATCATGCTATATCCACTGGGCAGGCAAGGATCCCATTCCACTCTGCTCATGATCTAAGACTAAGGCCATGTCTACACCAGGAGTGCTTCACCAATACATAGGGCACTACCATATTCATTGTCCATTTTGGTCAATTTCACGGTCATAGTATTTTAAAAATCATAAATTTCATGATTTCAGCTATTTAAATCTGAAACGTCACGGTGTTGTAATTGTAGGGGTCCTAACCCAAAAAGGAGTTGTGTGAGAATGTGTGTGTGTGTGGGGTGGGGGGGGGAGGTCACAACGTTATTGTGTGTGGGGGGTCCTAACTCAAAAAGGAGTTGTGTGTGTGAGGGGGCTGGGTCTCAAGGTTATTGTGGAGGGGGTTGCAGTACTACTACCCTTACTTCTGCGCTGCTGCTGGCGGCGGCACTGCCTTCAGAGCTGGGCAGCGGGAGAACAGCAGCTACTGGCTGGGGGCCCAGCTCTGAAGGCATCACTGCAGCCAGCAGCAGCACAGAAGTAAGGACGGCATTGTGTGGTATTGCGCCCTTACTTCTGCACTGCTGCCTGCAGAGCTGGGCCCTCAGTCAGCAGCTGCCACTCTCCGGCCGCCCAGCTCTGAAGGCGGCAGCACAGAAGTAAGGGTGGCATGTCAGCTTTAGGAAAGATGTGGATACACTGGGAAGAGTCCAGAGGAGAGCAACAAAAATAATAAAAGGTTTAGAAAACCTGACCTATGATGAAAGGTTAAAAAAAACCCTGGGTATGTTTAGTCTTGAGGAAAGAAGACAGGTGAGGAGAGAAACCTCATAACAGTCTTCAAATATCTTAAGGGCAGGACAAGAAATAATGGACTTAATCTGCAGCAAGGGAGATTTAGGTTAGATATTAGCAGGGGTGGCCAACCTGAGCCTGAGAAGGAGCCAGAATTTACCAGTGGACATTACCAAAGAGCCCCAGTAATATATCAGCAGCTCCCCTGTCAGTCCCGTCCCTCCCCCGGCTCCCAGTGCCTCCCACCCACTGGCAGCCCTGCCAATCAGCGCCTCCCCCTCCCTTCCTGCACCTCCCAATCAGCTGTTTCGTGGCATGCAGGAGGCTTGGGGGGTGGGGGGTGAGAGGAGCAAGGGCACGGCAGGCTCAGGGGAGGGGGCAGGAAGGGGTGGAGTGGGGGCAGGGCCTGTGGCAGAGCCAGGGGTTGAGCAGTGAGCGCCCCCCGGCACATTGGAAAGTTGGCGCCTGTAGCTCCAACTGTAGCCCTGGAGTTGGTGCCTATACAAGGAGCCACATATTAACTTCTGAAGAGCCACATGTGACCCCTGGATATTAGGAAAAACTGTAACTATAAGGGTAGTTGAGCTCTGGAACAGGCTTCCAAGGGAGGTTGTGGAATCCCCATCATCAGAGGTTTTTAAGAACAGGTTCGACAGACACCTGTCGGGGTATGCTTAGTCCTGCCTCTGTCCAGGAGGCTGGACTAGATGATCTCATGAGGTCCCTTCCAGCCCTACCTTTCTGTGATTACATCTCTATGCTGCCAATTCAAATTCAGCCAAACAGGGAAAGAAGAAATTTAAATTTAGTTTGTGAACATTTTTGAAATAAATGGGAACTCTCTTTTTTGACCAAAAAAACCCCCAAAAAACAAAAAAAAAACCCCTTCAAAATGAAAATTCTCATTTCAAATTCAAAATTTTAATTTATTTTTCATTATTTCCCCCATCCCTTTTCCCCTCTCTGAAAGGGGGGGGGGGGGAGAAGGAGAAAAAAAGAAGTGTTACTTTCTCTCCCTTTAAGTTTTAAATTTTTTTAAAACTTTCCCACTTCTCCAGCAAGAAAGGTAAAAAAGGAAGATAAAATGGTGGGAGGAAGAAAAAAAAAAATCTGTGATTTTTACTCTCGTTTTTTCTTTAAAGATTTTCCTGTTATGACGAAAAATGAAATTTTTCTAAACAAAAATACACATTTCCATTTTGCTTCAAAGGTTTTAACCAGAAAATAAACACAGATAAAACAAAAACGTTCCACAAAACTGTTTTTGTCAAAAAGCCATTTAACAAAACAAAACATTTTGCTGTGGAGCTAGTTGAAATGTTTCAATCAGAGTTTGAGAGCCACCGCGGTTATCTAATGGCCTATGTGAAATGGTACGAGTTCTTGATCTTCTGTCTTGAACCTGCACACGATGCATATAAGCATATGGTCTGACGTGACGAGCAGGCCATGGAATCCTGATCTGACATTAATGAGCATGCTACGAACTAGAAAAGGAAGCATGTAGCTGAGCACCTCATATGTCTGCCAAGGATCACAGAAAAATCCTCATTTCCTCAGAAGCACCCATTTTTTATCCACACCCCACCTCTTTTTAAACCATGCAATTGAAATAACATAGCAAGCAAGCAAGGGGCTCGAGATTTATTTCCGCTCAGTAAAGAAGAGTAATTATACTAAGGTAGAGTAGTTAAAGTAGCCTAGAACTTAACCTTATGTGTGTCCCCGTGTGGCCTCTACTCTCGCTTCCAGCACAACACCCTTATGTTCCCCGTTCCTTGCCTCGCATTACAGAAAGACTTGCATGATCTAGGCACTTCTAGAAAAGCATTCACTTCATAAAAACCAAACCCACAATCAGACATTCTGTAAGTACTTCCTCAAATAAGTAGAGTATTTTCGAACTGGGAACAAACATGGAGAGAGGAATGAAACATTTGCCACAGAAATAAGCTTCCCATGTGGTCATCTACATATTGAGAAACAGAGACAATTAGGTTCTGATCCAGGAAGCAGAGGTCTAGGTTACATTGTTACAAGAGTTTCCCCAAGCATGTAACAGACTAGAGGTCAGTAAGCATACAGAATTTAGCCAGCTGGAACCTCTTAATTCAGAAGTCTTGGCAACCAATAGGAACAACATAGCTTTTCAAAGTTAAAGGGGACAACAAGCTGCAGTAGTTAAACAGATACTGTGTGTCACCCCTCAACATTTTTATGATGATCCTCACCACTTCAAATTACAAAGGGGCATATCTAAACAGTGTGATAAGTACAGAATACACACCCTGTTTTAGAGCAGTGGAATTTAGCCTAAAATATATGTAATTAAAGTAGTATTGAAAAGGGCTGGAAATGTAAGATCACACTAAGCTATATTATATTTAGAGCAACATAGTCCTTTTATTTCTGAAAGCATTAATACAGATCTCTTGGTACTAGCAATTGCAGATATTTAACTGTCAGTTGATATATTATTTGTTTGAGTGGTGATGTAAGTGTAATGCCATCCACAAATTTCAGGCTATGCAGGGCTGTTATTCACATGGCTCTCTAAAAGAGACTTCCAAAGCAATATCTACAACTGGAAAGAATTTGACATTATACATGGGCTCTAGCCAAGGACGTGTACAGGTCACATGAACTCTCCCATGCTTCACCGCTCAGAATGGATGCAAAAAATGTTTGTGAGGATATGTATTTGTAAGCAGTTTCAGGAAAAATCTGAAACTTTATATGATAAATGATGCTTTATTAGACTGCTTCTATTGTGTAGGGACTAGTTTAAAAAATAATCCAACAAAATTAAACTTAAAAAATTATAAAAATAAATGAAACTCCTTTATCAAGTACTGCCCCCGGATTTCATTTCTTGGTTGTGTGTGAAGTTATTTTAAATCCATAGATACCTTAATATAAAAAAATCCCCACAGAATATTATCCGTCTACGGTTTTCGTCTCTTGCATTTCCCCCCATAATCTAGGGACAGGAGTGGTCCCAGCTACTCCATGTAGACCTCTTTTTGGCTGTTGGTTAGGAATAGGTGAATGACCCCTCAACTGAAAGGTTCTAATAACTAATTCCACACACACCTCTAAGTTTCATTTAAAGCCAAGTCTTCTAGGTTGGTTATAAATTCTTATCAATCTGTGGCTGGAGTGCAGAATCCTCTCTCCCTTGGCATTCATTTATCTTTGGCACAGTTTGAGTGATTTAGCACTAGAACTTGCTTAAACATGCCAAAAAATAATTATAGAAGAGAATTTAAAACACAAAATAAAACACTTCAATCTTTGACCAAAATTTCAGGACAAATCTGGGAACTATGCCTCCGATGTACACTCTTGAAGTCCAACACCTCTGATAAGAGAAAGTAGGACCAATAGATACCAGACATATACTTTGAGGAGATAAGGAAAAGGTTAGATTAAGTTCCAAACAACTACAGAAGTGCTTGATACAAGAAGTTGGATCAATTCCCTTCTAGAATGAGCAATATGAAAGTACTATAGACATGATCCCCAAGAAAATAAGTAGTACATGGGAAAAATATTCAGAGACTCTCTAACAGGTCAAATTCTAATCAGGCATTGCAATATCAAGTGGAACCTGGGGCTAATTCTGGTGGCAACTCCAATGAAGGTTAAAAGTCTTATTTCTTCTCCTATTGAGTTCAATGACAATCCAACCCCCGTAAGCTGAATGGTAGCAGAAATGAGCCCTTAAAATAACGCTCTGGATCCCAAAGAAGAATTTAAGTGTAACTCAGTAAATTTTGTATCTAATATGAACAACAAGGAGTTTATTTAAATAGCTGGTTAGAAACTCCCTTTTTCCTTTTCTCACCAAATCTAGATGCTAGCACATAAGTAAAATGATGGGTGCTTCTCTAGTTCAGCTGGGTTTTGCTCAAGGAGGAAGTAGATGTCAGCTGCAAAAATCTCAGGGCAAGAAATAAACAAAAGGACTATACATACTTCCTGGGATGCTATGGTATGACAGAACACTGAAAGATAAACCCAGAACTAGCTAAATGCTTGAGAATTAGATTAAACATCAGGTCCCAGGGAACTGGCTGATTTGGACTGGGGTGATTTCTGGGTGTTACAGTATGTTCCAAGAGTTCAACACATTATGTCTTTTCAATGTTTGCCTTTGATACCTACTAATAGCAAAATCTTTAAGTATTAAAATCGTAATTTGTTGAAACGAAACCATAATGCCCTTATCTTTACTTCATAGCAATTCTGCTGCTTTACTGTTTTCGAACATTAACAAAAAGTCTGAATTGCTAAGCCAAAGCAAGTACAGGATCTATGTTAAATGCCTTTTAATGAAGCATGGTACCCGAAGTCAATTCACTTAACGGATTTGGACTAAGGATTGTTTGCTTTATGGATTGCATCTGTATTTGTTCATCTGTGACCAAGTGACTGTAAGGAGTGAACCCTGTTAATAAAGAACAGCTGCTGCAAGCAAATGCATTTCCTCTGGTACTTCCTTATGAGGAGACATTCCGCACATCTTCACTTCAATAGGTTTACCTTTCAGTTACGATCTTGCATCTGAAGAAGTGAGGTTCTTACCCACGAAAGCTTATGCTCCCAATACTTCTGTTAGTCTTAAAGGTGCCACAGGACCCTCTGATGCTTTTTACAGATTCAGACTAACACGGCTACCCCTCTGATCTTAGAAAAGGTGCCAGAGTTCTTAGCACATTTCTATTGTATTTAAAATTCAGTTTATTTACTCAGTCACCAGTTTCATTCTTTAACAGAGCAATCTTAAGACAGATTTAAGGTCCAGCATTGGCCTGTTCCTCACACCATGTATTGTTAAAGATCTACATCTTCTGCATCCCAACAACTAATTCTATGCAACCCCATGTATACATGCACACACTGTGAAACCCTGGTGTAGATCTTGATACTTCCTCTTGTGCCTCACATTTTTAGCAGTGAAATTGTTAACTGTGTTGACATTTAAAGAATCACTGGCATACGAGTTAGCATCCAGTGAGGCAGTTCACACCTCAGAGCTATTGTTTCAGGCTCTCTACAAACTCATGCAGATGTTTCTGCACTGCTTATACTCATGTAACAATTTCTTTGCAACCACAATGGCCAAGGGCTTTCAGGACCAAAGCAAATCCTCAAGACTTTGGAGTGTAATTGAGTGTCTGCTGCCCATGGCTAGTCTCTTAAGGCCATGCCCACACTCATGGAAACAATTCTAAATGGTCAGTCTCCACAGCTAATGTTGCAAGCCAATACCTAGGTGCTGTAGAAAGTGGCACTAGAAATTCAGCAGGTGGCACTTACTTTTCCAATGAACCAATGGTCCACATTATTAAGGATGTTGTGAGGCTGAAGGTGATGTTTTGATACAGCACAATGATCACAAGCGGCCATTTTTTGAAGATTCCATGGCACTTTTTACAAGAGCATTAAATTGTGTATGTCGGCCAAATTCCAACTAGGTAGTTACATTTGGCCTCTCTAAACCGTCCTATAAGTTAGACCTGGTTTACACTAGAAAATTAAGTCGACTTAACTATGTCGCTCAGGGGTATGAAAAATCCACACTCCTGAGCAGCGTAGTTAAGCCAAGCCAAGCCAACCCCCAGTGCAGACAGCACCAGGACAAAGGAAGAATTCTCTCAGGGAAGTGGATTGTTAACCAGAGGGGTTCTCCCATCAGCACAGGTAGTGTCTACACTACAGTGGTGCAGCTGCAGCACTGAAGCTGTAGCATTTCAAGTGTAGTATACAGTATTCCCTTCCTGCCAGACGGTGGCATAGCGTGTACTCTATTAGAGTTGCCACTTTTCACAACAGCGGTGGCTACATTAGTAGTGATGAAGTGATTCCTGTGTACATCTTTTATTTCAGTTTAGTTGATAGAGTAGTTATGGATTTTGGGGGGATGAAAGGACAAATGCAAGGTTCTTTCACTCGAGACAGGCTTCTCCATGCCAGAAGTAAATTTCACATTTGGGGACGTCTACACAGCAGCTGGGAGGTGTAATTCCTAGCTTGGGCAAACATACTCAAGCTAGTGCTTAAACACAGCAGTTTAGCCACGGCAGCACTGGCGGATGCTCAGGCTAGCCTCCAGAGTATGTACCCAGGGGTCGGGCAGGATTGTACTCGGCCAGCTAAGAGAAGGCCTCTGCAGACAAGGAAACATGCTCTCACGTATAGAGGACTGTCAAATTTGAGGCCACTTTGCAATACAGTGGCACCTCAGAGTTACGAACACCCGAGTTACGAACTGACCAGTCAACCACACAGCTCAGCTGGAACTGGAAGTGTGCAATCAAGCAGCAGCAGAGATTTAAAAAAATTTAAAAAAGCAAATACAGTACAGTGCTGTGTTAAACGTAAACTACTAAAAAAATAAAAGGAAAAGCAGCATTTTTCTTCTGCATATTAACGTTTCAAAGCTGTATTAAATCAATGATCAGTTGTAAACTTTTGAAACCACCACCATAATGTTTTGTTCAGAATTATGAACATTTCAGAGTTACAAACAACCTTCATTCCCAAGGGGTTCATAACTCTGACGTTCTACTGTATAGTTTCTCCCTGTTTGGTAAGAAATAGAGTGACTGGGAGCATTGTTTTCAATTCCCTGGGGCAGGAAAGGAGCTGCTAAGCTCAGCGTGTTTTTTTTTTTTTTTTTCATGCTTTCAACACCAGTGTTATTTATTTGAGTTTCTTAGAAGCCAGTCTACAGGTTAATATTACAAAGCTCTGTAAAGAGGAGAGTGTCCTCTAGCTACTGGGAGAATGCCTTGAATGTGATTGTGATTAAGTGTCTTGACGCAGGTCAAACCAGTAAAAGGTAAGCACTAAAACTGACAAAACAGATGGAAACCTTGCACTCACTCAGTTCCTCCAAGGTGTTTGCCCACTTGTTTTATTTATGCTTTTATAAGTGTTACAAATTAAAAGACTAACACAGTGTTAAACTGTTTGGTAAATATGGGCCACACAACATAGCTTCTGTAAATCAGCATAAAAGGGACACAGTCTATGAAAACGTATACATTGGATTAGGACACAAGGCCAGATAGGGCTTATTTTACTACATCAGACAGTTATTTTGTGAATTCTAATTTGATTTATCTGGCCTAAACAATACTAATAATCATCTCAAGATATTATAGATTATATAAAGAACTGAGGTTGAAGTTATAACAAACAAATGTTCTGATATTGATTATACATATCTCATCAGAAATCCCTGTATAATTAAAGTGCAAATCTAGTTTTACACATACCTGTGAGACAAAAAAATGCAGCTAAATATCGTTTTTCAAGGCCATCTTTATAGGTCTGAATCGCACCATAGATTGGAGGTAGAATGAAAATCAGGTTACTCACTGTGTTCCCTGTAGGACAGAAACCAAACCAGAGATTTAGTATTGGGCAACATGCACTTGAAATAAACAAAGCTACATTCATTCAAACAAGACTTCAACAGTTCTCAGTAAAAAGGCTACACCTTTTCTCCAAGCCTCTTTCTGCGTTAGCACTTTATCCGCTGTTAGATTTTGCTACAGTCTGGGTAACCTCACATGTGCCTAGGTAATATTACAATACTACATCAGACCGAAGAGTAATACTAGATGGTGCTTATGTTTATGGCAAAGAAACAGAAAAAATATGGTTAATCTTGGTAGAATACAAAGCATATTTTATCAGAAATTCTTTCAGCAAACATAAATCCTCAAATAGCAGAAGTTTTGGTATTTTAAGGAGCTGCTTTTTTTGAAAAAGCAACTCCTGGGACACTTTGGGGGCACTAACACGAGCATAGAGTACTCCTTCCTTCTCTCCCCATGTTCTTCCCTCTGATCCCTCAAGACAGGTTATACAATTTTCATTTTAGATTTAATCATGTAAGCTAACTGCAGGCAACACTCTTCGCTCATCAGGGTTTAAAACTTTTACCATACATCTACTAACCAAGGCATATTTCTAAAGACAGATTTCAGTAGGACCAGCACGTTCTTAGTGCGTTCCAGAAGCAACAGACTGCTGGAACGTGTGACATCTGAACACAAGAGCTCTGCTACCAACACAGATGCAGTTTTTAGCTGAATAGAACTTGAAGGCATTTGCTTAAACACTGAGCTTGGCTGTATTCAGATACGTAGAACATGCAATCCGATAACACAAAGAGAAGACCAAAAATAAGTGTCACATTTTAGAACTACAACTAATCTATGATACCAGATGCCACAGCAAGAAAGTAGTGCACCTGCACAGATTCGATAAAGAATGACTCTACCATACTGACTGGGTAGTTTTTTTACATCCACTTTGCATGGGTATACTATAAATTACTTCACAAAGTGCAAAACAACAGTGAGTAAACCCTTAAGTAAGGCAACAGGAATTAAGCAAACAGGCTTGGTCTGAAGGGAGTGCAAATTCAGCATCTTATCCCTGCCTGATGTAGTCAGATTTTAGGAGCAGAAGTTATGTACCCTTGTTACCAAATTAAATATTGACCTATACTTTTCTTTAGAAGTGCTGATGCATAAAAATACAGGAGTCTGACCACCTGACAATATAAAGCACAGAGAAACATGTACTTGCAGATTACATCAGACCAAAACCCAGAAATGCCTGATATTATGCTAATATCAGAACCTTATTATTCAAGGATTCCCAATAAGAGTTAAATTGTATAAAACCTTGAACAAACAGGTGCAGCTTGTGAAATGTGCAAGTTAATTTGGGGCATTTTGACCAATATTGCAGCTCAATATAGCACCTGCCACAGGAACTCGTCTCACACAAATACCTACTCCCCTCAAACTACTTGCCAAAAGGAAATGGGAAGAATCAAACTATGCTCAAGTGTTTTAAAGTCCAATTTATTCCAAGAAACACTACCAAAGAAACTATGCTTTACATATTTAAACACTCTCCTGCAGTGCAAAAACCCCAGACACAACAGCATTATTCCAGCATGAGAACCAGGATGTGAAATTAGATACTGATGAAGTAACTAGCCCAGGGGTCGGCAACCTTTCAGAAGTGGTGTGCCGAGTCTTCATTTATTCACTCTAATTTAAAAGTTTCGCGTGCCAGTAATACATGTTAACGTTTTTAGAAGGTCTCTTTCTATAAGTCTATAATATATAACTAAACTATTGTTGTATGTAAAGTAAATAAGGGGTTTAAAATGTTTACGAAGCTTCATTTAAAATTAAATTAAAATGCAGAGCCCCCCAGATCGGTGGCCAGGACCCGGGCAGTGTGAGTGCCACTGAAAAATCAACTCGCGTGCCGCCTTCGGCACACGTGCCATAGGTTGCCTACCCCTGAACTAGACTATTTTCACTGTTAAAGCTCAGCAAACCTGAAAATGCAACTAGTATAAACACTGACAAATTTAGATTGTTCCCATTTTAGATGTTCTTCATAAGCAGATACATCTTATCTGAAGCGAGTACTTCTTTAACAAGCTGCTTTACTAACATGATCATGCTTAGCAATGGCACAACCACCAGTTTGAACCAGTTATAAACAAAGCTGATCTGGTTGCAAGTCAGTGATCCTCAAAGAAAGGCCCCAGTCTTACAACCAGTGCTGCAGAAGCACACCCCCTGCACCCAAGTGAATCCTTACTGAGGTCAACAGGGCTGTGCAAAGACACCCAATGCCTATCTGACTGCAGGATAAGGGCATGCCCTATGGGATCTCTTCATTCTTAATTCCCCTTGGGGGTCACCAGCCCAACGACTAGTGTCAAGAAGACTATTCCCTATTCCAGTAGACGCATCCCTTTAAACAAGGCTAGATAATACTGAATCTCGTCTTGATCATTAGTTTGGGGAGAGGAGGGGTGCAGAGCCATCAGATAAGGAGAGAGAAGATTATAGGACCTCAGCAGGCTAAAGATACCCATTCTCTACCTTGTGGCACATCCCTAAAGTGGGCAGTAGGTCAGCCTCAACAGAATTCAGGGGTGGAAGAAGCCCCCGTTAAATTAAATATTTGTGTTGTATGTATTGTAAATATTTTAACTTGGCCATTATCTTGTCCTCCCCACAAACAATGCAAGAGGGCCATGTAGTCTAAAAAAGCAGGGTAAAGTTTCTTTAGAATATGGCCCTGTGTTCTAAGTCTTCATAATTTTCTAGAGTGGCTCTTAAATGCTCTGATTTCCCAAAGCAGTTATTGCAGATCATGTAAATCTCATAATTTCTTAAAGGTGACTATTAGTATGAAATGATTCATAGTATACTAAGAAATATGCAAAAGAAGAATCAAATATAAAAATACTGAATTAAAGGAATATGTAAAGAAAGACCTGTTCATAACTGACAAAGCAAATAGTTTCAGAATAGAGCCCATTAAGGCTGGAAACTTCAGATTGATCTGAGAACACAGAAAAGAGAACAATGTACATTAAGGCAAGAGTTTTAGCTTTAATTCTCTAAATATTTATAAAATGGAAGCTCATGTAAACTATTTGCTACAGTCTTATCAGTGAGTACATTCCTTACATCTCAGGCTGTCTTGCAATGAGAGGAAGTGCCATCACTCTTAAATTTTAGATACGACTTCCCCGCATTGTTTTAGCACATGGTATTGTCTAAATGCTCCTGGCATGCATCAGGTGAACCTACTGAAAATATTGTAAGCTTTCCACTTTTGTGCTTCCCCTACTGCTCCACATTAGCCTGTGGAGTCCCCCCATCATCCTCCCTCCCACCTAGTATGCACTCTCACCCCACCCAGCTTTATTCATCTGAACAGCACGAGTCCAAAAGCCTTCCCTGAACACAGGTTCCCCAACATCACACACAAATTATTAAAATCTAGTTGATCTGTTAAAAGCAGCTTTTTCAAGATTATACTCACCCAGGCAGAGTAATTTTTTTTTAACCTAAGTGTTAGTTTAATCTGTCATCATGGTAAAGGGAAGGCAAGTAGATTTCATGCCTTGCTTTGCAAATTTTCATGACAATTTTGCAAGGCTATTTTAATACACAGCATTGTTCCAAAGTGACATTTTATTTGCCAAGGAAGTCCAAATACAGAACTGTACCCGTATGAAAACAAGTTTATGCAAATATCAATTCTACAGTCCTCTATTATTTATATTTCCCATGGGCAGAGTTTCACCATATCTGCAAACAATCCAACAAATACAATAGGCAATTCAAATTTCTATGGAAAATTTGAGAAGTCTATTACTTTGCTTGTGTATTCACAGAACAATTTTTCAGTCCTTCAAACATATATATAAACCACCACAAGTGTACATGGCTCCGAACAACAGTTTCAGTCATGCCAAACAAAGATATGACAGTCTAAAGATGAGCCTGAAGAGAGCACATGAAAGGAAACTGAAAGGCATAAATGGGTACAACCCAGAACGGAGCTTGGTGTTAGCTGGAATATTTCGTAGAATAAATGGGCTCCCATAAATTTGCAGAACCTAGATTTTATAAACCTTTAATTCACTTTTGAATTGGAAAGTTACTTCTACAAAACATGTGAAGGAGAATGTGATAGGATAAAGTAAATGAAGCTAGACAATTAAGTCTGTTTTCAACAAAATATATGGCCATTAGAAAAATCTAAGCATGGAATAAAAATGCAACTAATTGTAACACATTTAGGGCAACAAACGCAGGGTTTCCAATGAGGGAAAGGTACTAAAGAAGTTAAAAAATACCTCATTAAACTTTTGGCAGGGCAACCAGTGTGACTTGAACATTTCTAAATTACCCTGGTATATATATTTGTACTAAGGATGAATGAGAGATTTATGAATCATGAGGGTCCTTTCCACTGTTAAAATGTTCTCTTCCTCTCTCTCTAGGAAAAGCCATCAATTTTGACTCTAATGTAGTGAAAATAGTAAGTGCAGGTAGGGTGTATATGACAGCGTGGCAAGGACACTTTTGCAGTTCAAGTTTTTTTTAGTTTTAGATTTGTGATCAGTAACAATGAACATCACATTTCTTCCATTAAAAATCTGTATTGTATCATACCACCACTTTAAACAAGAAAAACAGGCAAGGCAGCAGCATTTTTAAACAGATCTTTGAAAAGGGATACCAATTCTTATTACAAGTAACTTCTAAATTTACTTTAACTAAATGATTCAAGAAAAAAACAACAGTTTTACTTTGCACGTCTGACAGCATTTTGCATAGTCACTGTCAATGTATTTCCATTTGTGTGGATCTTGCACATAGCAATACGGAAAAGAAAATACAAGTATGAGATTGTGAAATCAAAGATTGGGTGGAAGGTGAAGTGCCTGAATCTTCTTTCAGTCTGTTTATTATTAGGCCACAAGTGACTTAATCTCGTCACTTTCAAAAATATGTAAAGTTCTAAGTACTTATTTTTCTAATCAAACCTTTAACTTTTGGCAATCCAGTCAGAGCTGCAGTGCAAGCTCAGGGTGTCTAATATGCTTATTAAGAAAGTGGGAAGAATGGCATGTATTCAAGCACAACAGAAAGAGTGGACACCTGCTTGTGCCTAAAAGCTGGATTAAGTTAGCTGTATCATGTGGGGGCGGCCCTCTCTTAGAGAAAACTTCATGTGATGCTCTGGGGCAGGCAGAGGTTTCTTTCCATAGGGAGCTGGATGAATGGAAAGGAGAGGGAGAGAAGGGAAAGGAAACAAAAGGGGTGGGAGGTTAATTATGTAGCATGGGTGACAGAAGGGATAAAGGGCATGGAAAGAAGGGGATAAAAAAAAAGTGGGTGGGAACTAACATATGCATGGGTTTGAAGGGTAGGATGAGAAGCTTCAGTATAATTCAAAAGGTGAGAGACCTGTAGAGGGTTTGATTTAAAAAAATAAATAAATTAAGAATTAGAAAGTCAATAGCAATTTACTTGTAATACAGGCATAATTTCTAGGACCCATCACCCATCAACATGATATCAAAGTGCCAACAGGGAAATTAAAATTGGAATAAAACATCAAATTTCTGTTGTATATGCGATATTTTACAATTAGACCACACTGAGCAGTAAACACAGCTCAGAATCCGTGAAAAGCTAAGATCATTACTAGATTACCAGAATACAGGCACCACTTCATAAATTCTTCAGAAAAAGAATCCGCATTTCTTCAATTCACGAACTTGTATCTTTTGCAGTTCTCTCCCTCATATCACCAGGAAAACAGCACGGCAATTAGCTTCTCATTTCCACAAGCCATTTTTAAATATAGAGTATCTTATATTTAGCAGTCCACAGTGACATATACAGAATGAGTCAGGAAATCCTGTATCCAATTGATATTTCAGGAGGACCTCAAGTAGATAGAATAGAGTCACCCAAAATGGAATCTGGCCACTAATTTCCCTTTTATAAAATGTGCCCCAGGAACTTCAATGACCATGAATACTCAGGACCTTTGTTTTACTGTCATCCAGACATACAGTGCAGCGTTACATTAGGCTGGAGCACTGGCTCAATACTGACTGAGGGAATAGTGTCACTGAGTAGAAACAGCTAACTTCTTGCACCCTCCATTTCCCAGGGAGGTCCTCCCATTCATATTAACTAGGCCTGTTCTTGCTTAGCTTTGGTAATTTATTGTGATTACAATCCATGGTGGCACCCAGCTGCACCTTTTAGTAAAAGCGACCTAGATAACATTCAAATAGATCATACAAAGTCTTTCAAATAGTAGTCCTGTAACTCCCGTGTGTAGGAAAACAGAGAAAATATTGAAGGAAACAAATAATTAGACAAACGTTAACTGAACCATATAAGCAATAATTGGAAACTCACTGAACCCATAAAAATGGGTAATGAGAAAAAATAATGGCTAGAACTAATGGGTTACTATAAGGAACAGTGTTAGATCTGGCTTTAATGACGAGGAAGAAATTTAAACAGCAAATTAAAGGACTGCATAAATGGAATTAAAATAGGAAGGCAAACACTGCAGAGAACCAAGAAATTATACAAAGATCCAAGACATATCATACAGCATGGAGGTATATCCCATCCCTATACAGTATTGGGTAAGTACCATATTCACATCTTGGCACTGTATTATAGGAAAGAGATAACTGGACAGATATCAGAGAATAGCAAAGGAAAGTATCAGGAGTTAAAGGGATGTTCTTAAAAAATTTAAAAAAAAAAATCAAAAGAGCTAAGTATCTATACCTTAGCTAAACAACAATTAAAAGGGAATGATATAATAGTCTACATATTTGGAAGATGTGAAGATCAAGGAGTGAGAGGAATTCTTTGGGTTGTTACATGGGGGCATTTTAACTACCAGCAATTAAACAAAATTAAGAAAAGGTAAATGTAGGTAGAATTTCCAGAAAGTGAGCCCTGTTACGCCCCGGAAGAGTCTCCTAGTGGGAAGCCCCATAACTTGGAACAGTTAAAACTAGACAGGACAACACACTAGAGATGAACTGCAGAGAACAATATAGCACTGCCAGGGAGATGAACTGGATGAGGCATGAACACAACACCAATTCTACCACCAATGGCGAGACACGAGAATGCTATGAGTACACTAAAATTCATGCTAGGTCTCAGACCTGACAGGAATAGCTAGCTGTTTCCGAAGCACTGGTATGGGGCCTCTCACACTGGACCTGCACTGACAGAAGCAGCACAGGCACAATACTGAAGGCTTGCTAGGTCACTCAAATGTTGTTATACAACATACAAAGACCTGTGCTTCAGAAACTTCTGGGCCGCTCCCCCCCACCCTTATTTCTCTAGTGCGCAAAGATTTGTGCTGGCTTCCCTCTAAACAAAAATATTTAGCAAGTGCCTTAAAAGGTGAGAAGAGGGACAGAGATATTTTCAGAATAAGAGATTAACTATAACAGCACGAGTTTGGCCTTTATTCCCAATGACCCAAAATATGCCATTGCTATTTTACAAGTTGTTCTGATCTGCTATCTCAAGAGATACGTTACGGCTTATGGGCTTTACATCCCTTACTCCAGACGCAGAATTCATTCTCACTTGAGGACTAACACCAATTCAGCTGATGTTTTTATATCAAAGTAAAAATGTTACCTACAATATTTGACTTTACATTTGTCTTCTCCTAACATAACGAAAAGTCTGGAAGGTAGTTAGTGGAAAAAGCCTTCCACACTCCTGACTAACGCAGAATACAGACGAGAGCTCAGTTCAAACTTGTAAGGGGTGTGGGTGTATTTTTCAGTGTACTGGGTTCTTTTTGGTATGCATGTCTTATAAAAGCACTTGTAATTCAACTGCTCATAAAGTGCCCTGGGGTACCATTAAATTATCCCTTATTTTACTCTAACCTTCATCTAACTCTCTGTAAAACATTTTGTGATACTATATATTAAAAGACACTAGCTATATAAAAATCAGTATGTTCTACTGTTTAGCTTCCGACATTGTAACTTTCATCCAGAGTGGATGAGAACAGATATTTTTACATTTAAATCAGATTTTCTTATTTAAATCAGATGTTTTTATTGAACTTAATATTTTTTCTTTTTAAAAATAAACCTGTTTAAACTGAAATCTGAATTTAATACAAAATACGCTAAGCCCTAAACTTCTTATAAACTTTTAAAACATTTACATAAAAAAATAAATATTCTGAATCCATGAGCCGCTATCAAAAACTGAGTTAAAAACTGCTTTCCTATACTATAAAGAAAGAATCAGGGGGAAGACATCTAACTTTTGAGGTCAAGCTTTATAAATATGGCACAAAAGGTCAGCCTAAGTAACTTAGTAGATGTCACTTAGGAAATGTCATCTTCAAGATCCTGAGGGTATGTCCACACTACCCGCCGGATTGGCGGGCAGTGATCGATCCAGCAGGGATCGATTTATCACGTCTAGTCATGCTAAATCAACCCCCGAGCGCTCTCCCGTCGACTCCTGTACTCCACCGCTGCGACAGGCGCAGGCAGAGTCGACGGGGGAGCAGCAGCAGTCGACTCACCGTGGTGAAGACACCACGGTAAGTCGATCTAAGTATGTCGACTTCAGCAACATTATTCACGTAGCTGAAGTTGGTTAACTTAGCTCGATCCTCCCCCCACCCCGCTCTAGTGTAGACCAGGCCTTAGGCAAGCAGGAATTTCCACTCCAGTCACTGTCACATAGGCATATTTGAAAATTTTCCCAGGAGGACCTGAAATAATCAGTTAATTCACTGACTACAGTTAATTTCTCTAATATATTATACAGTTGTAAATGTGAAATGTGTTTTGATAATAGAAGTTTATGTAGTCAAAACATATGGTTGTTTTATTTAATAAAAATAAATTTCATACACTGTTGTGTGTTTAATTAAATTCCAGTTACCATCCTAATATAGCTTGACACAAATCATGAGCAAAAAGTTAATTATCTAGTATAAAAGTAATATATCATTCATTTTCCAATATAAGAATCTGAAAATATTAAGCTATATAGTTGCTTAAATAAATATATATCATTATAGTGTACCCTCTTAGGTCGATGTAAGCTGCTTTATGTCAACCTAACTCTGTAGTGTAGACCAGACCCTAGTGTAAAGGCTCTATTTACTTGAATATCAACATGTTTTAATGGCTATATCAACTAATGAGAATGCACCTTTCTTTAGAAAATAACTGAAGTACAAATGGAAAAGTTGATTAAAAATTGAGGCTTTCCACCTGGTGATTTAAATCAATCTATCCTGCTTTCATCCTTTTGTGCATTATGCTAGCACTATAACTATTCACTTGCACTCATTTCTTTTTCTTTGATTTAACACGACACATACCAAGCCCAGAATTTAAACCATCAGACATTTCTTGATAAGAAATTGATATCCTAAGTATCGCACAAATATGACAACTGTGTTCATGCTGCAGTTTAACACAAATTGCTGATATTTACTTGCTGATGGTTTTAAAATACTTTTAGATAAAAAAGTTTCGAGTACTTACATGATTCCCATCACAATAGTATCTGAACACCTTATAATCTCTATGTATTTAGCCTCACAATGCCTCTGAAGTAGGAAAGTGCTATTATTACCATTTTACAGACGGCCTGAGGGACAAAGAGATCTACCTAAGATCACACAGGAAGTCTGCGGTGGAGCAACGAATTGAACCCCAAACTCCCAAGTCCCCTGGTATCACCCTAACCACTAAACCACTGATGATTTTCTGTCAGTAAAAGGCTGGGTGAAGGAACTGAACAAATACCTAGATAGTAAATTGTCAGGGATTACAACCTTTGTTACTTGTTTCTACAATGCCTAGCACAATGGAGCCCACTCCTTTACTGGGATTGAGAGATGTTACTGCAATCTCTTTTTGAGACATCTCCACTACTGGAGGTTTGCAGCCATGGTACCCCATTCTGAATTATCCTCTGCACATCTCTGTGGATGAATAGCCATTTTGATCCACCCAGGACACCACTGTCCATCCAAGATCTTCTTTCTCTGCTTCATTTTTTTCTGCCCTCCACTTTCCCTTCCAGTGCTGTAAACATGCCTTGCCAGCTGAACCTCTTTTTAAAATATGCCCTGCAAATCAAATCTGTCTTTTCATAAGATCTTTAACTAGCATTTCCTGAGATCAAATAATTTCCAAAACGTTTTTGTTGGTTACGTGATCAAACCATATTTTCTATTGCTGCGATAGAAATTATAAAATGCCTCTTCCCTGGTTTTCAAGACATGATGCAGTAATTCTAAACCCAGACTTGCCATTGTCCTTTTTGGGAAAGGACAGATCATGCAAAGGTATCTTCCACAATGGTCTTTCTTGAAGAATTTTATGATTTGGCCCTGACAGTCTTACAAGAGTAGAAGTACAGCCTTACACAACAGACCATCCAATCACATTCTGCAGCCACAAAGTCTGGTGGGCCAAGATGAATGGAGATGCACGGAAGAGTTCCAAGGCGACACCACAGAATAAAAATAGCTGCCAGACAACATACATTCCTCAACATTTTCCAAACTTAGTTCTTCTAACCACCTAACAACATAGGTCACATCTAGGTCTGCATGGAAGCTCAAGGGCATCCTAAGAGTCTCAAGTATGGTCTCCATCTCATCAAATCCTTAGGGACTACCACAGTATTTTCTACAAGCTTAAAAATGACAGATGCTATCTTCAGACATCCTTTGAGAGAGCAAACCGGAAGTCTAGATCAGCAGTTCTCAAATTGTGCGTAGGGACCCAAAGTGGGTTGAATACCCCATTTTAATGGGGTCACCAGTGCTGGCAATAAGACTTGCTGAAGCCAAAGTCTGAGCTCTGCGGCCCAGTGCTGAAGCTGAAGCCCGAGGGATTCAGCCCTGAGTGGCCGGGCTCAGGCTTTGGCTTCAGCCATGGACAGCGGGGCTCAGGTTACAGCCCCCTTGCCCAGGGCTGAAGCCCTCAACTTTCAGCTTTGGCCCCCTTTCTGGGTGGTGGGGCTCAGGCTTTGGCTTTGCCTCCGGGCAGCGGGGCTCGGGCTTCGGCCCCGCTGCCATGCTTCAAGCCCCCTTGTTGGGTTCATGTAATAATTTTTGTTGTCAGAAGGGGGTCACAGTGCAATGAAGTTTGAGAACCTCTGGTCTAGATGATTAGGAAGGGATGCAGCTTCTTACTGGGAGCATTCCATTCACAATCCGGGATGTCCAGAATGCACCGGACTGCAAGAAATAATAACCCTTTCCTATGATTCGCTGAAATGAGATCCTGCCATCTCTATGACGGTCTCTTATTTAAGACCTTTTGTGGGAGTGAGGACAGTATCCTGCCTCTGGGGAATTCATTCTTTGCCTGACAAACTCATAGGACATTCCAAACTTAGAGAAGACAGTGCAGGTAAGTCATTTTCAAGTTGTATGTTAAGATTTTGCAATCAAATTGCAGGCATAAACACTTTGACGTGTCTAATGAAGTGTCCAGACAATACAGGAAGTGTACTGAAAGCAAATAAAATGCTTGATTTACAGCTCGAAAAATGCAATAGAAGTCTAAACAAATCATGCTGGGATTGTGAAAAGTTGGAATTTTCTCTGCACTATTAACTCTAACATTACATCATTACTAGGTACACTTACTTTAATAGCAAAACAAATTCTGGATCTCAAATGTGTTTTAAATGCTGTCTTAAGTCAAGAAGTAGGCTAATGCTGAAAACCTGGAGGTTAGGAAAGAAAGAGGAAGACAGCCAAGAAATGGGCAAATTGTTAAATTTATGAGTGGCCCTAGAGTAATGTCTGATACCGTGGCTATGACCAAACCAATATATTAGGATAATCCAGAGGTTCTCAATCTTTGTCCTTCTGAGCGCACCTCCCCCTCCACCCGGGCCACAACTGTTTTTCAGTAGATTAAAAGCCAGGGCCGGCGTTAGGGAGTAGCAAGCAGAGCAATTGCCCAGGGCCCCACGAAGCGAAGTTGCTCAGGCTTCAGCTTCAGCCCAGGAAGGAGGGGATAGGGCTTCGGCCCTGAGCACCGGGGCTTGGGATTCGGCTTTCTGCCCGGGGCCCCAGTGAGTCTAACGCTGGCCCTGCTCTCTGGTTTATTTTGGTGGATCCCCCCCCCAAAAAAACCTTCTTGCAACCCCCCCAGGGACCCCAGACCTCTGGTTGAGAGCCACTGGGATAATTAGCTTTATTTTCTTCTTATTGAGTTCTCCTTGCTCCATTTGCCCATGTCCAAATTAAACTGTCAAACTATACCACCTTACACTTCCTCTCCTGAACATCCTTGCCCCCACCTCTGGACCAACTTCTCTACTCAAACTAAGGCCATGCTTATGCAAGAATGTTGCACCCCAAGTTAAATTAGTTTTTAAAGCAATTTAAACTGGTGCAAACCTTTCTGGGGATACTCTTATTTCAGTTTAAACTAAATGGAAATAAGAGAGTGTGCACAAGGCATTTAATAACAGTTAAACTAAACCTGTTTTAACATTCACGCCTTTTGTGGAGCAGCTTCCTCCTGTCAGAAAGGCCTTAGTCACTCTCTTGATGTTGTATTCAAGTACTGCCTTTGTTCCAATTCCAATCTCTGAATTCTCTTGCTCTGATCACCACTTTATCTGTTAATATTACTCACTTACTCCCTGCCTTCTGCTCAATCACATAATCTTTCTATGGCCTCCAGAACATCAAAATCTGACTCCCCTGCAGTACTTAACCCCCTCTATCCCACACACAGCTCCAGTATTTTGCCTCATTTGATTCCCTGCCTTGCCCAACAACCCAATCTTGACTTACTACTTGCATTCACTTCTTCCTTTGCTTGACTGCCTTTGGAGAAAATCTCAGGACCATGCAGATTTCCTTCACTACTGTCTTCCTTACTCTCCCCAGTCGTCCTTGAGAAACTATTCTGCTTCTTCTCTCCTGCACTTACCACCCCAGCACTTCTTTTCTGTAGTCATTTCTCTCCAAGTTTGCACTCAGCCCTGACAGAACTCTTCAGAATCTCTTCAAAGTAACAGGATAACATTCAGCAAGAACTTTCAGCTATGCATCTCTCCCCCACACTGGTCTTGGACATTGTGGCTTCTCTTCCACTATCAACTTCCAATCACCTCCTCTATTTTCTCACTCTTTCTTCAGTCTCCCAATTTCTTTCCAGCTACCTTTGAACATGACTAGGTATCCCTTAACCCAGTGGCCCCCAAACTTTTTTACCTCACGACCCCCTTACCCGTCTGCACCCCCTCCCAGGGCCGGGAGCGGGGCCGCAGACAGGGGTAAAGGCACTGAGACTGGGCCGAGAGTGGAGCTGAGGCCAGAGGCCAAGGCTAGCAGCTAGGACCCTGGACGTAGAGTCGGTAGCCAGGGCCAGGAGTGGAGCTGGGTGGTACTCCCTCCCTGCGCCCCATGGAAGCTGACCTGGGCCCCATCTGCACCCTCACAAATGTTCCTTCGTGCCCCCGTAGGAAGGACGCGCCCCACAGTTTGGGAACCTCTGCCCTAACTTCCAACACCTTCCCTTGGCCCACTGTGACATAAGGAAAGCCAACTACCAACATTTGTTATCCAGCTGTTATGAGAAAGCACCATGTACAAGTAGGTGAAATATCAGGACGCGGGGGGGGGGGGGGGGGCCCGGGGGGGGGAGGAGCGCCGGCCAGCGGGGCGAGGGCGGCCCGGCGCGGGGGGGCGGGGGGCGGCGGGCGCGGGGGCCCGCGGCGGC
>NW_020664448.1:3922668-3936621 GCF_002925995.2 Terrapene triunguis | reverse complement strand
AGCTCCACACCCCGCCCCCCCACCAGCTTGCCTCCGCTCCGTCTCCACCTCCCCCCTCCCTCCAGTGCTTGCGCCGCCATACAGCTGATCAGCACAAGCCTGGGAGGGAGGGGGGAGGAATGCGGCGTGCTTGGGGAAGAGGTGGGGCCAGGGCAGGGATTTGGGGAGGGATCCAATGGGGGAAGGAGGGTGCGGAGTCAGGGCGGGGGGGGACGCGAGCCCCCTCTGGGCTCTGCTCCGCCTGTGAGCAGAGGCAAAATATCGGGACAATTCGCGTCCCGACCGAAGGTAGGTCGGGACACGGGACAAATAAGAAAATATCAGGACAGTCCCGTCTGGTCACCCTATGTACAAGCCACGCAACATCCATGTTACAGATATTTACTGAGCACTGTAAGTGGACTTTGTGCAACAGAAGAGAGGAAGACTTAGGTCTGCACCACAGTTTACAGTTTAAACCATAAAAAGGAAGTGATACCCTACACTGAAGGATTAAACTGCAAGTGGTATAGTTTTTTGATAACTAGAGCATAGTACACCTCTATCCCGATATAACGCGACCCGATAGAACACGAATTCCTATATAACGCAGTAAAGCAGCGCTCCAGTTGGGCGGGGCTGCCCACTCTGGCGGAGCACAGCAAGTTCAATATAACGGGGTTTCACCTATAATGCAGTAAGTTTTTTGGCTCCCGAGGACAGCGTTATATCGGGGTAGAGGTGTATAGTACATAATCATGATAGCTGGTGGGTTGTTGGTAAGCTTCATAGCAGAATTGAGTTTAAAGGGAGGATCTGACAGAGGAAAAGGGTTGACAGTGGGTGTACATGGACAATGGTGTTCCAAGCATGAAGGGTGACACAAAAGGGGGTGTGAAGATGACCAAGAGAAGAATATAAAGGAAGTTTTCAGAAAGACTAGAGACAAGTGTATACAGTTGGAGTGCTAGCTGGACAATGAAAGCAGAGATGTAATGGGTTAAATTATACACGACTTTGAAGATGAGAACAAGAAATAAATCCGATGAAAGGCAAGAAGAATCACAAGATTCAAAGACGGGGGAGAAGGTGAATGATGGGTTAGGAATGTTTTTAGGAGAGGAGGAATAGCTGGTCAGCTTCTTCTACACCTAGAGTGAGAACTGATGGGAAGCCAGAGAAGGTTGCAATTTTAAAGGTAAGAGATTAACTTGGTATGGACAAAACTTTTAGTGATGGGGATAGAGGGGAAAGTATGGATTCAGAGAGGTCTTAAAGGAACAAAAATCAGAGCCTGAAAAATTTACCAACACCTACTACACTCAGGATCCTATCCTATCCTATCTCCTAGAACTGGAAGGGACCTTGAAAGGTCATCGAGTCCAGCCCCCTGCCTTCACTAGCAGGACCAAGTACTGATTTTTGCCCCAGATCCCTAAGTGGCCCCCTCAAGGATTGAACTCACAACCCTGGGTTTAGCAGGCCAATGCTCAAACCACTGAGCTATCCCTCCCCCCAAGACTACTAGCAAAAAAATAGTTGTGCCACCACATACCCCACAGCCAGACACCATGCAGTTTAAAGGAACAAGATAGTTTACGTCTTATAATATACAATTTAGTTACTTCCATGTCTGGTTCTGCTGCTTTCCCAAGCAGCAGCAGAATTAAATTGACCTGATTCGTGTTATTTTTACTGTTGCCTACCAGTTCCAAAGAGGAAGCATAAAAACAGGCAAGACTGATTTGGTTTTCACTCTGCTATGAAAATCCCATTGTAGTGTGCCTCCAGGGTGGGAGACAAGATCATCCTTTAAATTTGGACATCAAAAATGAGTTAGATTATATGTATTACCTCTCTTCCATCTTTCCCTGGACACTAAGGTGTGGAGAAGACTTCTACCAAAACAAAGGAAATGTCATTCACTAAGATCAGATGACCACTATGCAGAATTTGGTGAGCTAATGGCTGTCTAGCAGATCTCAATATAGGAGACATGACTACTCTACCCTGAGAATGTCAGTGCTCTTGAGAACTGGCCTGAAGCTTAACTGAAGGAGGAATGCTATGACAGTTGTGCAGACTACCTGTCCAAAGTAGAAGTACAATACCGGGTCTCATCAGAGAAAGCTCACCACTTCAAATAAAAAAGCCCTGGTTTGATTGGGATAGTAGCCATCATGAGGCCCACTCTAATAGATAGGAAAGGACAACGCTTTCTGTAGGGGTTTAATCTGGATAGCGCGATAGGGAGCAGAATGAGGCTCCAAAGTCATGCTCTATGACCTCACAGGGTTTGAATAAGGTTGATGCACTAAGAAAACATTTAATGTTGAGATCTATACAAAACAATCCATGCTGTGTCTGGTGTCCTCCACCCGCTACCCACAGGGAAGTGGAGGGGGAGGAGGCAGCTGAATTCCATTGTCAAAGGTGTGGCAATTGGCACCGGCTGTATGGACTCAGGAGTGATCTTCCATCTGGTGCGCTGCTCTTCGGGCTTTGTTTTCCTCATGAAGATGGGGGAGAAAGGCTGCTTGCCCTGGAGCCAGTTCTCTTCCCAGTCCTGCCTGGCTCCTCTCCTGCCGGGGGTTAACACCCTTCCTTTTGCCTGTGGCTTTTCCCAGCCTCGCTTGCTTGCTGAAGCCTGCAGGGGCACCAACCGCTGCAAATGCCTCAGAAGGAGAAGGAGAGCTGAGGGGGGATGGTTTCCCCAAAAATCAAAGACTGCCCTGGCACAAAGCTGGGGATTACACATTTTAAACAGAACTGCCAGTCTAAAAATTGGGAATAAACTTTGGAATTTCCCTCCAAAAAGCTGCAGCAAGGAGGGCTGGGGGAGCCACTGGCCACGGCCTGGAGACAGAAACAAATGATGGGAACTTCACAGGGAGAAGCATTCCTCAGCTGCCAGTGACTGACAGGTCTAGTTCTTCCCGCCCAGCAGGCACCAGTACCCACTCTAATGGACCTGAGGACCATGAAGAAGAGAGCAAAGATTCTACAGAAGTTAACAGCATTGATTCCCCACAATCCCCTCGAAAAGATTCCTACTTGCCAATAAGGAATTCATTTGTCAAGTGTTGATAATATTTATTGTATTGTATTGAAATCTGTTAAGACTTCCTGAACAAACTTTGATGGATTCTGAGCTAACACAAAAGCAACATACTCCCGAGGCCCCCAATCCCATGGAGGGGGTCCATCTGTTTGTCTCTCTCCCTCTCCCATATATTCATTTACACACACACACACACACACAACCTTACATCTGAATGGATTCCTTATGACTCCAGTGGGACTCAGCATAATGATCTGCTTGCATGCAGGCCACCAAAAATCAGTGGCACTCCATTCAGATGCAAGGATCCATGCTCAGAGATCCTTCTGCAGGACTGCTCTACAACTAAACCTTAGGTCTGCCTACGTTACTCAGTGCTGTGAAAAATTTTGCACCCTGTGTACCGTAGTTAGGTCAACCTAACCCCCACTGTAGACAGAGCTAGGTTGACAGAAGAATTATTCCATCGGCCTAGCTACTGTTGCTCGAAGAGGTAGACTTATCACAACAATGGAAAAAACCCTTCTGTCACTGTAGCAAGTGTCTATATTACACAGGCATAGCTGCAGCACTACAGCTGTGCTGCTGTCGTGCTTGTAGCGTACACAGAGTGTATACACACTCTTAGGCATCACGTTTGACTATGTGGGCATACACATAAAGAGGCGTGACTTTTATGGAATTATAACCAGAACTGCGTAATAAGAAACCAAAACATGACGTTTGCCACATGTAGTGTGTACAGTTAAGAGACACCAATTAGAAATCAATTATTAAAAAAAAGAGAAAGTTAGAAGTAATTTCAGGCATTACACCTCCCAGAGTTCCACCATCAATACTTTGGATTCAATCACATCTCCTCTTTTCATAGAATATCAGGGTTGGAAGGGACCTCAGGAAGTCATCTAGTCCAACCCGCTGCTCAGAGCAGGACCAATCCCCAGACAGATTTTTGTCCCAGATCCCTAAATGTCCCCCTCAAGAATTGAACTCACAACCCTGGGTTTAGCAGGCCAATGCTCAAACCACTGAGCTATCCCTCCTGTATGAAACACTCATACAAACAACAGGGAAAACAGACAGTACAGACAACACTGTAAAGGCACAAAAAACAAACTGAAGACATTTGTGTGTCTTTCAGTAACAGTAATTATAGGTATTACCTGGAACTATAGAAGATAAAGAATTATACAGGTGTGTTATTAAGTCAGCAGTGTTCCTTTAACTTCACTCATTTTGCATAAATGTAAAATTCTTAAATTCTTTTTGAAGGTGCAAATTCATATCATTCCATTCATAAGTCTGTGGGTGTTGGAAGTTTTCAGACAAGAGAATTAGAACAGTGGCGTTTATATGATTTAACATTTGGAGTGGCAGCTGCCCAGATGCCAGCCATATGAATGTTGAATTTGAAGTACTAAACATGATGTAATTTGGTGCTTTAAGTAGCATTAAAGCATTTTATTGCCACTGATTAACTACGCAAATATTAACAGGTAAACACAAATGGCATATGCTCATACCACTTGTTAAACCCCTTTCAGTATGCCAGCAACGGCAGATAGATGAAAACTGATTGTTCAATATATTTGGACTTTCAAAAGGCCTTTGACACAGTCCTTCAAAGGAGGTTAAGCAACTAAGTAGTCATGGGGTAAAAGTGAATTAGAACTGGACCAAAGACAAAAAGGGAAGGACTAAATAGTCTGTCAACTAGGCAAAAGTTTAACAGTGGTCTGCCAAAATGTTTTGTGCTAGGGCTGGTGTTTAACATATTCATTTGTGACCTAGAAAAGAGAATGAACAGTAAAGTGGCAACATCTGTCAATGACAAAATAATTAAAATCAAAACTAGGGAAGACCATGAGGAAATGAAGAGCAGTTTCTTAGCTTGCTGCTCTAACTACATTACCCCTTCTTTGCTCCCCCACAATTCACTGTTAACATATGCAAAGTAATGCAAATCGGACAAATAATTTCAACTATTCATACAGGTTGGTCAGTTCTATATTAACTTTAACCACTCAGAAAGAGAGACCAGGCATAATCATGGATAGCTGTAATCACATCTTCTCAATGTGAAGTAGCACTCAAAAAGGCAAACAAAATGTTATGGTAAAATAAGTTAAAGTTAAGACCAGATTTCTGTTTAATGCTCCACTCTTCTAAATGCTCTAAAATCTACACGGTTACTTGGATTGCCTTAAAATTTGCTGTCCCTTATGGGGTGCAGGATTCTGCTAGTGATCCACATTTGGGGCTATTTCCTGAGATACAGCTAGTGATCCAAATTTGGGGCCATTTCCTGAGATACAGCATTTCTTACAGTTGAGTGATTCTAGCAACCTTTTGTTGCTCACATATAGAGATCAAACGAAGACTCAGATAATTGCATCAGGATGTCCAATGCTAGCGGGTGACCCCAACAGAGTACAAGGCACCAAGCAGACCTTTGGGCAAAGTTATTTGTAAAAGATTTTGCTTCTGTTTAGAAAATCAGAAGCCTCACGTGTTAAGACATGATACACTACAGCTATTGCACTACGCATTTGCAGTAAGAAAGGCTAGCTAGCTGGAAAACGTCTACAGTGCAATAAACTACCCAAGGCTGGCCCATGTCAACTGACTCGGGCTCGCAGAGCTATAAAATTGCACTGTAGATGTTCGGGCTCCGGCTGGAGCCTGGGCTCCAGGACCCCTCTCCCTTCTGGAGTCCCAAAGCCTGGACTCCATACCAAGCCCGAACGCCTACACTGCAATTTTATAGCTCCGTGAGCTGGATTCAACTGACATGGGCCAGCTGTGGGTAGTTTATTATACAGCAGACCTACCCTTTGTCACAAGACATGGATTGCTCCAATGAAATGTCACAACATCAAATCTGAGCTTCACATCAGGCACAGAGTTTAAATTCAACCCAGGGTAGAAATCTGAGGCAAATATGCAGGCATGTTGCTCCAGTGTGCCTGTCTCAAGGGGGGATTCTTATTTTAGGGAAATAACTATTTTTTTAAAAGAAAATTAACTATATAAGTAAATGCTCTCTGAAAGAGTGATTGGGGTGGAAGAGTGGGGGAAGGGGTTGGGGAGCAGGTGACGGGGAGAGGATATGGACTAGGATATATACTAAGGCAGGGTTGAATACTGGAAAGGGGACATGGGGGTGAGTGATAGGGGATGGAGAGAATAGGGGCAGGGGCACCTGTCAGCCCCATGTTCTCCTCCCATGTCTGTACACCCAACCCATCTACATGAATGTGACCCCTGACCCTTTCCTGCCCTCCCTCATGCGAGGCAGATTCTGGAGGGCGTTTGCCTATCTGGGGGATTGAGCACCACTTCCTACCCCATATGTGAGCTGGGATCTGGGGTCACTGCCCCTCTTGTCTGAGTCCCACTCCCTGCCCCCCGTGGGTGTGTACACCAGGACTGGGGGCCTCTGCCCATCTATGGGGGCCTGACTCCATCCCTGTTCCCCCTCATGCAAGCCACATTCAGGGGGCTTGCCTTTCTGGGGGTGTCTGAGCGCCTTTCCCAGCCTTTCCCAGCTGTGGTTCCCAGCCAATGGGAGCTGTGGGGGTGGCGGCGGCAGCATGCGGAGCAGAGCTCCCTGGCTGCCCCTACGAGTAGGAACCAGGGGGGACATGCCGCTGCTTCTGGGAGCTGCACTGAGTGGCCCCTGACCCTGCTCCGCAGCTGGAGCACCGGAGCAGGGCAAGCCCCAAACCCCACTCCCCAGTGGGAGCTTAAGGGCCGGATTAAAATGGCCCGTGGGACAGATGTGGCCCACGAGCCGTAGTTTGCCCACCCCTGCTCTACGTCCTGGTTTTCAGAAGGTTTTTTTGCTGAACTCTATGTTCTGGAAGGACATTCACCATCACCAGGCAACCTTGACTTGGTGTTAATACAGTTTTTTGCCACTTAGTAAAGACTGAGATGAAAAAAATTGCTGAAAACATGGTAGTGCCATTACATAAATGGATGGGATGCCCTCACCTTGAGCTGCATGCACAGTTCTGGCCACCTCAACTCAAAAGAACAGAAATAGAAGGTATCAAACAGGCAACAAAAGTGATTAGAGATATGGAGAGAGATTGAAAAGACAGAGTTTAGTTTATAAAAACAAATAGAAGAGGATATGATAGAAATATGTGAAAACAGATGCCGCAGTGAAGTTAAATTGAGTGTTCCAACTTACCCACTCACAATACAAAGGGGCATTCAGCAAAACAGAAAGGAAACAGGTCTAAAACTGATACAGGATTTTTTCTTAAGTATGACGTAAAAATGCTGTACCAATGAGATCAGAGGCCAAGAGAACAGTAGGATTCAGTAGTAGAAGTTAGTGGGATTTAGATAAATGGTCGACATTCACATGAAAAATGAGAATATCCAGAGTAACATGGGACAGGATAACGAAAGTCTATGACGAATACATACCCTTGTGCATCAGGACATAAGCCACCCACTAACAACCAAGGGCTAGGAAGAAATTTCTCCTAGAGATAGATTATTCATTCCATAGTTGTCTATAACAAGAACCATTACACCTTTCTCTGAAGCATCCAAAACAGATCTACAAGAGGCGGACCACTTGTCTGAACCAACATGACAAATACTATGTTTCTAAATGCTGTTTGCGTGCTAAATAAGCATGATTAGGATGCTGGCATGCCTCTTCTTGTGACAATTGTTGATCAGAAGCAAAGAGAACATGTCACTAGTCCCATTTTAAAGCCTGTTCCCTGACCTGCGCTAATGCTGTCCTTGGTCCACCTCTTGTGGAATCAGAAGTCATGTTTTGGATATTCTCTACATGTATTGGTTAATAAGTAATACTGAAATAAGGATAGAAGAGACTTGCAAATCTGAGAAGTGATCAAGATACAAACATAGTTTTATAATAACGTATTACTCAGGGAGAAAGCACCCTTGGGCAAAATTTCAGGTGGCTAAAAATCGCCACAGAGCTTTGATTTGAAAACAGATAATTGATTGTATAACTGTTCAAGATGCACCATTTCTCTCAGCTGAGGGTCCTGACCTCCCTAGGGGCATCATGGAGAATTTCTTTTAGCTTTAAGTATTAATTTAAATATGGGAAAGTTTCCGTTTTTTACAACATAATTGCTAAATACATATCTCATGTTCTCTAAGACAAACCCTTGTTATGTTCATATTAGTGGATGACAGACAGGGAACACGACTTGTCAATCTGATATTCGAACCAAAAACAGGGGACATGGTGATGTAAACACCACATGGGCTCAATTGATGTGAAGCACCCTGGTCTCTAACCATCATTTTTAAGTAGAAATAAGGAGATGACACACACAACAGAACTTAAGATTGAATGGCAAGCCCAATATTTTAGGGGTGGGTGGGGTTTTTTTGTTTGTTGCTTTGGTTTATTTACAAAGTTTACAGAGTTTGCACAATTCAGTATGCGAGCACTGGGGGCTAGAACGGATTGGTTCAAAACAAGTGCTTCAGTATTGTGTTGTCCTCTCACACACAAACAAGTGCCATCAGCACTGCACTCTTGACCAACTCTAAAGAACAAACTAGTATGCATGCAGATTAGACCAACAAAGGGAATAAAGTACAGTTAGAGGTAAAGGTCCCTTTAGGCTTCAAGGTTTTAAAAAATAATTGCCTTTCAAGACCTTTGTTTCTTTTCTCTCAGGCGGAGGAGAGGGCGGGAGCATTTGGAGTCTATTTAAATGAAATAAAAAAACCCAAAGATTTTATTTCCCATTGGTATCAATGATCCAACAAGCTTTGACACAGAATGCAGATATGGAGGAGAAGATTAAGGGAGTTGGAAGATGTTGGAGAAAGAGTTGTGGAAAATCAGTCAGGTAAGTGGATAAAGGCAGGCAGAAGGGAAATTTTATTTTGGAATTGTGAACACCAAAAACATCTCAGACAGGAACCTTTGGGTTCGAATTTATTAAAACAAACGGTGTATACTACATGACCTTACACTCACATCTCTGAATACATACATTTGATCAGCTGCCATCATTTACTACTCGTTCAGAAAATGAATAGGAAAGAAATACACGTAGGCTTCTGGACCAGCACATGAGCACAATGTCTCAGTTTGTACTGAAATTAGCATATCAAAAATATTTGCAAAGTGGCACAATGACTTGAGTTGCAAAACAAGCCTACGTTTTTGGCTCTTAGTGTTTTAGTAAGCCTGGTTCACACTTAAAAATTAAATCAACACTGCTATGTTGCTCAAGGCTGAAAAATGTCATGCCCTGAGAGCCATATTTAGGTCAACCTAACCTTCGCGGTAGACACGGCTAGACTGAAGGAAGAAGGGTTTTTTTGGCAATGCAGGAAGCCTCTATGTTATAGCACTACAGCAGCACAACTGCAGCTGTAGTGTAGACATGCCCTTAGATAAGTACAGTAAAAGCTTTTTTATCCAGCATGTTGGGGGAAATGGGAGGTGCCGGTAAGTGAAAAATGCTAGTTAACTAAGAGTGAGGGAGTTTGGGGGGTGAGGGGGGTGCAGGGGGCTCTGGGAGGGAGTTGGGTGCAGGACAGGGGTTGGGGCATGGGAAGGGATGTGAGGTGCTCACCTCGGGTGGCTCCCCGCAAGCGTCAACCAATGCCTGAGGCATGACAGGCAGCTCTGCACACGCTTCCCCTGTCCACAGGTGTTGCCCCTGCAGCTCCCATTGGCCACGGTTCCAGGCAAGGGTAGCCCGCAGAGCCGCCTAGCCGCGCCAACCGGACTATAAACCAGACTTTCTATAAAGATTAGAAATGCCGGTTTATAGAGCTTTCCAGTTGGTACAGGGCTGGATAACAAGGTTTTTACTGTAAAAAGAACACATGGTTTAACCCTGACAGTGTCCTGCAAGTTTCAAATATCCAATGGCTTCTTATAAATTATTTGGAATAAAAACGGGATATAAAAATTAAGAAATATTGTCATTGTAGTGAGGGGCTCTCCGGTGCTTGTAACACAGTGGACATCCTGCTTTTACAATCTAGTACAAAAATCGGCATACCTCTACCTAGATACATGCAGGTTTACAGAAGAAGTCTTGTGCCTTTCTATCTAATGAGAAATTGCTGGTTTGTTACCCAAGAACATACCACTCATAACACAAACTTTTTTCTCCTCCATAAACAACATAATTCTAAAAGCAAGCACCAATGTGTTTTATACTGCTATGTAATTGTTAATGCATTTGCATATTGGTCTGAGTTTTTTTTTTATATATCTGGTATTATTGCAAGTAATATCTATAAATAAAACAACAAAGAAGAGAAAAACTTTTATTTTACAGTATGCTTACCTTGTGCATTTGAGTTTCAAATAGGATGTGATAGTAAAAATCAAAAAGACTGTCAGGGAGACTCAGGGACACATACAGAATGGAAAAATACTTCAAATTCATTTTTTAAATTCACTAGATATCGAACTGACAACAATTTTAATATCCAAAATAATTAGATACAAATAAGGGACTTCAGAAGAGCTATAAACCAAAGGTCATGAAAGATCCCACGGTTCTTTTATGAAGGACAGGTTGTTAATCCATTTGCTCTGATTTAAATTACAACTCTAGTTGATTCATATCCTCTAAAACTGAGCTTTATCTTTCCTCTGACCCTCACATTCAGAACACTCTCCACTACCGTGATGTCATCTTTGTCTTCTCTTTCTTTCTCTGCTTACTCATAGGATGTAGAGATAGACCAGGGTGAACCAATAGGTTTCCATCTCGACAATAATGGAAGTTATTCCATAATGTACATGGATTAGACCAGGGGCTCTCGAACTTTTTTACTGGTGACCCCTTTCACATAGCAAGACTGAGCGAGACCCCCCCTTATAAATTAAAAATGCTTTTTTATATATTTAACACCACTATAAATGCTGGAGGCAAAGTGGGATTTGGGGTGGAGGTTGACAGCTTGTGACCCATCATGTAATAACCTCACAACCCCCTGAGGGGTCCTGACCCCCAGTTTGAGAACCCCTGAATTAGACACTAGTAAAAACTAATTTTACATTTGTAAAAGTAATGGAGCCTCCTCCACTTCCCTGGAGAGATTATTCAATAAACTATACCTCGCTATCAAGGAGCATGCAGATGTTCAGTCTAAATTTTTTTCTTTTTAAATTTTATCCCGGTACTCCTATTTATATCCCCTTTTACCATGCTAAATAATTCTCATTCCTTCTCGGGGTTTACACCCTTCAAATCTGTGTAGATTTATGTCCCCTTCATCAAATTCTGCTGCTTCTTTACATCTCTAAAATTATTTTATTCCTCTCCATATCTAGCACCTACTAGCATGGGCTAACACGTTATGTCCCAACTTCCTCATTTTATAGCCTTTCAATCCATACAAATATGCATCTTACTAGTCACTACTCTTTTTCACCCTTAGATCTATAAATGGTTAAAGTTTGGCAAAAAATGATAAACAATTGAAAACAAGGTCTTACAATGGAAAGTTTCAGGCAACCTTAACAACAGGCAGCACTACCAGCCCCACTTCTAATACTGACTTTGTTTTTCTAATATCTCTGTAACTCTGCCTTGTCTACACTGCTCCTCTTCTACTCCTACACGCCTTCCCATGGCCACTCTCTACAAAAGCTTCTCTCATGACCATTCCCTTTATCTTTTTCACCCACTCCAATATTTGTGACAAAAGAAAACCCAATAGGATCATCTGCATCATCCTCCTGTATGCCTAAACCTTCCAAAAATGGATGCCAAACTTCCTCCCACTCATTCAAAACACTTCTGAAATCATACCTAATCTGTGAGGCATCCAAACTATACTCAGCTATGATTTTTTTTCTAATACAAGGCTCCAAACACTCTGGGGGAGGGATCTGGTTTGTTTGATCCTGCTCTCCTAGACTAATGTGCAAACAAGAGCCCTTAACTTTAAGCCCACACATAAACCTTTGCAGCATAAGGCCCCTGCCATACAGCAGCACGTATGCACTATGACCACCATCACCCTTAAACATGACACAAAAATACATAATTATGGGGGGGAGAGATAAAGGTCAAAAATCAGTATTTTTCATAGCACAATCTGCACTGCCATGAATACAATGTGAGCATCTCCTCTCTTGTGATCCAAGGCCATCCCTAGGCACAAAGCCTGACAGCTTGCTGTCCCACCTTCGGCCCCTAAAAAATAAGACCAGCTTGATTAATAAGTCCTGCCTGTATTAACGTATCCTTCCTCAAGTGCCTCTTCGGGAACAACTGCACTTTGCTTTGTCCATCTTAGACCGTCACTTCTTCCTACCACCCTCGCAAAGGGCAGGGAATGTGCCTCACTCTGTTTAAGGCCTATGCAAACTCATGGCGAGGCTTAGAGGAATTCAATTTTGTATCTATATAATTTCAACAGATATCAATGATAAGCATTTTCAAAATTATTATCTATTTAAATTTTCACAGAAAATTATGGAAGGGTCAGACAGTGGGTGGTGGTGGTCAGATAATAATTACTTAATGACAGTAGACACTGAATTTTAAAAAAATAAAGTTTTATAACACAAATTGTCAACACTGCCTGTCAAAACATAGGAAGCAAATATCCTCAAATCAAACTCTAATAAGTCTCTAAGCAGCATTTTTCCTACTTTGCCTAGTTGTATATTTCGATGATCACAGATGGAGATTTTATGTAATCAGTTTGCCAGTTTACCATACACGTTTACCAACTTTTACTGATAAAACGCTAATCCTTCCAAGCCTGGGCAGGGCCACCCAGAGTATTCAGGGTGCCTGGGGCAAAGCAATTTTGGGGGCCCCTTCCATAAAAAAAAGTTGCAACATTATAGAATACTATATTCTCGTGGGGGCCACTGCGGGGCCCGGGGCAAATTGCCCCACTTGCCCCCTCCTCTGGGCAGCCCTGAGCCTGGGTAGGGCACTATGTGTGCGATTTTTTATTTAGAATCTCCCTTTTTCGTGTCTTTAAGGCCCCAAGCCATCCCAAAGTCCATAGCCAATAGCCTGTTGCCATCATCTCCTCTCCCTCTCCAGCAGCAACGCATCCCAAGGCTCTCCCCGGAGTCAGAGATTACAATGCCAGAAGGGACCCTTGTGAACATCTAATCTGACCTCCTGCACAACCCAGGGCAGAGGGCTCTGCCGCATTCACTCCTCTTTGAACCGGCGAGTCTGGGGCCCCACCTTTCACTAGCTCCTGCCTAGAGCCGCTGGGATGCATCACTGGGATAACAGGTTATCAGTCTACCCCAGCCGCGATGCAGCGGCCACGAGTTCGGGGACGGGGGCTGTCAGTTTCTCTCCTCGCCGCGGGGAGCTGGGGAACAAGGGGCTGCTGGGACCTTCTCCCCCTTCCCACCGGGGCTGCTGCAGAGCCCGGCCTGGGCTCCTGGCCCGCGTGCAGGAGGAGGGAGGAAGCCCCCCCCGGGCATGGCGGGGAACGAACAGCCCCGCTCGGGGGGAAGGGAGGCAGGGCCCCGGGCCCCGGCCCCAGGCCCCGGCCCGCCGGCACTCACAGAACTCGGCGATGTAGTAGGACACGGCGTAGTTCTCCTCGCACCACTCCAGGGTGGAGGTGGGCGCGCCCCAGTAGCCGGCCCTGTCGGCGGCGGGAGCCATCGCGCAGCGCTGCGTGCGAGCGAGGCCGGGCCCGGACGCTCACTGAGCGCCGGCGGGGGGGGAGGTGGCTCCGCCCACACGCCGGGCCTGGGCGGGGCCGGAGGCCGGCCCGCTCGTTGCCATGGAAACTGGCTGCGGCCTTCAGGGCGTTAGCGCCTGTCGGGAAGCAGCGGCTGTGACCTGGTGGGGCCCGTTCGTGGGCGGCAGGAAGATTTGGGGGCTGGGGGCAGGAAGGGACAGAGGTTTCGGGGGCTGGGGCAGGAAGGAGGAGGGGGC
>NW_020664448.1:3881724-3922568 GCF_002925995.2 Terrapene triunguis | reverse complement strand
TGGGGGCAGGAAGGAGGGAAGGTTTGGGGGGGCTGGGGGCAGGAAGGGACAGAGTTTTCGGGGGCTGGGGTAGGAAGAAGGAGGAGGAGGGGGCTGGGGGGGCAGGAAGGTTGGGGGCAGGAAGGAGGGAAGGTTTGGGGGGGCTGGGGGCAGGAAGGAGGGAAGGTTTGGGGGGCCGGGGCAGGATAGAGGGAAAGTGTGGGGGGCTGGGGGCAGGAAGGTTGGGGGGCAGGAAGGAGGGAAGGTTTGGGGGGCTGGAGCAGGATAGAGGGATGGTTTGGGGAGCTGGGGGCAAGCAGGGACAGGTTTGGGGGTGGGAAGGAGGACAGGTTTGGGGGGCTGGGGGTAAGGAGGGACAGAGGTTTTGGGGGCTGGGGCAGGAAGGAGGAAGGTTTGGGCAGGATAGAGGGCAGGTTTTGGGGGGCAGGAGCATGTAGAGGCTGGGGGCAGGAGAAGGGAGGGATGGAAGCTAATATCTAACATGATTCTAATGTCTTAGAATGTCATTTCCAATTTGTGTTGATGCTGTTTTACAAGGCAAACAGTAATACTGCTCTGTGTTAACCAGGGTATTTTTTGTCTCTTTCTGGTCAGTTTCACTTTCTAGTGCTCCAGAATTTGAGTTGCGAACTTGGCAACTTCAATTCGAAAAAACCCACAGGTTTCCTTTTATATTCGAGCATGAACTGGGCCTTTTTCTTTTTTTTAAACCCCCCAATACCTGCATTTGGGGGCTTTTCCCTGATTTGGGGTATCACTCCTGCTCACCGTATACAAGTGGTTCCTTTAGTTATTACTGTTTATATTACAGTAGCACCCAAAATATACCAACTGATTTGCAAGCACAGAGGAAGACAATTCCTGCCCCAAAGAGCATATAATCTAAAAAGACCAAGCAGGGAAGGGATACAACATACAAGTACATACCCAGTCCAGCAATGAGCTCTATTGGGGTATACCCCAGCGCCAATGAGGATCCCCATTGATTTCAGTAGGGCTGCATACAGGTACAGGGATTCATTCACACAGACCACATTGTAGGCACATCTTATTATTCATCTGTGTTTCCTTTTCTCTCTTTTTAAGTAAAACACTAACTTCACCTCCTACAATTTAGCTCCGTCTTCCTCTTTCCCCAGGTTCAGTTCCAGGGATCCCCCTTTTAATATTTGAACCTCTCCCTCCACATAATTGAGCAATTCACTCATAAGCTAAATAAATGAGTAGATGCTTTAAGGTTTGTCTAGGCTAGCTAAACCAAACCTAAATTCAGTCTCTGTTCCTAGAGTAGATGCAAACACATACTCACTCACATGAATAGTAACTACTTGTGCATTTTTTATTGTGGCATAAGCATTTCTTAGGGGCATAAAATGTTTGTGTCTTCAAAACATAATTGCTTCAATGTTAACAATGAAAAGTATTTAGACTTTCAATACATTAACATTATTGCAAACTTTTATACATACATGCCAGATTTTTTCAAAAATAGACTCCCAGATCTATATGTAGGCACCTAAGGGTGGGATTTTCAAAAGCATCTGATTTAGGAGCACCGGCACCATTGACTTCAAACTGCAGACCCTGATGGAGGAGTATAGCCTGGTTGAAGCATTTCAGCTTCTTGACTTGTGGAAGTTCAATATATTGGAAGGTGATGTTGATCGCAACCATAGCACAGATTTATCAGTTTTGCGATTGATTTCATATTGTTCACACAGTAAGGATGTGAATCATAGGAATGTAGGGTTGAAAGGGACCTCAAGAAGTCAAGTCCAACACCCTGTGCTGAGGCAGGAGAAAGTAAACCTAGACCATCCCTGACAGGTGTTTGTCCAACCTTCTTCTTAGTGAGGCTCTAGACTGGACTTTTTCACCATAGATGAGCATTTAAACTAAAGTGTGAAACTTCTTAGAAAAAAAATCTCTGTAAAATCTGAAATTCTGCTAGCAATTTGGAAACTAATTAAAGAAACAAGTACTGTACAGACCATCTACTTTAAAATTTAATATTAAAATATGGGAGGGATGTAAAGAATGAGCAATATGCAAATAAAAATATCTACTAATAGAGCACAAACCCATCAGCTGCAGGCGGGACGGTCACAGGTTTTTGTAAAAGCCGATCCCTTGACAAGAGCTGCAGTATGTGGTTTTGGCAATGATTGTGGAAGTGGGTGATAGGTTCACAGGTTCCAATTCCAGGGGTTCTCTGGAACTTGAGCACCTGTTGGGAATCCCTCTGATATTTATGACCAAGTGATGGCCACAGCTATCAGCATAAGGAGCAGGAGAAAGAAGCCTGCCAAGCACTGCAATCAATCAAGGAAGGAGGCAATGCTTAGCAGTGGGTCAGAAGCCCCTAAGGCAGAGGCACTTATCAGAATGTAGCCCAGTGCATGGGTGTTACACTCGGGTACAACTAGAGTAACTACACTGACTTCATTGAAGTCATTCCTGATTTACAGCAGCGTAAGAACAGAATCAACCCTGTATCCACCACCTACAGCTCACTCAGATCTTGGCCTAGGTTTCTACTAGTAGTTCATGTCTCCCTCCGCAATGGACCCCTGTTGCCTTTGAAGCCACTATCCCTACATCCCTCCAACAGAAGGGGGTTCACTCGACCAACCTTCTCAAAGCAGACATTTTAGGGATTTGCAACATGCTGTGCTTCAAAGCTGCACCCTGGAACCCCTATATCACCACTGTCACATAATTATGATATGTTTTGTACCAAGTATGCCATGTGAGATATTATTTTAAAAGTCTTGATCTGTTGTATATTAATATCCTGTTGGATTGTATGTGAAGTTATGAAGTTTTGCTGTGTGTGTTACTGAAATATGTTGTAAGGTTGGGAACACTCATAACGAGCCTTTCAGGTGCAACAATGGAGGAGCCAGACACACTGATGGCCTATTAAAGGAATCCACACCTCTAAGATCTATCCCAAGGATCATATACAATGGAGACTTCTCAGAGATAGCACATAGACAATGGAGACTGCTTGACCCATGTCATAGCAAAGCCTCTTTCCGGCAAGCTGGACGAAGCTATAACAGAGGGGAAGTGACATGATCACTTGGCCTATCACCCACCACAACTCAATACCTGGAAACATATCTGGAGGAAAAAGACTAAACTGGGGAGGTGGTCTCAGGCTGGAAGAGAATTCCAGCCTGTGTATGGAAGATCTGTAACCGACTTGTATTATCTACCAGGGGTAGACACCGCTTGATTCAACTCCTGTCTAGTGTATATAACTCAGATTGTGATTTTACTTTTATTTCTTAGGTATCCAACTTTGATCTGTACTCTTATTACTTATAATCACTTCAAATCTATCTTTCTGTAGTTAATAAATCTGTTTTATATTTTACTCAAAACAGTGTGTTTTGCTTGAAGTGCTTGGGAAATCTGCTCAGGAACAAGAGCTGGTGCATGTCCTCTCTACATTGAGGGAGGGGCGGACTGGGTTATAAACTTACACTGGACCAGGGCAAGATGGTACAGCTTAGGGGTGCAAAGCTGGGGAGCTGGGGGAAATTGGCTGGAGCCTTTCTATTGTTGGTTCATGAGTGGCTGGCAAAAGCATTCATGTAAGTCAGTTGGGGACGTCCTTGCCGGTGGATGTCTGTGTAAGTTCAGTACCTGGAGCGGTTTGCGGCTTGTCACAGCATCACAGTGTGAGAGGGAACCCAGGTTGGTAAGACAGAGGGCTTAGTGGTACCCCAGTTCCATGTGGCACCCTAGGGAACTCGTCACAGGGGGTATTTATCTTTTTCACAGCCAAGTTTGAGCCTAGCAGCTGGGTGCTGTCTTTCCTAGGGTTACTCTGATACTGGCCCAGAAATACAAAGCAGTCCCTGCCTTTCAAATAGGAAGTAAAGGCAGATAGCCAGATCCTCAGCATGTATAACTTGTCATAGCTACTATTGACTTCAATAGACCTACGCTGAATTACACCAGCTGAGGATCTGGCCCAGGGGTTGTAAAACCAGAAACACTCTCAAATTAGACTCAAAAAGTGAAGAGAGAGGTTTTCGAAGGCACAAATGGTAATTATGAGCCGAAATCCCATTGACTTTCAAAGGAAGTTAGGTGCCTGACTGCCCCTTGTGCTTTTGAAAATCTTCCCGCAAGTTTAAAAAGCCCCACAATAATTGTTTATAATACTTTCCTCAGATGAAAGGCATTTCCAAATGTAAAGAATTAACTTTAATTTATTATTGAAAAAGCAACACACTGTAAATTACATCCAATTTTGCATGACACTTTCATATTCAGCTATCAGTCTGCACACAACTTGCTTGAACTTTGAAGCCATTAAATAATCAATTCTTCTTTGTAACCCTCATTGTTTTTAGTACACAGAGTGAACAATAGGCTTCTGTTGCTAATTTAACACCTGCAAATTTGCATGCTTAACCAAAGGCTATATAGTCTAGTGGATTAAAGGCCTAATTCTTCTCTTGTGTACTCAGGCTTTATACTTGTGTAACTCCATTGAATTTAATAGAATCATTTCTGATTTATACCAATGTAATTGAAAGAAGAATTAGGAGAATTAATGGTCATAAACTCATGTACAAGCAGGAAGAACTGGAAGTCCTGGCACAGTCAAGGAACTATGATGCGATTGGAATAACAGAAACTTGGTGGGGTAACTCACATGACTGGAACACTGTCATGGATGGGTTTAAACTTCAGAAAGGACAGGCAGGAGAGACAAGGTAGAGGAGTTGCACTATATGTAAGGGAGCAGTATGATTGCTCAGAACTCTAGAATGAAACTGGAGAAAAGCCTGTTGAGAGTCTTTGGGTTAAGTTTAGAGGCAAGAGCAACAAGGGTGGTGTGGTGGTGGGCATCTGCTATAGACCACCAGACCAGGAGGATGAAGTAGATGAGGCTTTCTTCGGACAACTAACAGAAGTTTCCAGATCACAGGCCCTGGTTCTCATGGGGGACTTCAATCACCCAGACATCTGCTGGGAGAGCAATACAGCAGTGCACAGACAATCCAGGAAGTTTTTGGAGAGTATTTGGGACAACTTCCTGGTGCAAGTGCTGGAGGAACCAACTGGGGGCCATGCTCCTCTTGACCTGCTGCTCACAAACAGGGAAGAATTGGTAGGGGAAGTAGAAGTGGGTGGCAACCTGGGCAGGAGTGACCATGAGATGGTCGAGTTCAGGATCCTGACAAAAGGAAGAAAGGGGAGCAGCAGAATACGGACCCTGGACTTCTGAAAAGCAGACTGACTCCCTCAGGGAACTGATGGGCAGGATCCCCTGGGAGGCTAATATGAGTGGGAAAGGAGTCCAAGAGAGCTGGCTGTATTTTAAAGAAGCCTTATTGAGGTTGCAGGAACAAACCATCCTGACATGCAGAAAGAATATCAAATATGGCAGGCAACCAGCTTGGCTTAACAGAGAAATCTTCCGTGAGCTTAAACACAAAAAGGAAGCTTACAAGAAATGGAAACTCGGACAGATGACTAGGGAGGAGTATAAAAATATTGCTCGAGTATGCAGGGGTGTAATCAGGAAGGCCAAAGCACAATTGGAGTTGCAGCTAGCATGGGATGTGAAGGGTAACAAGAAGGGTTTCTACAGGTATGTTAGTAACAAGAAGGTGGTCAGGGAAAGTGTGGGACCCTTACTGAATGGGGGAGGCAACCTAGTAACAGATGATGTGGAAAAAGCTGAAGTACTCAATGTGACGGGTTGCCCCCCTTAGGATGGCACCTGATGTGCTGAGATATCACTGAGCCCACCTGTTATGCCAGCCTGGGCACCCTTTTAACCGGTCTTGCTGAGCCAAGCTATTAAGTCTCCTCCAGCACACACACACAGGCAGGGCCACACCCAACTGCAGAACGGAACAGACACTGAGAGGAGCTCTGGGAAGGCTCAGCTTAAGGGACTTGCCCCAGCACTCAGGTATCCACCTCCCTTGGAGTGCAGACCCAAAGATATATTATGAAATCCGCCTCCTCTCTCAATGTGGAGGAAGGTATACACAACTTCTCCCCCCCCCCCGTTAGAAATTACAGAAACTGGGTTTAATAATAATCAAAACAAAGTTTATTAACTATAAAAGTCAGATTTTAAGTGGTAAAAGGGGTAGCAAACAGAACAAAGCAGATTACTAAGCAAATAAAACCAAACACGCAACCTAAGCTTGTTTCACTAAAGAAATTGCTTACAAATAGTAATTTCTCACCCTAGGTATTGCTGCAGGCAGATTACAGACAGTCTTGAAAGGCAGATGCACTGGTCTCCAGCTTGACACTTCAGTTATTACTACTCACAAGCTGGGTGCCCTTCCTGCCTGGGTTCAACCCTTCTCCCCTCAGTTCAGTTCTTGCTTCCAGGTGTTTTTTCGGTGTCTCTTTGGGTGGGGAGGCAGAGGATAACCATGATGATGTCACTCCCCTGCCTGATATAGCTCTTGTGTAAGGCGGGAAGCCTTTGTCTTCTAGTGGAAAACCACTGGCATTCCAAAAGGGGAGGAGGGGTATCCAGTACTTGGTGACTCAGACCCATGTCTGCATGGCTGTGGCATCCATTGCTCGTAGGCGGTCTCCAGCATCCGTAAGAAGAGCAAGCTCCTTCACAGTCCATTGTCTCTGCTAATGGTCCATTAGCCCGGTCTGGGGGTGACACCCAAAGTAACACATTTGAAATACAGATACAGAGTTAATATTCCTAACTTCAGATACAGAAATGATACAAGCATACAAATTGGATAATCACATTCAGTAAATCATAACCTATCCAATGATATCTCACATGAGCCATCTTGCATAAAGTATACCTCAGTTATGTCATATTCAAATCATAAGCATATTTTCATAAATAATATGGAGTGAACATCACACCTTCCCCCTGAGATTACTGCCAGAGGGGTGGTCACTGACCAATGCGGAGGCAGTATACCTAAAATTCCTTTTTGGCTTTGGTTATACAGCCTCCAAGTGTTACCAAACACTTTAAAGTTATCCATAGGTGCTTTTGGAAAGTTCTGGGTTTCTGTTCCCAGGTTGCCTGAAAACATTGTGGTGTGTAGCTCTGTGTACATAATGCACATCAATATCTTTTAAAGTATAGGTGTCTTTGTTAACTTTCTGAACAGGTTACAAAGCCCATCTCTGTTTTAGGGTACCCGGGGAATAAATTGTGCTTAGAAATATAAGGCCAGATTCTCTCCTGCTTTAAGGCCACTTTGTACAGCTGGGAAGGGGATGATTTTCCCATTGGAGGGGGATCCTCTGGTGTTGTAGAGCTCCTACTCCAACCCACTCCCTCAGGCTGGCGTTAGGGACATGGCTGGGGGAAAGACGATGTCACATACCCAGCTGACCCCTGGCTGTTGCAGTAGCCACTGGGAGCTATTGGCAACCAGTAGCTAGCGCAATAAGTCTTATATAATATTGTGGAATCATTGTGAAAGGATCTAGAACAATGGATAGGCACTTGTTACTTATTTATTTTGATTGGTAAGGTTCACCCTAACTGTCTGTCTTTCCTTTCTGAAATTGTTGGCAATTCCCACCAACTATTCCAGCCAGCAAGAATATTTTCAATGCTGATCTTCTGCTAAGGCTCTACTTAAGTAGTCAGAATTTCTACCCCTAATTACTCTGGTGACACAAAATTGTCTCACTCAAAGCAATGAAATTATGAACACCACCACTGGCATAACTGATCCTCTCTCCTCAATCTTCTACCCCTTCATCTGTCTCATCTATGCAAGTCTGTGGTTTTTAATGCACCTGTCCCCGATGTGTTTAAGTGTCATTTTAGGTTACTGATACTTTCTGCTGCGTAAGCAGGGTTGGCTGCCACAGCTGAGACACTGAACAGGCAGGGGGACACATCAGATTACCAAGTGCGTAAGTGGATCACCCACCTATGTGCAAGGAGCCTGAAGGCAGAATTCTGGTTGCAAAATATTGTGATGAGACAATTTTCTATCTGAGATAAACTACTAAGGTGGGTTAAGAGGGGCCCACCAGTGAAAATCTGAGCTCTTTCCACTTTGTCAAAACCTTTCAGGACTTGTCTCATAATAAATTCTTCATATATGTTGAAAAGGCTTGGGGATAAATTAAAATACACCTGTGTCTCACACCCAGCCCAGTGGAAAACCACTCGCTGTCACCTACTGCTGTTTACACTGTGGTCTGGTGGTGGTGGTAGAAACACGGAGTTCAATGAGATGTTTAGGAATACTTATGTTTTTCAGGATCCTCCAAAGATGGTCACAGTCAGATGGTATCAGATGCTTTTGAATAGTCAATAAATCAATAGGTGATTGTACATGCTGCATTTTTCAGTGATGTCATGAATAGTCACAATTTGATGATGTTTGGCCTGGCCCTGTCTGAAACCAACTTGTGGTGGTGGTAGTTCTGCATCTATCCTTTACTTCATATGATCCAGGATTAGGTACAATTTTGCTCACAGGTGATATCAGGGAGATGACACAATAGTTACTACACCTTGTTATGTCTCCTGCCTTTGGTAAGGGCAGAAAGATTACCTTTATCCAGTCGTCTGGCCAATTTGTAGTCATCCATACATGGTTGCAAATTTTCCATGTGAGATCAATACCACAGTCACCAAATCGCTTTTAACAATTCTGCTGGTATGTTTTCTACCCCTGGTGCTTTCCCAGGCTTCATTTTCATAATAGTACATACCATTTTCTCTTGCAGGATTGATGGATCCAACTCTGTACTCTCTTTTCTGTCATACTGTGCTCTAAGTGGCTCTGAGTCATACAGATCAGCACAGTAATCTCGCCATCTGTGTTCAGTATCATCACCGTCAGTGAGAACTCTGCCATCGTAATCTTTCAAGATTTCTTACTGAAAAGCTGACCGCTGTAACCATAACTTGTGTTATTGCTCTCTTTATAATTCTCAAATTTCACACATTTTACCTTTATATAGTCACTTGTCTCATCTAGTCTGCCTTTGAATCTGTCTACTCAGTTCCTTGTATTCCCTCTTACATTCTTCAGTCTCCAAGTCACTCTTTCACTCTGCATCATTTTTTCCACCAGCCAGGGCCGGCTCTAACTTTTTTGCCGCCCCAAGCTAAAAAAAAAGAGCGCCGCCCTCCATACCGCCCCCCCCCCCCCCCCCGGCGCCCCCCCGCCGACCCCCCCCCCCAGCACTCCCAGCCCCCAAAACAAAAAAAACCCACCCCACCCACAGCGCCGCCCGACTGAATCCAAAAAACCAAAACAAAACCAAAAAAACCCCTGAGCGCCCCCTCCCCTGCCACCCCCAAGATTGGCCGCCCCCTACCAGAAGCCGCCCCAAGCACGTGCTTGGTCGGCTGGTGCCTGGAGCCGGCCCTGCCACCAGCTCAAATACCTTCTCACTTAACATGGTGTGGTCCAATGCTGACTTTTCGGTCGGAACGTGTGCTTTCACGGCTTCAAGCATGAGAGTGTTCATTTTACTGAAAAGTTTGTTTAGATTTTTCTCCTTTCACCTGTGCCAGTGCCTCAAACACATGTTGTACAGAAGTCATGTAGTTTTTGTTGATTCTAGACAAGTCCAGACACAGTGCACCTGCCAAACATCTTTTCTTTTTAAGTTTTAATTTTATTTTTGAGGCTAACGATAGATGATCTGAACCGCAGCCTGCACTTGGGAAAGTATTGTCCATTAGATGCTTGATCTCCAGTGTTACTGTATCATTTTATAATCAGTTTGGTTGTCATACTATCAGGTGATCCCCATGTGTATAAACATCTACGATGTTGAATAAAAGTGCTATTTGTAATGACCAGGTAATTAGAGCAGCAGAATTCAACTGAAAGCCTTCCTCTCTCATTTTGTAAACTGCAAATAAATACATTTTAAAAACAAAAATAGTTGGAATAAGCAGTTTGTTGGTCAATCACTTGGGCACATTGAGTTCAGAGTACCATGCCTTCTGTGCTGCAGCTGTTCGTTACCATGGGTTTGTTATAACAGATCAGATCATTGGTCCATCACATCTGGTATACTGCCTCAATCAGAGTCTAAAGTACGTGATGACTCAGTGGAAGGTGAAAACACCTCCACATAATTCAATTGGGGTCAATTATGCAATCCCGGGAATTTGGACTTGGGGGTGGGTAAGGCTATTTCCTCTTTCCTGCAAATTAGAACCACTTCAGATGAAGGAGGGAATACAAGGAAGAAGCAAACAGTCTTAATAGAAAAAAACCTGAAAAAAAAATGTTCAAAGGATCTACCAGAAAAAAAAGAAAAGATAAATATTTCTAAATATGAAGGGTTTGGAGGATGGGTCTAGAATTTCTTTCATTGTAATGCATCTAGAAAAGGGGAGGCAGATGGTAGGTGATTATATTTTTTCCTTGCTCTATAGGAGGAATATGGTCCTAACCAGTCCTAACTGGAGTGCATTCCCCTCATCTGTAGTATACTATTGTAACCCCCCTTTCCTCCCTAGGTTACTCGGGAGCATGCAACACTCACCTGTGCCTGGGCGCCTGATGTTGTTGACATTAAAGAAGATCCCAAGTATCCCAGTGGTGCTGTTGGATAGGTGGGAATCCTCTAGTGACCCCTCTGCTGCAGTCCCTTTACTCCTAAAGGAAGTTAAAATTGGCGGTACCTCCACCTGGCTGGCACCTGCACACACTCAATGGCGTGCCTTGGGAACCTCCAGGAATAAAGCTATTCTAATAATAAATAATAATATAATCTGTGGCAAGGGTATAACTAAAAATACCAATTCTAAATAATATACATCCAATATACTTAAATTAGAGCTAACACTCCTTTACTTAACAACTTAAAAAATCAGGGTATAACAGACTAAGATGAAATGTCACTATTACTTTAAATCCACAGGGGCAGTTGAATAAAATCAATTAACGAATATAATATACAGTAATAAATGAAACTTATGAACTGGCATTTACCCTGCCGCCATTCACCCCACCCCGCAGCGCACTCTCCTCTGGATCTCAGAGTCCCAGGCACTTGCTTGCGTGGGCACACTGGAAGACCTGCAGCTGGAGACAGCGCTCTGTTGGTTCTGTGCATCAGTCCAGCCAAGGCAACAAGCTGCACAACCCCTCTGATGATTGGAGCTGGTCCCACCAAATGCCAGCAGCTCTGGGCCCTGGTTCGGTGGGAAGATCACTCTGCCTCTCCTCAGACTCAGTCTCTCTGCTGTGCCCCTTCCCTTGCAAGTACTTTCCCAAACAACAGTGGGGGTTCCTCACGGTTCCCTCACTGCAGCCCCACCTCAGTCAGCTCTAGGCACAGCAACAGTCTCTGCTCTGACCCCAGTGAAGCCACCAACAGCCTCTGAGGCTCCCTCAATCAAAGCCCCTGCAGGCTCTCAGCAGCAGCTTCTGGCTTCCTAGCAGCAGCTCCTGGTACGGACAGAGGTCCACAGCAGCAATCTCACTCCTTTTCCCAAAAATGGAGTCCACCGCCTGCTCTCCCTGCACGAGGAAGTCTCGCCCTCTTTCCCCAAGACATCATAGGAGTTGTGGTCTCTAAGGCTAGATTGCCCCTCACAGGCTTTTCCCTTGGAACATTCCCAATAAAGTTCAGAGGCCCCTCTAGTAAAGGGTGCCTACGCTATCATTACATTTTCTGCAGATGCTGCAGGAAGAAAAGCAGCCCTTGCTGTACACATGGACAGCCTATGGCACTGCTCTGCTATCACTCAGAGTTTTATGGGGGTGGGTGGAACAGAGAGCGAATAATTATTTAAACGGAAAGACTCCTTCATGGATTCACATTAAAAACCGGAATTTGGATGGCTCAGGGGATGGGTAATTGGATACAGAGACTCTCACCTTTAGGTTAGGGGTTCAAATTCAAGTCTAAGTCTGCAGCCACTGAAAGTGAGATGAAAGGGCGAAGTGTTCTCAGTCCTGTTCCTATTGCTGCCAACAGGTGGGACTGAATTTTTCTCTAAGGCTCTGCTATAAATTGGCTACTGAGCTATACTTTACCATAGGACTTGGAGAATCATCCGATACCTGTTTGGTTATACATGCACAGGCTGATGCCTCATCTCAGATCAGGTCATGGCTGGCTTTATGTAGGAGCACCCTGGCTGTGACTGGTATGTAGAGTAAGAAAACACCAGCCTCCATGGGCTCTGGTTCAGATCTGCCTCTTTCTATAACTTCTTCTCATTCCTACCCCTCCAAAGAAAGCAGCTACCAGTCTGAACCTCAGACTCATGCTGTAAGGCAGAACCAGCCCACTGCGCAGAGGACTAAGCAGCAACTCTAGTGTGTTCTGAGCAGGGCCGGCTCTAGGTTTTTTGCCGCCCCAACCAAAACAATTTTTTGGCTGCCCCCACCCCAGCCCTGGGCTCTCCCCCCACCCCGCCCCCAGTGCCCTCACCCACCCGCACCCCCTGCCGCCCCAGCCCTCGGCTCTCTCTCCCCCCACCCACCTGCTCCCTCTGCCGCCCCAGCACTGGGCTGTCCCCCCCACCCCAACCCAACCGCACCCCCTGCTGCCCCAGCCCTGGGCTCTCCCCCCACCAGTGCTGACTCCGCCCGCTCCCCCCTCGCCTCCAGCCGGTCTGGCACTGGCAGGGTCGGGGTAAGCAGCGGGGCTCCCGGGCCGTGCCTCAGCCCAGGGTCCCTCCACCCAGGCTCCCGCCTCCAGGACCGGCCAGGACCCAGGAGGCCAGAGCCAGGGGACTGCCCTGGCAGGGGGCTGAGGAGCCGGGGCAGGGTAGCCCCAGAGGGAGCGGAGCCCCGGAGAGCGGGATGTGGGCCCCGCACGGCAGTGCCCCACCCTCTATGGCCCCGCTGGTGCTGCTGCTTCTGGCCACCCTGCCGCAGTCCCTGGGCGGCTTGGGCCGCTTTGCCCAGCCCCGGCTGTGGCGCTGGGGGGCGGCCGCCCTGCGGCACCTGCAGGTGGCTCCGTGTGACCCGCGGGGCGGCCCCCAGCCCGAGTGTCCCGTGCTCGGAACCTGCCCGGCCCAGCCACAAGGTGCGGGTGCTGCTCCCCCGCGGCGTGATCCGTAGCGGCCCCAGGGTGCGCCCCGCGCACGATGCGCTGCTGCTGCCAGGGCCAGCTCTACGCTTTTGCTGCCCGAAGCAAAAAAAAGATGGCCGGAATGCCGCCCCTGAAAATGTACTGCCCCAAGCACGTGCTTGGTTTGCTGGTGCCTAGAGCCGGCCCTGGTTCTGAAGATTAATTGGTTAATTTTTGTAACACGAAGCTCAACAGATCAAAGGTGCTATGTGTTACCACATGGCCAATTTCACTAATGACAAGCGGCTGCCTAAGATTCTTACTGGTAACAGTTCAGTAGCTTCCTTCTCCTTCTATTTCCTTATAAAAAGAACTTTCTGGTCACTGTTCTCACCACAATTATATTCTAAGGTATTTGTATGTCTCTCTCTGTTTCTGTTGCCAAGCCCCTGTTGAGCACTTTGGAGGGCTGCCCCCTAATCTCTTGACAAGCAAATGCATTTCTTGACAGCCTGATTCATGTTGGCCCATTGCCCTCTAATGGCTTGGAGCTCTGACAGCTGGCAACAATTTTCTGACTATTGGCGCTCCAATTGCTTCCCTGTCTGACAGGGGCCGAATAATCTTCTTGTGACTGCCAAATGGATGATAATGGCCAATTCATTTGAAAAGCTCCTTAATAAAATTCCCTTCTCTGTCCCTTTTTATAACACCACCTCTTTTTTCTCCTTGTTTCCTCTTTCCACTTCTGCAAGTTGTTTCCCTCTCCCTCCCACTGCAGAATTATTTTTCATGTTGGTATCCCTGCGCTATTCACATTGGTCTCTCTGTTTTGGCCTTTAAGCATATCACCAGAAGCTACTGACACCCTGTTCTGTCTATAGTACTGTCTGAAATTGCCTAGCAAGGCCCCAGGTATTTTGTTCACACCAGCTTCTAAAACCGCTACCTTCTTTCATTGGCCATGCCTGCCAACCGTGATTTTTTTTTTCCAAGTGTACTTTTAGCTGTTCTGTTTTCTAGGAAAGTTTGGGCCCAATCCCACAATCCTTGCTTATATACTAACTCAAACCAAGAAGAGGAACCTCTGGTGTAAGGATTACTCACAAGCCACTACAATGTAAGAACAGACTTCTGTTTTAGCCACTTAAAATAGTGTGTATCAGCATAGTGTCTCACATCTGCTGAGCTATAGCAGATGGTGGGGCCTTGCAAATCAGTTACCTATTGTAGGAAAAATCAGTGACACAGAGTCTGGGTATAGTAGAACCTCAGAGTTACGAACACCACAATTACAAACTGACCAGTCAGCCACACACCTCTTTTGGAACTAGAAGTAAGCAGACAGACTCCACCCTGCCCCCCCAAAAGCAAATACCGTGCAGTACAGTACTCTGTTAAACAAACTACTAAAAAAGGGACAGTTTAAAAAATTTGACAAGGAAAGGAAACTGTTTCTGTGCTTATTTAAATTAAGATGGCTAAAAGCAGCATTTTTCATCTGCATAGTAAAGTTTCAAAGCTGTATTAAGACAATGTTCAGTTGTAAACTTTTGAAGGAACCACCATAACGTTTTGTTCAGAGTTACGAACAACCTCCATTCCCGATGTGTTCGTAACTCTGAGCTGCTGCTGTATTTTCTTAGTGCAACTCTAACCCACATGCCTAATAGGGAGATATCTCTTTTAGAGAGGAGAAGTGAGGGAGGAATGAGTTGTGTCTGGGTCAGTGTAGCTAGGCAGATCTTGCAGAAAGATAGTGATCATTTGCATCCAACTTCCTGATTAAGGGCTTGGTTACACTTGCAGCTGTACAGTGCTGTGAGGTAAACCTGTCTTCGTACAGCTGAGTAGGGAAAGCGCTGCAGTCTGTCCACACTGACAGCTGCCAGGGCAGTGGCATGGCCACACTTGCAACATTTGCAGCTGTGTTGGGAGTGGTGCATTATGGGCAGCTATCCCAGCATTCATGTGGCTGCAACGTGCTTTTCAAAACGGCGTGGGGTGGGGTGGGGTGTGACAGGGAGTGTGGGGGGAGAGAGAGTGCTTTTTGGAGCGTGTCAGCACTCTATTTTGCAAGTTCCGAACTCCCGGCCCCCTGCTCATTCATTCACTCACTGAAAGCAAACAGCAAACTGTTTGCTTTTTCTCTGTGGTACGAGCTTTGAAACCGGCACTTCCACATTCCTGCAGACGGTCACAACAATGGAGAGGATTGGCCACTTGACAAGGTGATCAGTACAGCGCTGCAGGTTGATTCCTGGTACACACTCACAGGGGAGAGTCGTAGCCACTCCGCTGTATCTCTTATGCTTCTCGGGGAGGTGGAGTATCTGCAGCGGTGTACCCAGGGAGATACAGCGCTGTACGTGCCTTGCCAGTGTAGCCGGTCAGTGAGTTACAGCGCTGTGGGCGGCTTTACAGCGCTGTAACTTGCAAGTGTAGCCAAGGCCTAACAAGTGACAATGCACTTAACATTGGCCTCCAGTTTGTAGTATGGGGTATCTCTTGCTTAAAAAGAAAGTATGATGCAACAGCCATGTTTGTTCGAATAAACTGTGTTGTGTATCCAGCATTCTTAACAGCCTCATTAGATACTACTGAAATTGGCTTTGACAGTGATTGGCTTATAAGGCTTTCTTAGGGGCTTGGTGTTTTTCAGCCTTTTCATGTAGTTTGTCAGTATTGGCTTTGATGATCGGTCTGGCAAACCAAGCTCCTGACCACTTTTACTCATTGTAGCTTTGGGAAGCTTTCCTTCTTTGGAAGAGTTTTGCAAGAGGTGCACCAGTAGCCATCTTTTGTAACTTCAGTAAATGGGAAACTTTGATTGACAAACACTGGGAACTGCCTTTAGGTTTTGGAGACGCTGTTTCTTAAGTAGGTAGCTGTATTTGTGCTTCAGGCTGTTCAGATGTTAATATACCATGTGAGCCTTCAGATGACATGTTGGTATATTCTTTGTTCTTAGTGTGTTCTTCATCTTGGTTGATTTTTGAGGCCTTATAGTGGAAAAACGTTGCATTGTTTTTTGTCTTTTCATTTTTACTTTGATCTGCTACATATAAAACATATGAATAAATTAAATGCGAATTTAACATAAGGATAATGCAGATTATGCCAAAACACACAACAGTTCTAGATTTCTAAAACAAAAATATCAAACAATTTAAGAAATGTTTTTCATTTAAATTGACTTTTGAAAACTAAGCAGTCATGGGATAAGAGGGAAGGTCGTCTCATGGATCAGTAACTGGTTAAAAGATAGGAACAAAGGGTAGGAATAAATGGTCAGTTTTCAGAATGGAGAGAGTTAAACAATGGTGTCCCTCAAGGGTCTGTACTGGGACCAGTCCTACTCAACATTCATAAATGATCTTGAAAAAGGAGTAAACAGTGAGGTGGCAAAATTTGAAGATGATACAAAACTATTCAAAATAGTTAAGTCCAAAGCAGACACGTCCAAAGCAGACTGTGAAGAGTTACAAAGGGATCTCACAAAACTGGGTGACTGGGCAACAAAATGGCAAATGAAATTCAGTGTTGATAAATGCAAAGTAATGCACACTGGAAAACATAATCCAAACTATACATATAAAATGATGGGGTCTAAATTAGCTGTTACCCCACTCAAGAAAGAGATCTTGGAGTCATTGTGTATAGTTCTCTGAAAACATCTGCTCAATGTGCTGCGGCAGTCAAAAAAGCGAACAGAATGTTGGGAATCATTAAGGCAGGGATAGATAAGATAGAAAATATCATATTGCCTCTATATAAATCCATGGTACGCCCAGATCTTGAATACTGCATGCAGATGTGGTCGCCCCATCTCAAAAAAGATATAGTGGAATTGGAAAAGGTACAGATAAGGGCAACTAAAATGATTAGGGGTATGAAACAGCTTCCGTATGAGGCAAAATTAAAATGACTGGGATTTTTCAGCTTGGAAAAGAGATGACTAGGAGGGGATATGATAGAGGTCTATAAAATCTTGACTGGTGTGGAGAAAGTGAATAAGGATGTGTTATTTACTCCTCATAACACAAGAACTAGGGGTCACCCAATGAAATTAATAGGCAGCAGGTTTAAAAGAAACAAAAGGAAGTACTTCTTCACATACACAGTCAACCTGTGGAACTCTTTGCCAGGGGATGATGTTGTGAAGACCAACACTATAACAGAGTTCAAAAAAGAACTAGATAAGTTTCTGGAGGGTAGGTCCATCAATGGCTATTAGCCAGGATGGGCAGGGGTGCAACACCATGCTCTGAGTGTCCCTAGCCTCCGTTTGCCAGAAGCTGGGACTGGATGACAGGGGATGGACCACTTGATGCTTGGCTGTTCTATTCATTCCCTCTCAAGCACCTGGGATTGGCCACTGTCAGAAGACAGGATACTGGGCTAGATGGACCATTGGTCTGACCCAGTATTGCAGTTCTTATGTAAAACCTAATTATAATAATAAAAATATTTAGTACAGAAACTCCCCAAGATCATGATATCTTGAAATAGTGACAGTGTGAGATAACAATCTTGGCAAATGTATTTTAAAAATCTTGGCCTACTAGGAAATGTATATTTATACAAGTTTCCCAGCCAGAAATCTAGCATTCTGCAGCAAAGTCACTAAAACATAGTCCAAATGTTCCTTTAACATGCCTCTCCCTTCTCCCTCTACCACACCCCACTCACCGTTGTGGTCCTTGGTCAGTGGAGACCCAGAGTTAAGGGGTGCTTTCGTGTGAGTTCACCTCCAATTGCGGGGGGAGGGCAGAAGGCACCTTGCTTGTTCTTCCAGCCACTGGCTGCTCGCTCTGGCCACTGTTGTTCGTCGTGCCATCGTTCACTCCACCGCTTCAGTGCCCTTGGCCCTGCGCCGTCAACTTCTGCATCTGCCACTGTGACCTCTGCAAGTTGGTCTCTTGAGGTTCCACTCAGTTCTCAGTGGTTTCAGCTCTCAGTGGGGGAAGCTCACTGCTAGTGCAGGCTGGGCAGACTCTTCCACGGAAACATTGTCTCACAGCAGGTCTAAGCACTTAGACTTGATTATCAGTGATTAACAGCATGCAGGCAAACTCCTCTTTCAGGAATCTCAGCCAATGCCAATGCCAATGCCAATGCCTTCTTCCCAAGGAGCTTAATCTAGAGAGATTAAACAGAGAGCAAATTTTGCTGCTGTTTGAAAAGCCCTTCCCCTCCCAAAAAATGTGCATCAGAAGACTAACACTACAGCTTTTCTTCAAAGACTGGGCCTTACTCACGCACTAAGAAAAATATCTTTTACAAACTAACAGCATCCCATAGTGACTCCTTCCATAGATACATTTGATTAACTGAATTTAGCAATGGGGAATGGTGCTAGATTGACTGCTCTTGAGATCTTGGGGTATAATCCAACTTCCCTTGACTTCTTTATACTTAGCCCTGGTCTACACTATGAGTTTAGGTCGAATTTAGCAGCGTTAGATCGATTTAACCCTGCACCTGTCCACACGACAAAGCCATTTTTGTCGATTTAAACGGCTCTTAAAATCTTAACATTTCTGTACTCCTCCCCGTCGAGGGGATCAGCGCTGAAATCGACCCTGCTGGGTCGAATTTGGGGGTAGTATGGACGCAATTCGACGGTATTGGCCTCCGGGAGCTATCCTAGAGTGCTCCATTGTGACCGCTCTGGACAGCACTCTCAATTTAGATGCACTGGCCAGGTAGACAGGAAAAGCCCCGCGAACTTTTGAATGAGCTCCAGCATGGACCGAATGAGAGGTTCTGCATCTGATCGCTGTATGGGGAGATGAATCCGTGCTATCTGAACTCCGTTCCAAAAGATGAAATGCTGGAATATTTGAAAAAATCTCCAAGGGCATGAAGGCCAGAGGTTATAAGAGGGACCCGCAGCAGTGCCATGTGAAACTAAAGGAGCTCAGGCAAGCCTACGAAAGAACCAGAGAAGCAAATGGCCACTCTGGGTCAGAGCTCCAGACATGCCGCTTCTATGATGAGCTGCATGCCATTCTAGGGGGTGCCCCTACGACTACCCCACCCACATGCTTCCCTCCTCCCCCACCCCTCCCGGGCTACCTTGGCAGTTATCCCCCCATTTGTGTGACGAATTAATAAAGAATGCATGAATTTGAAACAACAATGACTTTATTGCCTCTGCAAGTGGAGATCAAAGGGGGGAGGGAGGGCGGTTGGCTTACAGGGAAGTAGAGTGAACCAAGGGGGTGGGTTTTCATCAAGGAGAAATAAACAGAACTTTCACACTGTAGCCTGGCCAGTCATGAAACTGGTTTTCAAAGCTTCTCTGATGCACAGCGCGCCTTGCTGTGCTCTTCTAACCGCCCTGGTGTCTGGCTGCGTCTAATCAGCAGCCAGGCGATTTGCCTCAACCTCCCACCCCGCCATAAATGTCTCCCCCTTACTCTCACAGATATTGTGGAGCACACAGCAAGCAGTAATAACGATGGGAATATTGGTTTCGCTGAGGTCTAACTGAGTCAGTAAACTGCGCCAGCGAGCTTTTAAACGTCCAAAGGCACATTCTACCACCATTACGCACTTGCTCAGCCTATAGTTGAACTGCTTCTTACTATTGTCCAGGCTTCTTGAGCCATTGGAGCAAGGGGTATGCTGGGGTAGGTGTGACCGCGCGGTGCTGCCGACTGGGAGAGCAGCCTGAGGCAGAAGCTTCCAGCTGGCATGATAGTCCAGGCAGAACTGACTCTCCATTAGATGAAACTTAAAGAAGAGAATGACCTGGAGTCATTCCCATTTTTGTCCAGGCACCCCTGACTGACCTCACCAAGGCCGGCCAGGAGCACCCATGTCTGCCCAGGCGCCCCCGACCAACCTAACCGAGGTCGGCCAGGAGCACCCACGGGACAACGACGACGGTTAGCAGTCGTATTGCACCGTCTGCCATCCGCAAGGCAAGGCAAGGGGATGCTGCAGTGTAGCACTGCAGTACCGCGTCTGCCAGCAACACCCAGGAGACATTCGGTAACAGTGAGCTGAGCGGGCTCCATGCATGCCATGGTATGTCGTCTGCACGGGTAACCCAGGAAAAAAGGCGAGAAACGATTTTTTGCCGTTGCTTTCATGGAGGTTTAGACTGGACATTAGGAAAAACTTCATAACTTTCAAGATGGTTAAACACAGGAATAAATTGCCCAGGGTGGTTGTGGAATCTCCATCATATGAAATTTTTAAGAGCAGGTTAGACAAACAGCTGTCAGGGATGGTCTAGATCAGGGGTAGGCAACCTATGGCACGCGTGCCAAAGGCGGCACGCGAGCTGATTTTCAGTGGCACTCACACTGCCCGGGTCCTGGCCACCGGTCCGGAGGGCTCTGCATTTTCATTGAATTTTAAATGAAGCTTCTTAAACATTTTAAAAATCTTATTTATTTTACATACAATAGTTTAGTTATATATTATAGACTTATAGAAAGACCTTCTAAAAACGTTAAAATGTATTACTGGCACGCAACACCTTAAATTAGAGTGAATAAATGAAGACTCGGTACACCACTTCTGAAAGGTTGCCGACCCCTGGTCTAGATAATACTTTAGTCCTGCCATGAGTGCAGGGGACTGGACTAGATGACCTCTTGAGGTCCCTTCCAGTCCTACCATTTATACATTAATGCTCCATTTGTCCCTTGGTCTGCACATTTCTTTGTAGGACTTCTAGACAGATTTTATTTGCCAATTGAGTTTAGTCCATTATGGTGGGCAGGGCCGGCTCCAGGCACCAGCTGACCAAGCATGTGCTTGGGGCGGCACCTTGTAAGGGGCGGCCAATCTTGGGGTGGCGGGGCGGTGCTCAGGGTTTTGTTTGTTTGTTTTGTTTCGGCGGAGCGGCGCTCGGGGGTATTTTTTGGGGGGGGTTCGGCGGGGTGGCGCTCGGGGGGGTTGTTTTTGGTTCGGCGGGGTGGCGCTGGGGTGGGAAGAATGTACTTTTATGATTGAGCCTTGAGGGCATTCCCAGATAATTAATACATATGAATAATATGGATATGGTGTAATACACCATATCCATATTATAGAATGTATGTGTACATATGACACCACCTTATATTCAAGCATAACAATTTTTTTAATTTGTTGTTGTAGTCTGCCACTTTTACTTTGGTGCCACAGATAGCAACACATTCCTATTAGGGTAATTACAGTTACCACCTGTATTATTATTAGTAGCAGGCTGAGTGTTTTGAAATACTGGGATAGGCATTATTACAGTGTGTTTCATAGTGCTATGTATATGAGAAGTAAAACAGAAATATGGAGTAGTGACATTACAAATGAGGCCTTTATATATAAATGTCTTGTCTTTAGTTACTACACAGTACTGTCCTATCATATTATAGGTCAGTGGTTTTCAAAGTTCGTGTTGCGACCCAGTACTGGGTCGCAGAATGCAAGGCACTGGGTCGCCTTGCTCAGCGTTCAGGGAGCCTGGCGACCGGCCAGTAAAAACTACTAGTCCCTACCTGTTCTGACACTGTGCTGTTCCCCAGAAGCGACCAGCAGCAGGTCCGGCTCGTAGGCAGGGGGGCCACAGGGCTCTGCGCACTACTCCCACCCCGAGCACTGGCTCCACGCTCCCATTGGCTGGTTCCCAGCCAATAGAAGCTGGGGGGGGGCGGTGCCTGCAGGCGACAGCCACACAGAGCCGCTTGCGCACCTCCACCTAGGAGCTGGACCTGCTGGCCGCTTCCGGGGCACTGCGCGGTCTGCAGTGCCGGGACAGGCGGGAACCTCTCCTCTGCACCCTGGCTGTGCCGCTGACTGGGAGCCACCGCAGGTAAGCCTGTGCCCCAACCCCACGTCCCAATCCCCTGCTCCAGTCCTGAGCCCCCCCCTTCACTCCAATCCCCTCATCCCTGGCCCCACCCTGCAGCCCTCACCCCAACCGTCTGCCCCAGCCCTGAGCCCCCTCCCACACTCCAAACCCCTCATCCCCAGCTCCGTTGGGTCATAGGCATCAACAATTTTCTTCAAGTGGGTCGCCAGAAAAAAAAGTTTGAAAACCACTGTTATAGGTTACCCTTACTGCTGGTTGTTACCCTTTGGTAAGCTTCGCAGGACAGGGAACATGAATGGCTAGCTTCTCTGTTCCATTGATTGCTCTGTGATACACCAGTAGCTGAAGTAGATCCAGTTGTTTCATATGGATGCTGTCTTCCAGATAACCTACTGAATGGACAGTAATCAATTTTTTAAATATTCCTGTGTCAGGATTTAGTGTTGGTACCCAGACACTGAACAAGACTGTTTTAATAACATGTGCCTCACTTAGGATGAAGTGTCACTGACCCCAAATTGTGACTGGTACTACCAGGGAATTTGTTTACCCAATTTGCAGTTACCGTGTAACTTAATTTTTTTTACCAATTTGTTTTTCCTTGCCTTCATGTTGTTTGCTGCTATTCGTTTGTTGATTTTTACCTGTGTGTTGGTTAAACAGTTTAGCAATGTTATGCACATGGTAAAGGTTATACAGCAATAATACAACAGTACATCAAAAATACAGTAATACAGTTACTTTTACACAGTAGCTAAATTTTCAAATTAAATGACAGTTTAACCTGGTTCACCTAGTGGTTTTTAGCTGATTGTTAACTTAATTGTTTATATATGGTAGACTGAGGTGTAGTTGACCAGTCTCTTATTTGTAAAGCACTTCATTTTTCTCTTTTTGATGCTTGTGGGGGTTTTTTTGGTTTGTTTTTACTGTATACTGATATTTTTTGGTGTTTTTGTGGTGTCATATTTTCTGGTGTTTTTGGTTTGTGGGATGCAATCTTAAACATCTTCAATTAGTTAATATAATAACTTTGTTTGTTTGTTTTACATTTCTTATTTTTAGTAACCCACATTTAATATGCATATTAACTTAGTTTGTTTACAATGTGATGGGGACCAAATTTTTTAGGACACAAGCTATACTTTTGCAATTGTTGTATAGACATTCATTTTCACTTGAGGTGCTTCACTAATATTTTTATACTAAATGTAATGCTTAATTGCTTAAATAGATGCTCACAAACTTCTGTGACAAGGTGGATTGCTTTCCCCTGCAGAGCACTCTGTTTTAGCAAAAGAGTTAATAGAATTTTTATCAAGCTTTTTAGAGTTAATTTGCTTGTGATACCAATTCCACTTTTGTTAACTGTTTAGAAGCACAAATGTTAACCACTGCTTTCATTTAACATACCATAAAAGAAAAGTGTATAACATTAAACCAAAATACATTTTAAATGCAAGTCTGTGCAAACAGTTTTAGGGTATTAAATTTTCATGACACTTTGCTGTGTTTGTGAGACAAAGGTGGAAACCTGTTGAAATTGTTTCATTAGCTTTATGCATAAATTACTGTTTTTAAACATTTTTGCTATAACACTTTTATAACTATATTTAAAAGTGCAAACAAGTTTATAAAAACCCAAACAAGAAATTGACATTTTGTTAATATTACCTTTACCTTAATGTTGAGATTCCCCTCCTTTTTTCCCCTTTAAATAAAAAATAAAAATAAAAAACAAAAAACTGTGATTCATAAAAGAGAATTCTTTTTGTTTTCAATTGCATTATTTGTTGAGGCAGCAATATATGTACATATATTTATAACTGAGACCTTCTTGAATTTTGAAAAAAATTGTATTAATTATATTATGATGGTTATACCCCAAACATAATATTAAAATAGTGTGGTACCACTTATATTTTTTTTAAAAAGGTATAAAATTGACTTTTATTGCAACAAAATAAATATGATAAAAAAGTCATGTGACACTAGGGTGACCAGACAGCAAATGTGAAAAATCGGGATGGGGGTGGGGGGTAATAGGAGCCTATATAAGAAAAAGACCCAAAAATCGGGACTGTCCCTATAAAATCGGGACATCTGGTCACCCTATGTGACACACACAGGACAACATACATGACATACAAGACAAATTTCCAATTAAAAACAAATGGCGCCAGAATTCTATTTATAACTATATAAAATAAGGCAAACAAATATTTAAAAAAAAGGGTTAAACATTTAAATAAACAAATTATCTTTTTCTTTAAAACTTTTACTAAAAATTGATAAAAATGTATATTATTGGCCAATTTTTTGTATTAATTTAGTAACAAGGCATTTATAATTTTATATTAAACTTTATTTTAAAACTATATGTAAAAACTATAACTTTTATTTTATTTTTTTTAAAACCACAGAGGACAGCTTGCTTACTTACAAGATTAGAGGTCATGGGTCACCAATGAGGTTAGATGTTCGGCTGTGTGTGTGTGTTCTCTCTATGTGCCGCCCCAGCCCTGCGCAGACAGCTGCACAGCAGACCTTGAGAGCGAACTGCCTAATGACCATGAGATCCGTTAAGGTACAAAGGCACCCAGCCATGTTTATTGTCAACAAAGCACGGTACTAGTATCCCGCAGACTCTACCAAACCACTAATACATGTATGCATGTAACAATGGACCAGCTCAGTGAACGGCAGGACTTTCTGTTTATCCCTAGGCTAAACAAAGACACTCCCTCTAAAATATATCTTTATACACGAATACAAACAAGTTACGTATTGCTCCTCTGATGTACTTAGTTGACACCCTCTGAGGTTACCACCCATCACCTATTACATCTCTATCCATCACACGGTCATCCTGACCTTATCTTTAGGAGGGGTCAGTGTGTTCCTGTTATGTTTGAGGAATGTGTTTGTACCATTCTTGGTATGGGGACTGGAGTGTTCTGGTACCACCCTTCTGGAATGTGTGTGTGTGTTTTGTGCCTAGCACTTCTTAGGAATGTGTGTTTCTGCAATATCAGCCCCGTTCTTGCCAGATTCTGTGAGCAGGGCCTGCCTCTAGCTCACAGATGAACTTTGCTTTATATTAGCAAAGTTTTGACTGCTACTTTAGCCCAGGCCTCAGGCCTCATACCAGGCCTCTGATAAAGGGCTTATGTCTCAGGCGCTCTTCCTACTACAGTAGAGACCTCGATAGATCATCTAGTGCAGTTCCCTGCACTGAGGCAGCACTAAGTATTATCCAGACCATCCGCTGACAGGTGTTTGTCTAATCTGTTCTTAAAAACTTCCAGTGACAGACATAGGCGCCGACTCTGTGGGTGCTCTGAGGCTGGAGCACCTACGGGGAAAAATTGGTGGTGCAGACCAGAGCCAAGCTCCCCATCCCGTCCCCCCGCCCCAGCTCATTTCTGCCTCCGCCTCCTCCCCTGAGCGCGCTGCGACCCCGCTTCTCCTCCCAGTGCTTGCCGCTGGGCAACAGCTGTTTCGCGGTGTAACAAGCTGTGGGAGGGAAGGGGGAGGAGCGGGAACGTGGCATGCTCAGGAGAGGAGGCAGGGCTGGGGCGGGGATTTGGGGAAGGAGTCCGGTAGGGGCAGGGAGGGGGCGGAGTTGGGGCGGGGCCAGGGGGATGTCAAGCACCCACTGGTGCCAGAAGAAGTTAATGCCTATGGTGACAGAGATTCAACAGCCTCCCTAGGTAACTTGTTCCAGTATGTAGCCATCCTGACTCCAGTTAGGGCCTATTGGAGTGGTAGTGGTCATCACACTTACAGTACACCTCTTCAGGTATCCTGCCTTTACCTTCCCTGGAGTGTAATCCCATGATTCTCCCACTCTTACACGGGTACTGTAGTCAGGGCCCAGTCGATCATCCATACTTTCCCAGCAGATACTACCGGGTTCAGGTACCTGCAGTTCTTCCCTTTGGGTGCTTGTGACCAGTGTTCCCTCTAATTTTTCCCACCCATGTGTGGAATGAATTTTGTTATGTGCACCCATATGGAGGTGATGTGTGACATGTCACCTTCATATCAGTGCATATAGCAAAATTCATGTGGTGGGGGTGGGGCTGAGGGGTTCGGAGTGTGGGAGGGGGCTCAGGGCTGGGGCAGTGGGTTGGGGTATGTGGGGGGGTTAGGGCTGCAGCTGGGGGTGCAGGCTCTGGGGTGGAGCCAGGGATGAGGGATTTGGGGTGCAGGAGGGTGCTCCAGGGCTACGGCGGGGAGAGAGGACTCCCCCCAGCCCTCTCTCCCCACAGCAGCACCTGAGCTATGGGGGAGAGGCGCCTCTCCCTGCTGTGGCAGCTCCAGGGCTGGGGCCGCAGGATAGGTGCCTCTCCCCTGGCTTCCGCAGGTCCGGCTGGGGCTGGGTTCAGGGAGAGGCACACTGCAACAGGGCCAGGCTGCCTGGGTTTGGGCCGGGCCACCCCAGTTGCTTCTGGGTCCAGGCCGCGCCGCGCTGCGCTTCCCCAGCCGCAACTGGGTCCTGGCCAGGCCACACTGCCCTGGCCAGGCCCGGGCTGGGCTGTCCTGGCCGGATCTGGGCCGCACCGGCCGGGGTAGAGGCGCCCCGGCTGTGGCAGGTCTGGGCTGCAGCAAAGTTGGGGGCGGAGGGCCACCCTGGCTGTGGCAGGGGGGCCAGGCTAGGTTGGGGGCCAGGGGAGGGGTGCCCCTTCCCCAGCCGCGGCAGGTTCCCAGGTGGGTTCCCTGAGCGCCTGCACGGTGTTAAATAGGCTCCTGCGTGATTGCGGCTTACAGGGAACTTAGCTTGTTACCCCTAGATTGCAGGGGTGGCCAACTGCCTTCTTAGACAAAAGTACTGTTTGTTTAACCACAGGAACAAAGCATAACATAAGAGGGGGGGAAATTTAACACAAAAGGTCTACCTGTAGGTCAGTTTTACCTAGATGATCATCATGTAGGCCGGTCTCTCCTTACTGTCTCTCCCAACAACTGCCCCCTCCCTCAAGAAGGTCACTGGTATTCCCCCAAAAGTCCTTGGTCTCAGTTTCCCAGCTGTTTAGTTTCTCCTGTGTTTAACAGTTGGGAAACCTGCCCTCTCACCCCCGCCCCCTCCCTGCCCCCACACACTTGACAATCTAATCCAGTGAGCTCAGCAGCTGGTCAGAGGTAAACAACACAAGAGCCACTTGTTCCGAGTTCTTTTAAGTGTCAGCCAATGGATGGCTGTCTGCAGCCATTGTACCCTGTCCTGCCTACATGCAGTCAGTCGCTTCTAGAATTAACCCCCTATTTGCACAGTCAGCCTCCTTCCAAACATATAGAACTATGTTAATAAAATGATTACAGAGCAGCCCCACGTTCTTCACAGTGGTCTTTTCTTTTCAAGTGCGAATAAAAGACAAGAGGCCAATATGGCTCCACCAGGAGCTCTTTAAGGACATGACAAATCAAAAAGGAATCCTACAAAAAGTGGAAACGTGGATACATTGTTGAAGAGGCGCACAGAAGAATAGCAAAAGCACGTCTGAACACAGAGAGAGAGGCCAAGGCACAAAATGAGTTACACCTAGCAAGGGACATAAAAGGCAATATGAAGAAGTTCTTTATATATGTTAGGAGCAAGAGAAAGACGAAGGAAACTGTAGGTCCTCTTCTTAGCTAGGAAGGAGAACTAATAACTGACGACATCAAGGAAGTGGAGGTGTTTAATGCCTATTTTGCTTCAGGCTTCACTATCAAGGTTAATGGGGACCATACAATTAACACAATTAATGTTAACAACAAGGAGGAAGGACTGCAAGCCAAAATAAGGAAAAAACAGGTTAAAGAACGTTTATATAAGTTTTATGTATTCAGGCTGGCTGGGTCTGATGAAATTCATCCTAGGGCACTTAAGGAACTAGCTGGAGCATTCTCTGAACCATTAGTAATTACCTTTGAGATGTCTTGGAGAACGGGCGAGGATCCAGAAGACTGGAGAAGGGCAAACACAGGAAGGAGGAACAAAGCGGATCCGGGAAATTATAGATCAATCACCCTTCCTTGGACATGTGGCAAGATACTGGAACAAATGATTAAACAATCAATTCGTAAGCAACCTGGAGGATAATAGGGTCATAAGGAATAGCCAGCAAGGAATTGGCGAGAAAAAAAAATCATGCCAAATCAACCTCATTTCCTTCTTTGACAGGATTAATGGCAGTGGGTGGCGGGGAAGCAGTAGGTGTGATGTATCTTGATATTAGTAAGGCTTTTGATACATTCCCACAGGACATTCTCAAAAGCAAACTAGGGAAATGTGGTCTAGGTGGAATTACTGTAAGGTGAGTGCACAATCAGGGGTGCCATTTAAGGGGGGGATCCTATCCCCCCCCAGCAGTTTCGTACAGGAGGTCTGCTCGCGGCGCAGATCCTAGCCCCAGGTGGAGCTCTTATTTGCAGCACAGGCTGAGTGTGGAATGTAAGTTCTGCAGAGGAGAGGTGCTGCTCCCAGCTTGTGCCCCTGGGGCAGGGAGCCAGTATTTTGCTTATAAACAGAGGCAGGGTGATTAAGATAAGAAAGGGCTGGTAATTAAATTAAGGATCTGGAAGCCTTTAAAAAGAGGAATCCCTCTGTGGGGGGAGGCATCGAAGAGAACACAGGGGTCTCAGAAGAAATACAGCCAAGGTTACACTCAGAAAAGAGGGAGAGGTGAGGGGGATAGGTGAAAAGAAGGGGCCAAAACCAAGGGGAGGGATAGCAGTGGTATAGAGCAGTTCCCAGTCTTACCTGTGGTAGTTATATGGCCCTGTCGCAGGGCAAGTACACTCCGTCCCCCTTTGGGGCAGGGCAAGGGTGTCGCAGCCCCACGTTTAAGTCCGCCTGCCTGCCCTTAGCCTCAGGGTAGTACAGCCCAATAGCCAGAGTCAATACAGTCGCCCTTGACGTCAGGGCGGTGCAGCCCAGTGACCAGAGTCGATACAGTCGCCCTCCTTAGCGGGGTTATGTGGCCTAATGGTCAGAGTCAGGGAAGTGGGCCGCTCCCTGGGGGGGTGGCACCCGGGTTAAGGGGACCCAAGCCCCCCCTCTCCACCGGGTCCCAGCCCAGGGCCCTGGTATTGGCAAATGTGCGTGCTACTGAGTCAGCGGGGATTCAGCCAAAACACACCAACTCAAAACCCAGTTCACTAACCGGTCCACTGCCTAGTTTCCCTGGACTTCTTTCTACCATATCCCCTGATGCTGTGGCCTGGACATCTTCACGGTCTCCGGGTTCCCCTGGCTGCACTACCCGCAGTGACTCCAGCCTCCACAGGGCGTCTACAGGTATCCGGGTGACTGCCTGAATCTCAGCATCTCCAACTCCCACCGTCTGGGACTTCGGCTGTTCCCAGCTGGAGCCAGCAGGATGCAGCCTCCTTCCTCTCTAGCAGCCAGCCTAGAATGAGCGGGGCTGCTCCCTTTTATACTGAGCCAGCACTTGGAGCATGCCCAGTAGGGGCGAGGGGGCATGGCTTCCTCTGCCCGTTGTGTGGGGTTAACCCCTTCTTGTCCAGTGTGTGGCCAGTACACCCTGTCCCAGGTCCCATCACTATAATATCTGAGCACCTCACAATGTCTAACCCAGGGGTCGACAGCCTTTCAGAAGTGGTGTGCCGAGTCTTCATTTATTCACTCTAATTTAAGGTTTTGCGTGCCAGTAATACATTTTAACGTTTTTAGAAGGTCTCTTTCTCTAAGTCTATAATATTTAAAATTAAATTAAAATGCAGAGCCCCTCTGACCGGTGGCCAGGACCCGGGCAGTGTGAGTGCCGCTGAAAATCAGCTCGCGTGCCGCCTTCGGCACGCGTGCCATAGGTTGCCTACCCCTGGTCTAACCTATTTTTCCTCACAGCCTCTCTGTGAGGAAGAGCAGTGCTGTTATCTGCCTTGTACAGATGGCGCATTGAGGCAGAGAGAGACTAAAGACCAGATTTTCAAAGGTATTTAGGTACCTAGTGGGATTTTCAAAAGCACTTAGAAGGTTAGGTGCTTTGTAAACCCCACTAGATGCCTCGCTGCAACTTGGAGTGCCTAAAAAATGTTAAAACTCTGTTCCTAAGGCCATACAGGAAGTCCACGGGGGAAGTAGGGAAATGAACCTAGGTCTCTCAGAGCTAGCTCCCTATCCACTGGACCAGCCTTTCTCTCTACTGCACGATGCAAAAAAAGAGGACTCTGATAGATGGGAGCAAAACCAAGAAGGCCAATTCTCTGAGACTCCAGCAAACAATCCCAGGCAATTGGGAAGGATGTCATATGTAAGCGGGGGAATGGTCCCACTATTATGGGGAACTTTCCTGGTGTATACACTACTTGGTTGAAGGCTAGCAAAAGGATCTGAGTCCTCGCTCCCACTTCCTTTACCCAGAGCCCTGCCTGCCCTCAAGGACTCCCCTTCCACTCTCCTGTGTGGCAGAGTCCTCGTAACCCCAACAAGGCTGGGCCCAGGATTCCTGGGGGGCTCAACCCCCAACCCTGTTGTGGTCACTTAGGGCAGGGGCTAGGATGTCCCCACTCCAGGGTACTCTCTCTGCACTGGATGCTTCCCTGACCCACTGATCATAACATACAGTTCAAAGCAAATACAATTTATTAAACAGCAATCAATTAAAAAAAATAAGGAAAAAATGGGAAAGGTTAAAGGAAAACACGTCACCCCGCTCTGTGGCACGGGGACATCACAACCAGTGTCTCTGGGATGTAAGGGAAGTTCACAGCCTGTTCCTCACAAGTCCCAGGCCACTTCTCAGGCCCTGGCTGTGCTGCAGGGACGCCACGGGTCAGACACTTGCTCTGGCGGTGGCCACAAGCTCTCAGGCTCTAGGTGGCAGGACCCTTCTTCCCAGCATCACCTCCGCCCTGTCGGGGTTACGATCCCCCTTCAAGTCCGGCCTGCAAGGCCTCTTGGCTGGGGGCATCTCCCTGCACTGGGCCTGCTGCCCAGGGTCCCCCTCGCTCTCCGCAGCAGCTCCACCACCCTGCCTCAGCTCCAGCTCCACCACTCTGCCCCAGCACGGCTGCTGCTGCTGCTCTGCCTCCGGCTCCCTGGCCTGCTCCTCCGGCCCCTCCAGCTCTGCTCCCAGCACAGGTCTGCTCCGTGGGCTGCTTCTGTGACTCTGCTCCCAGCACTGACCTGCTTCCTGGGCTGCTTTTCTGGCCCCTCTGGATCTGGCCCAGCTCTGCTCCCCAGCTCAGCTTGGGTCCCTGCTCTCTCCTTAGCTCGGCCCCACTCTGTCTGGCCCAGACAATTCCAGCTCACACGGGGACGGGACCCCCCTGGCCTCCTGACTCCCTGATTAGCCTGCCCGCGCTGTCAATCAGGCTGACCTAGAGCATTGGCCTCTCCCCTATTACCCCTGGGGACTGTCAGTCACAGGGTCCTGATTTCCCATCAACCCTTTCCCTTCCTTTTGGTACTGGGAGCTAGCCAACCAAAACACCCCCACTGAGTTTTAGTAAGGAGACAATAGTCCCCTTAAACATAGCTGACAGCATGAAAAGCAACACAGAGGTCAGGAAGGATGAAGAAAGAGAGAGAACAAGAGTCAGATGAGAGGAGATCACTTAACTTCCAAGGGGTGGCAGATTCTGCCCCATCTTGGTTGTAGAGCAATGGCTGCTGTGCAATTTTACATTTTAACTGAAAAACATTTTGTCATTTTTTTGTTCTGAGCTTGAGAAAAGGAAGGAACAAGAAAGTGTCGCATGAGTATCAGAGATGTTTCTGCCTCAAATTCTTAGGGTTTCAGCTGAATCCAGGCCAGTTCCAGAAGAAAGAACAGAAACTGCATCCACAGAGTCCATAAAGTCAATGATGATTGTCATGATTTGTATTATTCACTGGGCACCATTTGTGTGCTCAGCACTGTTCAGAATATGCCTGAAAATGTATCAGGGGGTAGCCATGTTAGTCTGTATCTACAAAAACAACAAGGAGTCTGGTGGCACCTTAAAGACTAACAGATTTATTTGGGCATAAGCTTTCGTGGGTAAAAACCTCACTTCTTCGGATCCTGAAAATGTAGCCCCTGAGCCAATGCATATGAAATGTGTAGCCCTGGATAAGATGGCTCAGATATTTGAGTATGAAATGTATAGTTATTAAGCTCATGTTAAGATCTATGAGTGGAGGCGCTGACGGCAATAGAAGTTTTACCCGATTAAGGACTGGAAGAATTAACCATCCAACTTCTTTTTCAAGAGGTAAAGCTGCCCAGAGCTCCTGTACCTGTTTATTTTCCTTTCCTGCCTGCAGTGGCCCTGAGATACCTCAGAAGACTCCAATTTTTTCTCAACTTTAAAATGTGGAATTTTCTTGGTCTCATGATTTTGTCATGAGTCTCATGATAATTATTGTTTTCCTTAAAGTTCCAGCTACTGGAGTCAAGTGGATATGTTATGATTTCAGCCTTCATTCTAAAAGAAAAAGTAAGTTTCTAGCCCTCATGGTTGTGGAGAAAGTTTCAAAATGTGACCCCAGTGCACCCTAAAGGCTCAAAAAGCAGAAAGCAAATAAAAAGAACACCAAATCTATTATTTTTACATAATCTCTTGATTTTTAAGCCAATTTCATGATTTTTGGTGAGCCTGACTCCTGATTTGGCAATACTGTGAAAGTGACTTGAAAGTGTCAGTTTCACTCCTGTTTAAAGTCAGTTTCTAGTCTATTATTTGTAGTGGGGTAACACCCCTAGAGCCCCAGGCAGGCGCAGTATAAACTCACGGGGCCTTGCCTGAGCAGGTTATTTCCAAAAGTTAAGTGATCTATTCCAAGCTTGGTGAACTGCAAAAAGTAAGTAGCCTACATGATAGAAAGTAATCTAGATTTTCTACAATTCTTTCAAGCGTATTCAAGAGTTAGTATACATTAAACCTAACCAGTGTCCTTTAAGTGACTTGTCACAAGACGACAGAACATGTTAGTATTAGAGCTGAGTGGGTCTAATAATTTCTTTCTTTATATAGGAATTAGATACTGTGCTCCTGTCAGCTAATTTCTAAGGGTACGTCTATACGCAGCCGCTAGTTCGGCGGCTGGCAATCGAACTTCTGGGTTCGACTTATCGCGTCTTGTCTGGACGCGATAAGTCGAACCCAGAAGTGCTCGCCGTCGACTGCGGTACTCCTGCTCGGCAAGAGGAGTACCGCGGAGTCGACGGGGGAGCCTGCCTGCCGCGTGTGGACCGAGGTAAGATCGAACTAAGGTACTTCGAACTTCAGCTACATTATTCACGTAGCTGAAGTTGCGTACCTTAGTTCGATTTGGGGGGTTAGTGTAGACCAAGCCTTAGTTATTATCTGCAAAAAAACTAGAGCTTTCAGGTGCCTAAGTAGCTCCTGGAATCATGGTTAAAGTTGCCCCCCCCATTTGAAATGGCACCCCTGTGCGCAACTTATTGAAAGACTGTGCTCAAAAAGTAGTTATCAACAGTTCGCTGTCAAATTTTGAGTGTGATCTAATGGGGTCCCGAAGGGGTCAGTCCAGGGTCTGGTACTATTCAATATTTCTTTCAATGATTTGGATGATGGAGAGTATGCTTATAAAATCTGCATATGAGACCACGGTGGGAGGGCTTGCAAGCACTCTGGAGAACAGAAGTAGAATTCAAAATGACCTTGACAAATTGGAGAATTGGTCTGAATTCAACAAGTTGAAATTCAATAAAGACAAGTGCAAAGTACTTCACTTAGGGAGTTAAAAATCAAATGCACAACTACAAAATGGGGAAGAATTGGCTAGGCGGTAGTACTGCTGAAAAGGATCAGGGGTTATTGTGAATCACAAATTGAATATGAGTCAACAGCGCTCAGAAAAAGGCTAATATTCTGGGATGTATTAACAAGAGTGTCATGTAAGATATGGGAGGTAATTGTCCCACTCTGCTTAGCACTGGTGAGGCCTCAGCTACAGTACAGTGTCAAAGGCACCACGCTTTAGGAAAGACATGGATAAATTAAAGAGTGAGCAACAAAAATAATGAAAGGTTTTGAAAACCTGACGTGTCAGGAAAGGTTTAAAAAAATGGGCATGTGTAGTCGTGAGAAAAGAAGACTGACAGTCTCCTTATATGTTAAGGGCTGCTATAAAGAGGACTCTGATCAATTGTTCTCCATGTCCACTAAAGTTAGGACAAGAAGTAATGGACTTAATCTACAGCAATGGAGAGTTAGCTTAGTTATTAGAAAAAACTTTCTAACTCAAAGGGTAGTTAAACTCTGGACTAGGATTCCAATGGAGGTTGTGGAATCCCCCATCACTGGAGGTTTTTAAAAGCGGTCTGGACAAATACCTGTCAGGGATGGTCTAGGTTTACTTGATCCTGCCACAGCACAGGGGGCTGCACTTGATGACTTCTCAAGGTCCTTTCCAGACCTACATTTCTATGATTCTATGACATGCCCATTAGAGACTAGATTATGACCACCAACTCATTTCAAATAGGTTATCAAACAGCCTTCATAACTTCTCATCACTAAGTACTAATATAATAATAAAAATATATACTATGGGGGGAGGGATAGCTCAGTGGTTTGAGCATTCACCTCCTAAACTCAGGGTTATGAGTTCAGTCCTTGAGAGGGCCACTTAAGGATCTGGGGCAAAATCAGTACTTGGTCCTGCTAGTGAAGGCAGGGGGCTGGACTTAATGACCTTTCAGAGTCCCTTCTGGCTCTATGAGATAGGTATAGCTCCATAAATTATAATTATATTTTTTTTACTTGGGCTCAATTTGACCTGGTGGCTTCACAGTGAGTCCTCATAGTTCATTTAAACAGCAGAAGGACAAGAATGTCAGTCAGATCACACGGTTACTCAGTAAAGCACAGCCATATCATGGTGGTTTATTTTTTGCTATCTTCATCCCATTTCCCTTTTCATAGGCAAGCTGGCAGAAGTGAAATTTTAGGAAAGATCTGAATGAGACAAAGGAGCGTCCCAGGCAAACAGGTTTGGTGAGGGTGTTGCATGCATAATGGGTAGCATGGATGGACATGTGTAAGGGAGATGAGATGTTAAGAACCTACCTTGGTTCTAAGTCTAGCATGAGTTTCCAGGGCTGGCAATTAGAAACCATCTATTTATTTGCAAACTGAGAAGATTAGATCTGGAGTCAGGGGGACACAAACATGAAAGCCCAGGATGCCATTTCTATAGCAACTTTTCACAGGAAAGCCATACTTTAATTGTATATAGGTAATTATATGGCCTCCATCACCATAGTATCTAAATGACTTGTCCAATGGTAAGTCTGTGGCAAAGCTGAAGATTTCAGATCTCCTAAATCCCAGTCTGTCAGGAGGATGGTCTTGTGGTGAAGATGCTATTTTCCATGTCATTGTGCCCTTATAATTTTCATGAATCATAGTTTGCCATTTTACTGTGCTCCTCCCTGAAGTACAATAAGATACTTTTACACCTTATGGTCCAAATTGATCTTTGGTATAATTCCTTTTAAGTCATTGGAGCTGCACTAAGTGGTGAATTTTGACCTGTATTTCATTACAACAAAGGGTCTTATTTAGGAATCATCACAGCCAGGGGCACGGGTGGACAGGTTTAATGGTCCAAGCTGAAATCAATATCCAGAAGTCAAAGCCCAGAGTCAGAGCTGAGGATGACAGCCAGAATCAGGAGTCAGAAACTGAGCACGGCAGGGGCAGGACTAGAGCCAGGCTGGGAATACGGCACACACGGGAGCAACTGCAGCTATGGGCATAAGCATTGAACCGCTGGCTTTAAGAGCGGCACTAGCAATGACGCTCAACCCGTCTCCAATAGAGTGTTCTGCACAGATCTTCAATTTCTATTCATGCTCCTTGGTTTTCTCAGTGTGGAGGGCCACAGCGCATTCATGGAGGGGATATTACCTGTATCATATCCTATTTCAGAGCCTGGAATTAAATCCCACTCAAAATCGCACTTGGATTTCTAGTCTGGAGAGATTAGGTTTTGCTGTCTCATCAACCTCCTTTCCCTATTCTCAAGTATTACATTTCCATAAGATAGTGTCAGGACTTGAATGAGGGGGAAGCAGATAGAATACAGACCAGCTAACATAATTGTACCACACACAATTGTCACCCTTAGCCACAGCTCTGCATTGAGAGAAGTGCAAAGCCCCAGTGGGAGAACTTGGCGGTATTGTGACCTCGGACACCTTGGCCTTTTGGCTAAGATCACACATAGGATCAGTTTAATATCTGATACAATCCTTCTTGAAAGACAACTGGAATCTCCTGCATTTGCAGGAGAATTGTTGTTCATTTCCAGCAGCACCCACAATGTGCTAGTGCTAGATACTTTCCAAGCAGGAGAGAAGGGAAGGTCCCTGCCTTGAGGAGCTCAAAGATCTACCAGGTCTTTCTCATTTCAATGTCCTAGTAACTACTATTGTACAGAGTTTCCCTGTCTGCCCTCATTACAAAACTGGGGTAAAGTAGGTTCCACTTGTGAGATCTAAGTGATGCTTTGGCATTGTACTGGCGTTCGGCAGAGAATTGCTTTTCACCCACCCTGCACAACTTGACAATCCGGCAGTGACTGGGAGTCTCTGTTGCCGGGACGTCCAGTGCTTGCCTAGAAGAGGTGCTCTGGCTCCAGGTGAAAGCGTATTGGCAGAGCTGTGTGGGAGGCTTGTATTGCTCCTTCAGCCGGAGCAGTTAGCCAATACTTGGGGCCTTGTAGGATTGTGCCATTTTAATGAGGCCATATAGCAAGGCTGAGTTAGCCCTGCTGGATGCATTGATAGTACACCACCGTGTTCAACTTCAGATGTATAATTTGTGGGGTGTGGGGGAGGATGGCAGTGAAGCTCTTGGAGGGGGGGGTGTCTCTTCCCCGGGAATATTGAGAAATACCTACTATTTCATACAGTGTGGACTATTTTAAGGCAAAAACTCTGCTCTTCAGAATCATTGCAGCCATCCCGTCAATTAGGTGATAGAATTGTAACAAGCGGCTCCCAGAGCCTTCTTCAGTGCAGTCACTGATTTCAAGAGTGTAGTTATCATCAATCTTTTGTTCTATATTATGTGGGTGTCAAGAAAAAAATACTCTGCAATTTCCTTTTTATTTTTATAGTGTGCTACTGCTAACACAGGACTGCCAACCTGGATCTCACTTAATTTTATATAGGGCTTTTCATATAAGCTGTATTCCAAAATACTTTGAGTTTTGAGTTTATGCATGGAGAGTGGTCTGTGGAGCACTTGCTTGTGGTCCATGAAGAGCTGACTAGTCACAGGGTGGTGGCTCAAGTAGGACAGTGCTATGGGGCTCAACCACTTTTATTTATTTCCAGCTGGCAAATCACATTAAAAGACAGCTATAGATAACAGTTAATTTCCTAATATTTGCCAAGATTTTCTGAAGTGATTGGTCATTTTGGGTTTCCAACTTGAGGCATCTAAAACGGGCCTGTTTTTCAGAAAATGCTTTAAAAATGAGACCCCTTTAAAAGGTCTCTTAGCGACTAGTAATCTTGGGTGCCCAAGTGGAGCCCATCACTTTCCCATTTAAACAATTGCTGTAGTTGCTAGTGAGATATTATGCAACTGAGCAGGTGGGGAGTTGATACCCATGATCATGAATCGGCAAGAGAGGTTGATCCACAAAGAAATTGTTCGATTAAGAATTTGAAACCCCCCTTAGTTCAATTATAGGAACTGTACAAAGCAATGGAAGGAGCAAAAAGTTAGGAGCTTAATGACGAGAAAGAAGAAAAGCTTTCAGATGAGATCAAAAAATGGATGAAGAACTTTTGATGTTCAGGGAGGCTAGTCCAGTTGGCTGGAGCTACAGAGAAGGCTCTCAAACCAGAAGGGTCAAGGCAGCATGAAGGGAGAGAGAAAATCAGTGATAGACCTTGTGTCTTTTGTACGTCAATAGCATAGCCTATCAAATGGGTGCTAAGCCTATGGAAGGTTTGAAAAACAAGGGGCCAGCTGGTGTGAGTTGGAATAGCTCCACTGAAGTCAATGGATCTACACCAACTTTCATCAGCTAAGGGTCTGGCCCACGGAGGACAGTTTTGAACAGGATCCTGAAATGAACAGGAAGCCAGGTGAACTGAGGATGGAGGTGACGGGGTGGCTCTTCTTTTAGAAGGTGGGCAGCAGCTTTGTGCATGGGCTTGAGTGTGGAAGGCTGGGAATTTTGAGGACGGTAGGCAGAGGATTTGAAGTTGTCCAGGTGAGATGATATGAATGGGGATTTCAGCAGAGGGGGAATCCAAGGGGTGGCTCGTGGAGGCAACATTTCAGAAATGAAAACAAGCAGATTTGCAAATATGGAAGAAGGAGAGTTCAGGATCAGAGATAGTGGAAGCAAATGGGAGGTCTTGAAACAGATGGAACATGTTTATTACCAGGCAGCCACTTCTCTGGTTAAAATAATCGGTTGGCAGGTAGAATGTACAGACAGGGCAAGCTAATGCTGATTGCAGGTATTACTTTTATTATTAATAATTATTTGTATTGTGGTAGGGCCTGGGTGCCCCAGTCATGAACCAGGATCCCCCTGTGCTGGGCACAGCACAAAAACACAGAACAAAGATGGTCTCTGGCCCAGGGAGTTTACAGTCTAAGTACAAGACAACAGGGAGCAGAAGGATACAATGAGACAGTACAGGTTGGCATGACAGGCGGTGGCCTTAGCGTACCAGCTACCTAGGCACTGCATACACCCTAACGCCGAGCCAGTGCATTTGTATGGGGGGGTTGCTGTATGAGTTGCGCACCTTTCACTACAGTCATAGAAGAAATCACACACACTTGCACGCTCCATATGCAATGCAGCCATCACGCTCCTGTGAGAAGGACCATGGAATCTTGAATATTCTCTAGTGATTATGGCCCTTGGTTTACTTACCTGACGTACTTTACCTGGAGGATGGCCCCTCTCGCTGCATAGCGACACCTTGCACCAGGGCGCCGTACTGATTCAGAGAGAAGAGCACCACCTAATGAATCTCCACTACCATTTCTTACAGCATGCCTTTCTCACAGGTTCAACAGCAGCACGACAGAAATGGCCCCAAACATACTCCAGTAACACGTTGGAAAGTGATTTGGAGCAATCGTGCTAGGATTAGTGTAATCACTTAAATAAAAGTGGTGGAGCCCCATAGCACTGTCCTGGGGCACTGGGCCTGGAAAGGACACCAGAAAAGGATGCTGTTTTGCTGTATTTCCCCTCCCCAAAGCAGAGCATGATGAAAGAGAATGGCGCTGACATGCATGGTCTTAGCAATAGCCGCTTGCAGGACTGCAAGCACATTGCAAGGCAAGCACGCTGCAGGATTTTGCCATAAAGCAGCAATGGCTCGGTCAGCATGTTGGCATTGCAGAGTGGTGCACCAGTCCATAGGTGCTGACTTTTATTTTTCCCCAGGGGTACTCCACCCTGCTTGGCCTGAGGCTCCGCCCCTTCCCCAAGGCCCCACCCTCACCCTGCCTCTTCCTGTCCTCGCTCCACCCTCTCCTGTGAGGCCCTGCCCCTGCTCCGCCTCTTCCCACTCCTGCTCTGCCCCCTCCCCTGAGGCTCCCACCGCTCTCTGCTCTTCGCACCCCCCAAACGCCTTCCCCAGACACCCAACAGCTGTGGTTGGTGGGTGCTGAGCACCCACTATTTTTTTTCTGTGGGTACTTGAGCCCTGGAGGACCCACAGAGTCAGTGCCTATGCACAAGTCCCTGCTCCAAAGCCATGTTCTCTGGAGCTTCTAACAACCTCCCTAAACCCACTGCAGTGCAAGCACACTGGGCTGTGCTATGAATCTGCTAGGTCTCATGTTGCCTTGAATAGACCTGTGAGGTCTCATTCTCACAGGCAGCTCCTCGACACATGAAATACATGGACATGGACAACAGTCCATGTATCCCAGATCATACTGTACAATCCTTCTGCTTGTGGCTCAGTTAGACCCTGACAATTCATAACGAGGCTTCAAGCATCACAAGCTGGGGTGCTGCCCTCACAAAGACAAGCAGCGCCAGGCTGCTGATCCAAGACAGACACTCACAATCCCAGCAAAATCCTAGCCTTGACGGCAGCTAATTTTCAGCAGCAGTCTCACCCACAGGGCAAGCATGTTCTGAGCCAGCCTGACACCTCTGTCACAGTTGCATATGTGAACAAATGAGGTTACTCAAAATAAGGCCTAAGTGGAATTTAACTGGTGCCTCGGCAGGGGCTAGCACTCTGCACAGGAGTGAATTTCATCCAACAAGAGGATAAGCGCAGAAAGCTGCTCCTTTCATGGCATAGGCAGAAATTATTCTGCTCTCCCTCAGAGCCCATCATTGCGCTGGCATTGTGGGCCCCCTGGGACGACTGAGTGAAGAGAATTTAGCTTGGTGAATGGTCCCAGAATCATTGCATATTCAACATACTGAAACACACACGGGACATACTGTGCACAGTTTGGTTTGTTTCCAAGGACGACCACAAAGCCAAAAACTAAACAAACAGGTATTTGGATCCCAAAGCAATGCCAAGCCCCTCCCCCTCCTTTTATAGCCCCCTTCCCAAAGCCTCTCTTTTAGCTCTAAGTTCAGACTCCGACCCCCACCTTTATTCTGGACACTGTCCCATATTTTAATAAGATGAAGTTAAAAATATTTGGAGCCCAGGATGCATATGTATCAATAAGCATCTCTCATGATCTCTGACCATTGCAAGCCTGAGGTTTCCATCCCCCGCTTGGCCCCTGCTGTTTGTCACCCCGACAGAGTTATGGCCAGAGGCGTGCCTTGCCTTCTATGTATTCAAGGCATGCACTGCATATCCCAGGACTGGCTGTGCCCATGGGACAATTCTGTCTGGCCCCTGAACATGCACAGCGGACGCCATTTTGTGGTGTGACCTTGCATGCACCATACCTGTGAGGGCTGCATCAAGGACACCATTTTGCCTGCAAGTATAGAATTGCATGCCTGACTAAAAGTGTCCCGGCATGTCACTGGTTATGGCTATTGTTAACTGGGAGCTCCTTGCAGGGCCGGCTCCAGGGTTTTGGCCGCCCCAAGCAGCCAAAAAAAAAA
>NW_020664448.1:3877534-3881624 GCF_002925995.2 Terrapene triunguis | reverse complement strand
GGAAGGTCCTTCGCTCCAAGCGGGAGTGAGGGACCATCCGCCGAATTGCCGCCGAATAGCTGGACCTGCCGCCCCTCTCCGGAGTGGCCGCCCCAAGCACCTGCTTGCCACGCTGGTGCCTGAAGCCGGCCCTGGCTCCTTGTCTGTGTGTGAAGCCTAGTGCACTGCTTAGTGATTCACACCGAACAGACCAGTAGACGAGCTGGTCAAAACTTTCCCCTCAAAACTCTTTTTCAATGGAAAGCTGGGTTTTCGACTAAATGACTTTTCCCGCCCAAAAGCATCTGCTCTCTTTTTATCGAAAAACCACAGACTTTTGGAGTTTTGGCCAAAAAACTAGAAGTTCCCTTTTTTAAAAATGAAAAGTTGAAATGTTCAGTGGCACATTCCCCCATTTTCCAACCCATTCTGTCTGTCTGGGTTAGATTGTGCCTTTAGACACAGCAAGGGGTGGTGCATAAGCCCCACCATGCCAGAAAGGCATTGTGTTCATAGATACCCCGGGGAAGCATAGTTCCTTCCTGGCTGCCCCTTGGTTGTGGGGAGTCATTTGCTGCTGGCCTATATCAGAGTTATGACACACACACACATACCCCTCACTGCTGGCTCCATGGCACAACTCATTCCTTTCCCCTTCCTGGGCACACCCCAGACCTGCTCTGGGGTAGGAGTAAACAAGTTCACGGTCACTCCCCCACAAACAGGTATCCAATACCTGAAGAACCCACGCAAGGGTACAAGGGGGTTCTTATTCCCTGTTTCTCCTTTGTGCGGGTGTGTCGTCCAAGTCACAATCCAGCTCGTAACAATGGCTGTTACTAGACATAGTTCTGAATTAGAGCAACAACTAAACCTAATTACAATAAAATTAGACCCAAAACACAACTTAACGATGAAGAGATAGCATGGACCAGTAGATGAGTCACTGCTCGGGGAGTCAAGAAACTTGAGTTCTGTTCCCATCTTAGTCACCAACTTGAGCATGTTACTTCACATCCCTGGGCCTCTGTTTCCCGTTCCTATTGTCTGTCTAGCTTGTAAGTGTAACCCACACATCTCCTGGGTGTGGTGCTCTGTCCCATCTAGTGGCACCAAGACCACTTAGAGATTAATGAGTCTACTACAGCCTTAGCTAACGGCCATGGGGCTTTTAGCTCATGCAGTAGAGAGTCATAGACTGAGGTCCCAGGTTTGATCCTGCCTACAGACGTTGTCAGCGTTAAATAAGCTCTTCAAAGCAGGGACTGTCTCTATGTGCTCGCACAGTGCCTACCACGAGGGGTCCCCAGTCTTTATTAGGGCCTGTAGGTGATCGTACACATAAGTCATAATAGCACAGTGATAGATGCAGCATATGCGCCTAGATAGAACATAGTAGTTCATGAAGTATTCAAATCAGAAGTCACTCCTTTAAAGGTATACCTATGAGCGAGGGGTGTGATTCCCCTGCTCACGTACACATGCTGGTGATAACTCAAGGAAAGCTAGTGTGAGTATAAAGAGCCGTGTAGCCCTGGTAGTACAGGCAACAGCAGCGGAGCCACGGCTGAGCTGTGCAGAGTACAAACCTGAAAGTGGTGGATATGTGCTTAACCATTGCCCGTGCCACCACAGCTACACGACTAGTTACACTCAGGCTAGCTCTCCTTGAGCTACTGCTGGTACGTGTACACGAGCGGGTGAACCACGCCCCTAGCTCATAGCGGAGCCATAGCCGAAGTGTCGAAGACAAACCACAACGGGCCAGATTTGTCCCTGGCTTACCTCCACTGACTTCAGAGATGAGTTTGTCCAAATCGTGCAGTGCCTACGCCAGGGGTCGGCAACCTTTCAGAAGTGGTGTGCCGAGTCTTCATTTATTCACTTTAATTTAAGGTTTTGCGTGCCGGTAATACATTTTAATGTTTTTTAGAAGGTCTCTCGCTATAAGTCTATATATTATATAACTAAACTAGTGTTGTATTGTAAAATAAACAAGGTTTTCAAAATGTTTAAGAAGCTTCATTTAAAATTAAATTAAAATGTTGATCTTACGCCGCCGGCCCGCTCAGCCCACTGCTGGTCTGGGGTTCTGTTCACCTAGGCTGGCAGCGGGCTGAGCGGGGCCTGCGGCCAGGACCCTGGCTGGCAAGGGTCCGGCAGCCAGAACCCCAGACCGGCAGCGGGCTGTGTGGTGGCCGGGACCCCAGACTGGCAGTGGGCTGAGTGGCTCAGGCCACTGCCGCTCAGGGGTTCCATCCGCTGGCTCCTGCCAGCCAGGATCCCGGCTGCCGGACCCGCTCAGCCTGCTTCCGGTCTGGGTCCCGGCCCTGCCCACATACAGTGGGTACCTACCTTCTCCCTGGTTCTGGCCCATTCTTTTCCTCTCTCTGCACTGAGCACAGGGCTGGGGGTGAAGGGTCTGGCCAGGAGCTAGAATGAGGGAGGGGGCTCAGGGTTGGGGCAGGAGGTTTGGGTGTGGGGCACTTACCTGGGCAGCTCCCATTTGGTGCGAGGTGTGCAGGTGGGAATGTGGGGTGTGTGTGTGCAGGAGCTCCCGTTTGGTGCTCAGGGTAGGGGTGGGGATGTGGAGGGTGCAAGAGTCAGGATTTGGGGGGTGCATGGGGTGTGGGGTGGCTGGGTATGTGGGGGGGTGTGCAAGAGTCAGGGCAGAGGGCTGGGGGCATGTGAGGGGGGTGCAGGTGTCAGGGCAGGGGGTGGGGTGGGGGCTGGGTATGTGTGGGGGTGCCAGAGTCAGGGCTGGGGTCATGGGGGGATGAAGGAGTCAAGCAGAGGGCTGGGTGTGTATGAGGAGGGGTCAGGGCAGAGGGTTGGGGTGTGTGTGAGGGGGGATCAGGGAGGGGGCTGGAGGGGATATGCCCCTTTTCCACCCCCCCTTCCCCAAGGCCCTGCCCCCGCTTCTTCAAGGCCCTGCCCCCGCTTCTTCACTGACTCTGCTCCTTCCCGACCCCCTCCCTCGCAAGGGCCATCAGCTGATCGGCCGGCAGGGAGGGAGGGACGGAGAGGCAGAGGAGGGGCAGGAACCCAGCACACTACGGGAAGAGGCAGGGGAGCCAGCAGGACCAAGCTTCTGCCCCCTGTCCGTTGCCCCTTGCCCCCGCGGGGGCGGGGGGGTGTCAGAGAAATCGGCTTGCGTGCCGTCTTTGGCACGCGTGCCATAGGTTGCCGACCCCTGGCCTACGCAGTTGGTCCTGACTCAAACAAAGCTCCCTTGAATTCAGTGGGAACATTTTTGCCTAAATCAGGTCCAGAGCGGATTGAACAGTAAATAAAAAAAAAGTGAACTTGCAAATATTTGCATCAAAAAAGTGAGTCAGACTCAGTGCTGATGATTCATTAGGTCATGCTATTCATTAACTGAGAATGTTCAAGGGACTACAGGGTATTTGTCAACATGTTTCTGCACCCCAAAAGCAGTTATGAATTTCAGCACAAATAACTATTCATCCGAAAATTCATATGGCATGTTTATTATAAAATATTTATTATGTGTACTACAGTGTCTCTAGAGGCCCCAGTTGAGATCAGGGCCCCCCATTGTGCTAAGCAGAGTATCCCTACATGGTGATAGTCCCTACCTCCTACCCTCAAAGAGCTTACAAGCAAAATAGATAAGGCAGCCAATGTGTGGAGAAACTGAGGCAAACCACAGCCACTGGAAGCTGCGGGGGGCCGTGCCTGTGGATGGTCAACGTCAGCAAAATGTCTCATGGCCCACAATCAGTCCTCTGAGGCCTGCAGGGATAATCCAAACGGCATCTGATTTCATCCTCCCTGTTCCTAAGGAAAACTGCAGCCATCCTCTGCTCTTTCTGCTGTCCTTGCCTCCATGAGGGAAGGAGGTCATTTATCTGCTGCCCTCTTTCCCAGAGCTCATCCTGGTTCCTGGGAGGGAAGCAGGGCCGGCTCTAGGTTTTTTGCTGCCCCAAGCAAAACAATTTTTTGGCTGCTCCCACCCCAGCCCTGGGCTCTTCCCCCCACCCCGCCCCCAGTGCCCTCACCCACCCACACCCCCTGCCGCCCCAGCCCTCGGCTCTCTCTCTCCCCACCCACCTGCACCCTCTGCCGCCCCAGCCCTGGGCTCTCCCCC
>NW_020664448.1:3839068-3877434 GCF_002925995.2 Terrapene triunguis | reverse complement strand
AGGGTCGGGGTAAGCAGCGGGGCTCCCGGGCCGTGCCTCAGCCCAGGGTCCCTCCACCCAGGCTCCCGCCTCCAGGACCGGCCAGGACCCAGGAGGCCAGAGCCAGGGGACTGCCCCGGCAGGGGGCTGAGGAGCCGGGGCAGGGTAGCCCCAGAGGGAGCGGAGCCCCGGAGAGCGGGATGCAGGCCCCGCACGGCAGTGCCCCACCCTCTATGGCCCCGCTGGTGCTGCTGCTTCTGGCCACCCTGCCGCAGTCCCTGGGCGGCTTGGGCCGCTTTGCCCAGCCCCGGCTGTGGCGCTGGGGGGCGGCCGCCCTGCGGCACCTGCAGATGGCTCCGTGTGACCCGCGGGGCGGCTCCCAGCCCGAGTGTCCCGTGCTCGGAACCTGCCCGGCACAGCCACAAGGTGCGGGTGCTGCTCCCCCGCGGCGTGAACCGCAGCGGCCCCAGGGTGCGCCCCGCGCACGATGCGCTGTTGCTGCCAGGGCCAGCTCTATGCTTTTGCTGCCCGAAGCAAAAAACAGATGGCCGGAATGCCGCCCCTGAAAATGTACCGCCCCAAGCACGTGCTTGGTTTGCTGGTGCCTAGGGCCGGCCCTGGAGGGAAGGGAGCCATGCCCTGTCCAGACTTCAAGGCTCCGGTCCAGAGCCCTAAATGGAATCATAGCCTGGAGTTTTCAGACCACCAGTTGTTACCCTGGGATCACTTCCCTACTCTCAATGCAGCCTCTGTCAGTCTTTGTTTGGAGCAGCCTGGACCCCCGAGATTCTACCTTTGTATACATGCCAATAGTTAAAAGAAAAGATGCCAGCAGTGCCGGAGAGAGCAGCTGGCCACGGATCTCCAGTTCGCTAAGGAGGAGAAAAAGAGCCTGCTCCAGTTAGTATATGACCTTGAGACGGAAGTGGAGGCTCCGCATACAGGGATGGACAAGCTGTGGTATGCAGAGGTGCTGAAGTCCAGGAGGCGAAGGTGAACTGAAAGGGCTCTTAAATGCTCTCCAGGTAAGAGAGACCTAGGAGAGTAGACCCTGACTAAAGGGGGCAAAAAGCTAGAGAAAAACACTCTCTCGAGATAGAGAGATCGGGGAAAGAAGACCCTGCTAAACTGGGACAAGAGACAGTAGTAGAACTACCACCCCAATCCTATTGGGGAGGGGAGGGGTGTGAAGGGGTGGACTAGGCCCAAAGGCCCCCTGCTGGAGGCCTCAGGGTTCTGCCACACCCATCCCAGGAAAGGAGCAGTGGAGAGGTCCTCCAAGTGGCCTAGAGTGGTTGTGAGGAAGCAACCAATCAGAGGGCCAGGAGGGCACTATAAAAAGGAGCTGCAGAACAGAGCAGCACTTAGTAGCTGCTTGGAGCTGGAGAAGCTGTGTCATTGGCTGGAAGAGCAGCAGGATCATGGACAGCTACGTATGGGTAGGGACTGGGGGAGTAAGAGGCTCCTGGCTGGTTGCTTGGACTGAGCCAAAGACCGGATGAGCAATGAAGGAGCTCCTGGCTGGCTGCAGGGGCTGAGTAGGGACTAAGCCTGGGGAGGGCCACAGGAAGATAGTGTGTCCAGAGAGGAAGTCCCGAGGATACAGCCCTATACCAGGGCTGGACTGGTTTAAAGACCGTGGACACACCCAACCAGAGGGGGCATTTGTGAGATTGGGTGCCAACCCCATTACAGAGAAGATCGTCTATCACCTGTTGGTGACCTCCTTTGTTCAGGAACCGGTGTAGATAAATACGTCACACTAAGAAAATCCCCAGACTTCAATTGCTGAGTCTCTTCTAATGGAAAAGCAAACTACAGCCCCTGCCCACCCCAGCCTGAGATCTGCTACTTCTTGGCAGAAAGGCGTCAATGCTATATATGCAAAAACTAACTGTTTTTGCACATGAATATACAGCTGCTCACCATTAAAATGCAGCTATTTCTGGGGTAAAACACAGCAATGATTTAACAGAACATGTTCATTTAGGACAAAGAATACCATATCCAACTAACATGACACGTGGGATTTAGGTTAGCAGCGTATAAATGACCTATGCTGGAATTTGGCCAGGTAACCTGTTTTAACATTCCTTTTCTAGAGAAAATTGCCATGAGATGATTTTTTTTTTTTTAGTGAACAAGAGCAGTCAGGATCTTTCTTGGTTTCATGCCTCATCCTAAAGATGCCACCTATAGCAGCACAGTGCCCTCTACCAAGATGTTGTGGCATTGGCTCAGTACTGTATGGGAAGGAAGAGTGCCACTTAACCATACAGTCCAAATGGACTTTGGCTTTTTTAGGGTGAATGTGGGAGAGGAAAAAAGCAATTTAATAGACATTAGGAAAATACAACAGTAATTCAACAGCTGTCAGTGCTGCCTGCAGGTGCCCCCATGGCATCACAATTATTTATAGCAGAAGGTTGTTAGCCACAATGTGAAAAGAAATAAGTTCTACGGTAGAGTAATAGCTCAATGGGGTGGATTTTCAAAACCGCTCAGTTAGGGGCAATGAGGTGCAAAATGACATGTGCAAAGAAATGGAAACAGACGTTGGAGATGAGAGAGACCTTTGATATCAAATGTCTTTCTGCCAGCACAGGACTGTTCCTTACAGGACATAGACTCTAAATGTAAATGGAATATTTTTTTTTTATTCAGACATAGATTTATGCACCTAAGTGTGATATGTGTAGCTTGAAAATAACATAAAAATGGCCATGCTTGGTCAGACCAATGGCCCATCTAGCCAATATCCTGTCTTCTGACAGTGGCTAATGCCAGGTGCTTCAGAAGGAATGAACAGAACAGGCAATCATGGAGTGATCCATCCCCTGTCATCCATGCCCAGCTTCTGGCAATCAGAGGCTAGGGACACCCAGAGCATGGGGTTGTATCTCTGACCATCTTGACTAATAGCCATTGATGGACCTACCCTCCATGAAAACATAGTTATGTTTGATTTCTGTGTCATGCAACCTTTAAGTTTCTAAGAGTACTAGCTGCAGAGGTAGCCAGCATTTTGTTGCCCAGTGGTTACAGAGGAGAGACGCACACACAGCGGTCTCTCTGGGAGACATTACTTTTGTTCTTTCTTGCTGTTTCCCTCAATCTATAATAAAAAGTCATTTCAGCCTGTAGGTCAGTGGCTTGCTCACTGGGGATGAAAACATTACCCTAAGGAATGGACTGGCATGTTGCAAAGGGCAGTATGTAACCATGCTGCCTCAGGAATGGACTTTTTTTCCTAAATGAAATTTTGTCCAAATGGACATGCTCCCGGGCAACGTTTTGATTTTGATGAATCAGCATTTCCCATAGGAAAAATGTTCCACTGGACATTTTTCAACCAGTTCTATTCTTGGCTGTGGTTAAATTCACTTCTCTGCAGAGTGCTTAAGCAATGCACAAGTTCACGTGCTGGCCTCTGACACAGGAGAGACTTTCACCCTGGATGTTTTGCTGGATGAAATTTACAAATCCCATGTGGGGAAAGAAGGAAAGAAAGAGTCACCTTCTTGGAATTAGCATGAACCAAGAGGCTCCTCCTATGCCGAAGCACAAGGTGGCATTATTTGATAAAATAAATGGGTAGCTAGGGAGTAAAGGCCATAAAGATGCGGTGCCTGTTCTTAGAAGATAATTCCTGCAGGAATGATTAGAATGGCAGAGGGCTTGGAATGTAATCAGTTGGGTGTGTTGATCTTCTAGGGCTGTAATTTTCAGTTCACCCCCTCCCCCATCAGTTGTGACATTTTCATTGTTTTTGTGCTAATAGCCATGTTTCGCCTTTTGGAAATCACTTGTTTCCTTCTACTCTGCAAATTAGCCCCTTGTTAATAGATAAACATATTTATACAAAAATGTCAGCTAACACAGTATCATTAGTACATTATGTATCGAGTACTAATGTATCATTAGTACGTTGAAATGCCTTCCTGTTTGCTTTTCACTGTGTGCTGTCATTTAGATACATCTAGATAGATAGATCTGATGTTGGTTTAATTTTCCTCTTCTTCTTTGTAAAGATATAAGGGAGATCATTCCGCTGGGGTCAGAGGCCTGGAGCTGTCTGTCTGATTAGCCCCATCCACTGCACCTGAGAAAGAGCTGGATCTTAATTAGCTGACCTTTAAAAGAGGGCAGCAGGAAACAGAGACCAGAAACTGCATCACCCTCCAGAAAGCTGAGGGGGCTCGGCCCCGGCCCCCAATGGATTAGTAGTAGAGCTACTACAAAGAGGGACTGCTCTAGAAAACCCAAGCGGACAGGAGGGGAGACCGTTGGGAGCCTTTATTGCTGAGGATGTGAGGTAAGAGCCAGGAAGATCTTGTTACTGGTGCAAGAGACAGACTTGGGGAGGGGGCCTATTTTGCTCGCACAGACTTTGAAGGAAGAGTCTGTAAGGGTTTTGATCATGTTTTGTTAAGAAGGCTGAGATAAAGCAACTACCCCCTGCTGAAAACCGCTTCCCTGGATTCCTTGAGAAAGCCCAGATGGAATTAACCCCGGGAAGCGAGCTGACCCAGCAAGAACAAAGCTTGCTCCGATAGGAGGAGGGCTTGCTAAGCCTTTTACACTCGTTACAGCCGTTATTGCAACACACTGGGTTACGTTATTAGGGCAAAATGCCCAGGAACTGAAATGGCAAAGGTGATTTGGAAATTTGACTGTAGTTTGACGTTTCACCATTGGGGGTCAGCTGTCGCCTAGTGGATTGAAGACAGGCTGGGAGGCAAGAGATTTGGGATCCATTCCTTACACTGTGTGGAACTGACTCTGTTGCCTCCAGCAAGGAGGCAAAGGAAGGTCTTGTGGTAAAGGGGCTGGACTGTGTCTCAGGAGATGTGGGTTCAGTTCCTGACTCTGCCATAGACTCCTTGGGTGGCTGCTCTCTGTGCCTCACTTCCCCATCTGTAAAATGGGGTAATACTCCATTTGTCTTGCCTGTTCTTTAGGGCATGTCTCTTACAATGTATACATACAACACCTAACACAGCGAAGGCCCCAAACTCAAGTGAGGTGTCGAGATACTGTTTACATTTTTGTGCCTCCATTACCTGATCTGTAAAACGGGGGTGCTGAGAGCCATTGAACCAAACTGTAAACCCTGTATGTTATGGAAACCACTTCAAGCCAGGGGTGCAGCAGCACCCTGAGTTCCAGCCCCTGTGCTGTAAAATGGAGATGATGCTTCCACACCCTTGCAAAGCACGTTGTGAGCTAGAGATGAAAACCCTCTGCATTTGTGGAGTAGTTCATTTTAACAAGACCCATGGCATTTCATATACAGCACAGTGCTTCTGTCCATCTCTATGGAGCATCGTCATGTACATCATCCTAGGTTAAGCCTTCTTGACAGCGAACATGATTTTTTAGATTAGGTTGCTCTGGATTGAACGTTTTTGAACTTCACCCATCATTATTTAGAATCTGCAACATTGGTTCGTGCTGTTGTTGCAGCTTGATACCTACAGTATGTTATTAATCTGTCTCTATGATGCTCCTGGCCCAAGTGATAGTCAGATGACCTTTAATTTGTGACAATAGCAAAAGTATGGGGCCAGAGCCTCCACTGATGTAAGTGACCATAAAGGGAGGCATAATGGACTGGAGACTCCGGTCCATCTCCCACCCTTAACTAGCACCATTGCAGCTCTAGCGGTGATAGCACCAATGAAAGTCAGGCCAGCCAAGGCTAGATCATTAAAACACCAGCAGCCACTTGGCCTGCTGGTCTACACTAGCACTCATCTGCACTGATCCAAGTGCAATGATAGGAATGCGCAGAAAAAGACTAGTGTGGACAATCCTCTAGGGGTAAACTCTGCCCTAGCACTCCCCAATGCAAATCTGAACATGGATCAGTCGAGGATGGGATTTGCTGCTTTTTAAGTGAGGATGGTTATAGCTAAGAGTCCTGTGGCACCTTATAGACTAACAGACGTATTGGAGCATGAGCTTTCGTGGGTGAATACCCACTTCGTTGGATGCATGACGACAAAGTGGGTATTCACCCACAAAAGCTCATGCTCCAATATGTCTGTTAGTCTATAAGGTACCACAGGACTGTTTGCTGCTTTTACAGATCCAGACTAACACGGCTACCCTTCTGATACTTGACATCCTCACTTAGTTCACTGCTGTGGTAGGCAGACTTTGTCTTCTTTTCAATCTGCTGCCGTGAAGTGGCACCTGAAGCATAAGTAGCAGTGATCAGGAGTCTGATCCTGCAGGGTGCTCAGTGCCACTGGTGGCCCGGGGCACCTCACTTTTGCTCACGTTAGGCATGGTCCTGCAGCAAGGAAGCCAGAGGGTTCTGGACTTCAAATGCCTTGGATCAGCCTCCCCCCACCCCTCCAGTGCAAGTAGGGTGACCAGATGTCCTGATTTTTATAGGGACAGTCCCGATATTTGGGGCTTCTTCTTATATAGGCTCCTATTACCCCCCCGCCCCCTGTCCCGATTTTTCACACTTGCTATCTGGTCAGCCTAAGTGCAAGAACCCTCCTCACTGAAGTCAATAGGAGTTTTGCCATCAGCCTCCATGGCAGCAGAATTGGATCTTTAAATGGGAGGGAGGACTCAGCACTTTGCTGGATAAGGCCCCAGCTCCTTTCTGTACCATTGCGCAAATAGAATGGCTCATATTCTACCATTACGAATGCTAACCACATTAGCATTAAAGTAAGTCTATATATCACGGGCTGCAGTCTCTGCTCATTACGTGCAAGTTACAGTGAATTAACGTTAATGAGGCAATTATGGTCACTTCCAGCTTGTATGCAAAATAATTATTTTTAAACGGTCACAAAATATCCCCTAATTAAGCTGATAAATTTCAGCAAGGTCTTGCAAGACAAACTTTTCCTCCTCCACTTAGGAGCGGCCCCGCCTTTGAAATTCATTGCAGTTGTGCTTTGTAGGCACAGAAGATATTTCAAATGCTTCCCCGTTGGTGTATTTTAATGGGTTGAACAAATGGAACCTTTTGCTGAAATCAAAGACAAGGAAATAATCAATAGCTTTCACGGGCGGGGGGGGAGGAGGAACCAAACTCATTTGTTTAATGACTCAAGGACAATGCAACATCAAATGTGCGTGAGAATCAACTGCAGCTAGTTAGTTCACAGGAATCATTACCTCATTGTAAACCTATTCCCTAAAATGTAGGCAGAAAATTTTGTTTGACATTAAAAATTAAGCAGTGGGCTACATTTCCCAGTGTTACATGATGAATTCTGTGTACGTAAATTGTGTTAATAATGGGCTGTATGTATGCAACTCACCCAAGACTGTAATACACCAGCTAATGTCCTGCTACAGCAGGGGTGGCCAACCTGTGGCTCTGGAGCCACATGCGGCTCTTCAGAAGTTAATATGCGGCTCCTTGTATAGGCACCGACTCTGGGGCTGGAACTACAGGTGCCAACTTTCCAATGTGCTGGGGGGGGGTGCTCACTGCTCTGCCACAGGCCCTGCCCCCACTCCACCCCTTCCTGCCCCCTCCCCTGAACCTGGAGTGCCCTCGCTCCTCCCCCTCCCCCCCAGAGCCTCCTGCACACCACAAAACAACTGATCGGGAGGTGTGGGGAGGGAGGGAGAGGCGCTGATCGGTGGGGCTGCTGGTGGGTGCGAGGTGCTGGGAGTGGTGTGGTGGGGGAGCTGATGGGGTGGCTGCTAACGTATTACTGTGGCTCTTTGGCAATGTACATTGGTAAATTCTGGCTCCTTCTCAGGCTCAGGTTGTCCACCCCTGTGCTACAGCGCCCTCCCCCTCGTTCTCATGGTCCAAATAAAAATTAAGAGCTTACTACTGCTACCAGCTAATGGAGTTACATTTCTAGCTCAAGTGGCAGAACCCCATGTTTTAGATTTGGCGGTTGTGACTGAAGGCACCTCTGTATTCACACCCCACACACCATTTTAGTAACCATGGCACAAAATAGGCCTTGTGAGGTGTCATTCGAAAGCAAATAATTTGCTGGTCAATAATATCATGATAAAATGTATGTAGCAACATTATATGTAAAGTTATGAACATAAACTGAACTCATGACTGAAGTGTGTTTACCAGAGAAGTCTGGGGAGGAGATTAACCTGTTTGTCAAAGACAACGGACAAGTTGGCTCCTCTAGCCAGGTGTCCTCACCAGAGCAATCACCTGTGAAGGGCCATTCCTTGGCAAGGAAAGGGGGGCAGGAACAAACAGATCCGCATCTTAGCAACAACAGCCTGGAACCTCTTTCACCATCAGATTCCTTGACTCCGACCTCACAGTGGGAATAAATTTAACCTAGGGGTAATCCGGATGAAAATGCATTTCCAAGGATGACTGAACTATAAAAGTGAGGGGCAAAGCTACCCCAAGTTATTTCTCCCTATCCATCTCTCTCCCTTTCACTTAAGATGACAATAGAAACAGCTGTTGGATTTCGGGAAGAGATCCTGGCCTGAGAATTTGGTCAGCAATGTTACCGGAAACATGCGGTAAGGGACTTCACCTTGAACCAAGTCTAGTTTAAGTTTTAGTACTAGGAAGTGTTTTATCTTTTTCTCTTGTAACCGTTTCTGACTTTAATGCTTTTAGACTTGTTCTCACTTAAAACCTCCCTCCCTTGTAGTTAAACTTTTTTTATTCTTTAATCAAAACTTGTCTAGTGTTGTGTTTAAATGAAAGTGTGGTTAGCTCCTGTTACAACAATTTGCTACTTTAAATTGATCCCCTTAGGGGGCAACAGACCTACTATATCTGGAGTGTCCAGGAGAGGGCTGGGCAGTGCAGTACACACATTTTGCAGGAAATTCAGGACTTGACAGTGTGTTGGCACCATCCTGCAAGTGGTAACCAAGGCTGGTGGCAACCAGAGTGTGACGGCAGGCTGCAGCTACACACAGACACTCGGATACGGTTTGTGAGGGACCCAGGTTGGGAGCTAGAGCAGCGTACATTGTGAGGCACCCCAGGTTGCAAGGCAAGTGGTGATACAGCCCCTCACTGGTCCGGATTGCACCCCAGAATGTCATTGTGGCAGTGGGATCTAAGAGCAGTCGATTGCATACCGTGCTCTCCGCCACCACTAGCTAGCGTTTTAACTGAATGGGGGTGAGAACTGAACAAGTAAATATCCAGATTGTGGCTAAGTGATGAGATCAGAGGGCCAAGGCGTCTCCTGCCTGCACTTTCGTTGTATGGACAAGGTGGTAATACCGTGCTCTTTTCACCTGGAGACCTCAAAGCACTTTACAATGAGATCGTTATCATCCCTGTTTTATGGACGGCAAAACCAACGTCCAGCGGTGAAGTGACTTGCCCAAGGTCATTTAGCAGGCCTGAAGCAGAGCTGGGGCTAGAACCCAGGTTTCCTGACTCTCAGTTCAGTCCTCTAGGCCACACTGCCTTCTACTGTCCTCCGACAACATATCACCTGGTGCCCCTGCTGGGGTGGTACGGCTCCTACTCACCACCACGGCAGGACTGTGGCTAAAACCTACAAGAAGTCTGCGATGCTGGCAGACCAGGTGCCCGCTCATGCCAAGGCCCAGGGTCCCTCTGAACACTGACAGACGTGCAGCTGGAAACCAGTCTGGCTCCCCTGTGGGTTAGTATAGTTAAAAATAGTTATTAGTGTTTGTGTTTAGACTTTATGGAATGCTTGTAGGATGCGGCATGTATTAATCCTGCTTATAATAGCTGTGTCCCATGGTATAGTTACACTGCAGTGTTTGCATTGTAAACCTCTAATTGTGTAACTCAGACAGGAAAGGAAGCATCCATTAAGGTAAAGTGCTCATCCTGCAGACAACCAGTTCTATGAGCTAGGGATAGCTCAGTGGTTTGAGCATTGGCCTGCTAAACCCAGCGTTGTGAGTTCAATCCCTGAGGGGGCCATTTAGGGATCTGGGGCAAAAATCTGTCTGGGGATTTGTCCTGCTTTGAGCAGGGGGTTGGACGAGATGACCTCCTGAGATCCCTTCCAACCCTGGTATTCTATGTAAGATGACCTGTTGAAGGCAAATGAGGTATTGTGTAGCACTGAAGGACAGAGACCTTGTTGACTGCATTCCTGACTCTCTCCAGGAAGGAGAAGCTTGTGATAACACTCCATCTTAACAGCTTAGATCCTGGGATGAAGGGGATAAAAAGCCCTGCCAAGGAGAAATTGGATCGTTGTGCTGTCTGGACTCTGAGGGGCAAAGCTGCCCAAACGTAAGCAAGAGGTACCCATGTTGCTGGGCATGGGTCAGCCCTAAAGGTCATAGAAGCTTCTATTTTCTTTTAAATCTAAGATCCTGTAACTCGTGTGTGTGTGTGTGTGTGTGTGTGTGTGTGTCTGAGTTCCCTGCTTTAACCTTGTAAGCAGGGCCGGTGCAAGGAAGTTTCACGCCCTAGGCGAAACTTCCACCTTGCGCGCCCCCCCCTCCCCAGCCCTGCTGCAGCTCCCCGCCCCCTCCCCACCCTGAGGCGCCCCCCTCCCCGCGGCAGCTCCCGCTCTAATTCTTCTCCCCTCCCAGGCTTGCGGCACCAAATAGCTGATTGGCGCCGCAAGCCTGGGAGGCGGGAGAATTGGAGCGGCGACCAAGCATTCGGGGAGGGGGCGTAGGAACACTGTTTTAAAAAAAAAAATGTGGGGGCACCACTCTTTAGCACCCCCAAATCTTGGCGCCCTAGGCAACCACCTAGTTTGCCTAAATGGTAGCACCGGCCCTGCTTGTAAGTAACTCATTTCTTTTCTTAGCTAATAAATCTTTAGTTAGTTTATTACAGGGTTGGCTACTAGTGTTCTTTGGTGAGAGATTTGAGTACAAATGACCTGGGGTAAGTGACTGGTCCTTGGCACTGGGAGTCACCTGGATATTGTTGTGATTTTTGGTGTACAGTGACCAGCAATCACATAGTCCAGCATGCCTGTGTGGCAGACTGGAACGCCCAAGGGGACTGTCTGACTCCCTGGCAAGACTGCTGTGGTGCATTGAGTCCACGCTTCTTACTGGGCTGGTGAAATCTAATACCAGTATGTACAACCAGTTTGGGGGATTTGCCCTGCTTCTTGACAGTCTGTCCCGCACTCGTGGTCATGAGCCACACCAGGCAGCGGCGTGCACAGAAATATAACTTTGACTCCTGGGGGAGGCACGTTTTCCCTCCCTTCCCCCGGCTCTGGCAGGAGCTCGCTTTCATACCCACAGCCCCGGGGCCAGGAGGAGCTCTCTCCCCGTCACCACAGCCCCAGGGCTGGAGGAGTTCTGTGCCCCTGACAATTACTGGTGGGGGCCTCGTGCCTCGTGTACACCCCTGGCTCCAGGACAGCATGCCAAGGTCTGTATTGAAAAGAGAAGAAATGATTAGGGTGGCTAAAGGGGGTCATAATGAGACCTAGCAAGACAGAAGACCGTCCTTGAGGTTAAGGTGCTGGATTGGGACTCCCATGATCTGGGTTCAGTTCCTGGCTTTGCTACATACCTCCAGTGTGCCCTTGGGTGAGTCTCAAACGCTGTGCCTCACTTTCTCATCTGTTCATAAGGATAATAACCCTTTGTCAGTCTCATCTCTCTAGGCTGTAAGCTCTCCAAGGCAAGGACTGTCTCCTCTTATGTGTATGTACAGCACCTACCACAATGAGACCTCAAAGTCGCAATACTCCAACAAAAAAACATCAAAAACAGACTCCACTGAGAAACTGCAGACTTGGAATGAATTTGCAAACTTGACACCATTAAATTAGGCTTGAATAAAGACTGGGAGTGGATGGGTCACTACATAAAGTAAAAACTATTACCCCGTGCTCATTTCCCCCCCTATTGTTACTCACACCTTCTTGTCAACTGTTGGAAATGGGCCATCCTGATTATCACTACAAAAGTTTTTTTTTCTCCTGCTGATAATAGCCCACCTTAACTGATTACCCTTGTTATAGTTAGTATGGCAACACCCATTTTTTCATGTCCTCTGTGTATTTATATCTTCCTACTGTATTTTCCACTGCATGCATCCGATGAAGTGGGTTTTAGCCCACGAAAGCTTCTGCCCAAATACATGTGTTAGTCTCTAAGGTGCCATCCTCGTTCTTTTTGCTGATACAGACTAACACGACTACCCCTCTGAAACCTGACTTTAGAGGGGGCATCTCAGCACTACTGGAATATAAAGAAAGGTGTAAATCCAGAGTCCATCTGATGGCTTCAGTGGAATTACAGCTGACTGTCACTGGTCTATATGGGGACACTCAGGAAAGTTAAAAAGAATTGACTGAAGCTGTAAGGTTCAAGAGCATAAATTAAGCGCATTAAACCCCTGTGTGGATGCTCTCATGCAGAAGAGAAGCAGTCTTACTTTGCTGTAGCTTAATCCTCCCAGAATACATCTTTTCTGAGTGTCCCCATGTACACAGGGCCAGAGATCAGAATCTGGCTTTGGAATTCAATCTTCCATTCCTGACCCAGGCTCTGTTATCATGCACTATTCTGGGGTAGCTGAAAAGGAGTCCCCAATCACTAATTTAACCTCCTGGGAGGAGGAGCACATTTTTGCCCAACCTGTTGATTGTGGCTGTTGACCAGCTTGTCCCCCACCTGCTTCTACACCAGAATAGTCAGACATTGGTATTACCAAGCAGAAGCAGGAGATACACAGTGAGCAAGATCTACTGCACTCGTAGGCTGAACAGACCAGCCTGGCTTTGTTGTTTCCCTTCTTGCTCATTTATGCCAACCACTATGCCGTGGGATGCTTTGCTCATGTTTTCCTCTGCACCTACGCTCCAACCACAAAGTTACTTTATTAGGAGGAGAAACCCAAACACTAAGCCAGAGCCAAGGAGCAAGGTGCTGATTAAACCTACATTTGGGATCCTGCTAATGATAATTGCGTCAAGCTGTGCCCTGCGGTCTCCTGATGGTTCAAAGGGGAATAGTGGTTGCGTATGTACCAAAAATACATGTGAACACAAAGCCAGGAGGTCAGAACAGATGCCCCTTTCTGGCCTTAGAAGCTATGAAAACACACAGGGCAAAACTCAATGCCATTGATGATGATATAACTTTCTGCTAGCCACACAGTGGTGTAGAGACAGACTGAGGCATTAGATGCTGTGTCAGGGCTCGGAAGACAGTAAGGCAACCTCTGTAGAAGCCTAGTACAGTATGAACCAACTTATCTCTCAGGCTTTCAACTGGATTACTGGCCCCCATGTGATCATCCACAAGGGCCATTCATGTTGAGCATTTTCTGCCCCATGCATGGAATTTCCTTCCAGTCTGATCCCTCAAGCCACTGCCTTCACATCTAAGTTTCCTGTCACCAGGTCTCCCCCCGCAACCCCCCCAATCATTTGTTGTGAAACAACAACACAAGACAAAATACAATAAGGAACAACTGAATCCTCAAGAGGCCCGATGGCAAAATTGTGCTGTGCGCAGGGAGTACATCAGTTTGGAGACAACACCGATTTCTTTTTATCACCCTGCTTATTAACTACACAGGATTCAGTGTGGGAAAAATGGGCAGCGAGGAACCAGAAGATAGATATGGCGGGTGGATGTTTGCTTAGGTTATTTCTCACTGAAATACTTTGAACTCCAGATCTCAGGTACAGAACCGGTTCTGTCTACCTTTTCGGTAATTAAAGGAATAACTGGCAGTTTACGAGACACGTCCCACATCAAATTAATAGGTGTTCTCTTCCAGCGATGATACGTGTTCTGGATGAGTCAGCACTGAACATGAGTATCTTTTTTGTATCCCAACTCAAGTACATTTTTCCCCATAACAAAAAACACGGGCCCTGAAAGCCCAGCAATATCAAATGGCCTTGATTCTTCACTGGTTTTATGCTGGGGAGCCTCAGCGGGCCAGATCTTTGAATACTAATTAGCTTAGCTCCACTGACTTCATTGGAACGACGCTTATTTACACAGGCAAGGACCTGGCCCACTGATTCCAATGCAGTCACACTGGTCTAACGCAGTGGAGAATCAGACCCGTTTTACTCAGTGCATGGAATGTAGGGCCAGATCTAAAACGTTTTTAAGTGCCCAAAGATGTACATGGGAGTTAGGCACTTTTGAAAATCCCATTAGGTGCCTATTTGCAGACCTTTGAAAATCTTGCTTAAGGCCTATCTCTCTTCTTCCTGATGCTGGTGTTGTTAATCAGGAGCAACTCATGGAAGTCACTGGAATTGCACCAGTGTAAACATTGACCGAGAAGGGAATCAGGCTCACCAGTGTCACCAAACTGGATAAGAGCACGGGCTATCCCATCAAGTCAGGGTCTGGATTCCAGTAGTGGTCAGTAACTGAGGCTTCCAGAGGGGCTGATTCTTCCCTAAATTACATCAGGCTCAAGGGGGGGTAACTCCACTGAATACAGGGAGAAGAATCAGGCTCATATCCTGCACTTTGCCAATTGTGCAATGCTGTTTGTAGGTAATGGGGCTTTTCTTCCTCACCCCACCAGTGGGCAGCCACCATCACAGAATCGTACGATTGGAAGGGACCTCAAGAGGTCACCTAGTCCAGTCCCCTGCACTCCTGGCAGGACTAAGTATTATCTAGACCATCCCTGACAGGGGTTTGTCTAACCTGCTCTTAAAAATCTCCAATGACAGAGATTCCACCACCTCCCTGGCAATTTATTCCAGTGCTTAACCACCCTGACAGTTAGGCAGTTTTTCCTAATGTCCAACCTAAACAGTCTTTGTTGCAATTCAAGCCATTGCTTCTTGTCCTATCCTCAGAGGTTAAGACGAACAATTTTTCTCCCTCCTCCTTATACCAACCTTTTATGCACTTGAAAACTGTTATGTCTTCCCTCAGTCTTCTCTTTTCCAGATTAAACAAACCCAATTTTTTCAATCTTCCCTCATAGGTCATGTTTTCTAGACCTTTCGTCATTTTTGTTGCTCTTCTCTGGACTTTCTCTAATTTGTTCACATCTTTCCAGAAATGTGGAGCCCAGAACTGGACACAATACTCCAGGTGAGGCCTAATCAGCGTGGAGTAGAGCAGAAGAATTACTTCTCGTGTCTTGCTCACAACACTCCTGCTAATACATCCCAGAATTATGTTTGCTTTTTTTGCAATAGTGTTACGCTGTTCACTCATATTTAGCTTGTTGTCCACTATGACCCCCAGATCCCTTTCCATAGTACTCCTTCCTAGGCAGTTATTTCCCATTTGGTACGTGTGCAACTGATGGTTCTCTCCTAAGTGAAGTAATGTCACTACGCCATATTTCTGTTTTACTTCTCATATACATAGCACTGTGAAACACACTGTAATAATGCCTATCCCAGTATTTCAAAACACTCTAATAATAATACAGGTGGTAACTGTAATTACCCTAATAGAAATGTGTTGCTATCTGTGGCACCAAAGTAAAAGTGCCAGACTACAACAACAAATTAAAAAAATTATTATGCTTGAATATAAGGTGGTGTCATATGTACATTCTATAATTACACCATATCCATATTACACCATATCCATATTATTCATATGTATTAATTATCTGGGAATACCCCCAAGGCTCAATCATAAAAGTACATTCCTCAATCTAAGTCCCGAGCCTAACATTCCCAGGCCCACCATAAGGGACTAAACACAACTGGCAAATAAAATCTGTCCAGAAGTCATGCAAAGAAATGTGCAGACCAAGGGACAAATGGAGCATTAATGTATAAATTGTAGGACTGGAAGGGACCTTGAGAGGTCATCTAGTCCAGTCCCCTGCACTCATGGCAGGACTAAGTATTATCTAGACCATCCCTGACAGTTGTTTGTCTAACCTGCTCTTAAAAACTCCAATAATGGAGATTCCACAACCTCCCCAGGCAATTTATTCCAGTGCTTAACCATCCTGAAAGTTACGAAGTTTTTCCTAATGTCCAATCTAAACTGTCCTTGCTGCAATTTAAGCCCATTACTTCTTGTCCTATCCTCAGAGGTTAAGAAGAACAATTTTTCTCCCTCCTCCTTGTAACAACCTTTTACGTACACCTCTACCCCAATATAATGCGACCCGATATAACACGAATTCGGATATAACGCGGTAAAGCAGTGCTCCGGGGGGCGGGGCTGCGCACTCCGGTGGATCAAAGCAAGTTCGATATAATGCGGTTTCACCTATAACGTAGTAAGATTTTTTGGCTCCCGAGGACAGCATTATATCAAGGTAGAGGTGTATTTGAAAACTGTTCTATCCCCCCTCAGGATGTGTTGCAGAATAGCATGGACTAAGCTGGGTTGGGGGGAGGGCGGGTGTTCATATCAGCTGCTTTAGAAGCCTCTGATCTCGAGCCAGAAACCAAAGGTCAATGTAAAGAAACAGCAGCTGCCTCTATCAGCACAGATTAACCTCTGCCAGGGACCCACCTCTCAAATGGGAGATATCAGAGGGTAGATTAGCAGCCCAGTGAGGAACGTGGGGGATCCTGTCCCTGCTGTGTGACTAAGGGATAGCACCAGGGAAGGACAGATACAACAGTTCCAGGGAGAGATTCAATGCAGTTAAGTGGCACATCTCACCTGCAATCCCTGGAGACTGGCTGTCTGAAGGAGCCACTGGCCACCTGAGCTGTGGACAGAGATAGCAGCCTAGGCTAGCACCCCCAGGATCAGGTCTGCCATATGTTACTCCCCTGGCCTCTGGGATGTCACACAGTGGGTGGTAGCATCATGAACGGGTAATGATGGGACCTCTATCGAATGTAGATGATTTTACAATGAAATAGGCTACACCTGCAGTACAGTTATGATGCTTTTGATTAACCTAAAATAACTCACTAGTTTGTAACTCTGCGTGTGTCTGTGCTGCTGGCAGCTGTCTCTCAACCATTTGGAGTAAAAAATAAATATTGGAAATGTGTAGAAACTATATTATGAAGTAGACGTGTGTACTGTGTGTGTGTAGTTACATAATTGCATACATAGTATACTGTTTTAGGGGTGGGTACTATTAATGTACATAACCGGGCTTCTGCAATTCTCAACTCTCACTGTCAGGATAAAACATCTCCCAAGGGCCAGTTTCCCACAATACAAACTAAGATAGTCTTAAAAAACACTGCCCTTGTGATGTACTTATGATCTATATTCCCAGCTTGCATATGGGGAAACCTGAAACCCAAAGAGGTTAGGTGACTTTCCCACGGTTGTACAGTGAATTGGTGTCAGAGATGGGACAAGAACCCAGGTTGCTTAACTTGCTCTCCATACACTATCCTGATCCGCTGCCACCCAGAGCCAACCCCCCTCAGGTCAGCCTATGAGCACAGCTGCCAAAGGTGAAACTACAGGCAGTTCAGCAGAGCCACCACCCTAAGTGACTAGCCCAGGCAGGATCAGAGCCCACGCACCACCTGTGAGCACCGGATTGCAGCAGAGCCTGGGGTCAGTCATGCGGGAGGTCGGATTAGATGCTCACAGTGGTCAAACGCTATGCAAATGGCGGGGGGAGGGAGGGGGGAGAACGGGGAAACCAAAGGGAAGGGATTGAAGGGGGATGCTGAGAGCTGAGTGAATGCATGAGTGAGGAGACAATAGGGAGGGAAGGGAGAAGATGACAGTGCCTGGCAGTGCAAAGGGGACAGAGGAAAACAATGAGAAGAAAATAAAGGAAAAAGACAGGGTGGAGGTATAGGAATAGTGTCAGTCCCTTTAAAGAGTTTGACCCCTCTAGTGGCATTCACAAGCTATTAGAGGGATACTACTGTATTCCTATGCGCTACACAAAGGCATAGGAAATATCAGAGGAAGTGGAAACTCTTTTCTCTCCCCCCATCTGTCAGAAACCTCCAGTTACACCCCCCTGACCCCTCCAACACTCACATGTGAACCCCTACAGGAAAAGTGCCCTGCCTTGTCACCACAAGATTAGGTTGTCCTAGATAGGGTAGATGTGACAGATGGCCTCTTGCTCACAGTTATGAATCGTCCTTGCTCTCGAGGTCCTGAGGGGATGTAATATTGTGCTCTCTAAGTCAGGCTGCATGGCAATTAGCCTGGGCCCAGGGGAGTATTTCCACGCACATGGTTAGGAAGGATTCTTCCCTGAAGGTGTTTAAAGATAATCAATCGGGCTAATGGGATTTTATGCTCACCAGCTGGCGCTAGTGTTGCCAACCCTCAAGTGTTTAAAAGACATGAAGTGGCTTAAAAATAATGAAATTGGGGGGTCTTGTGATTTGCTTTCTGGTTTTTGAGCCTTTCGGATTTACTTTTCCAAGCTTTTCTCTGCAATTGTAAGGGCTAGAAAGTTACTTTTTCTCCCTTAAAAAGTAAGCTGAGATTCTTACGCAATCACAGGACTCCAGGCACTGGGACTTAAAGAAAAATAAATCACGAGACTTGGATAAAGTCACTAGAGTTGGCAACTACTCGCCTTCCTATCAATGAACTGCTTTGGTGGCAGTGCGGAATGAGTCACCAACTGACCAAACTGGGAATTTGGTTCGGGAGCCCCTGTTCTTATCAGTAGTACCACGAGATCGTAATCAAACACAGAGCTGCTGTTTTACAACTCATCCGAGCTTTCAACCCTTTTAGCAGCACAGCACCCCTTACCAGTTCTCTGGGGCATTGGTCCAGCACTGACTCAGGGGGAACAGCACCACCTACCTACTGCATCACCCACACACACATGGATAGGTCCATCAATGGCTATTAGCCAGGATGGGCAGGGAGGGTGTCCCTGGCCTCTGTTTGCCAGAAGCTGGGAATGGGCGACAGGGGATGGGGATGGATCGATTGATCACCCTCCTGCAGTACCACAAGTGTTCCATAGAGTCTCCCATCCAAGTACCGACCTAGTCATTCCATTTCTGCTAGCGAGACCTGATCAAATTAATAATCAACGTCACGCCTGTTAAATGTTGAAGAATGCATAGATTTCAAGCCCGGAACAAGAGACCACCATGAGCATCTAGTCTGACCTCAAACACAGGCCAAAAAAGTCCCCCAGGGATTACTGCATTTAGCCCAGTAACTAGTGGATGAACATGTAAACTGGGACTAGCTGGGGGAACAGCTGCAAATTCAGCATCTGCTTCTTCCCTTTGCATACCAATAAGATCGGAGATGTGCTTGCAGACAAGGAGGGAACTGCTTTGGGCTTAATCCTGCAAGGTACTGAACACCTGCGAGATCACACCTTTAAATCGCTAGCACAAAGGAAAGAAAATGAATGAGAGTTTTGTCATTCCTGTCACTTGTTAGATGAGTCACAGGGAGAGTAGCCCTCACTCACCAGTGTGTTCATCACCATGAGTGGATTTGTTTTATTTCTGATCAGGGGGAATTAACCAGGGGTGGCAAAAGGAGGGGAGGTGAGACAATTAGATCCTGGGAGATTTGTGTCAACCCAGGACGATTCTAGAAGAACTATTTCAAAGGAGACCTCAAGATATTAATAAGGGAGTTACATCCTATCCATCAAAATAATAGTCTTAGACTCTGCGTCATTAGACCTCTTCAAGTAGATTTTAAATTCAGTCCTGCTGCTGTAGAAGTAAATTTTTTTTGGATTCCCTGTTACGAGAGTAAAACAGTGAAATCCATGAAAACTTTAAATTCATCAAAACAGCCCCCACTGAGATACTATGCAGATTTTTAAAGGGCAACACCCATTGAATGGAATACTAGCAACCAGCCCTAGCACTTACTGTGGATGTTGATGTTTCATAAAGGCATATGTGTCTTTAAAAAGATATTTAAAACCTCTTATTAAAGACTGTTGATTAGGTGCACTGGAGATACTTCCCTTATCTCTCATGGCCCTGACTCTGCAATGATCTTGATCTGTGCATCCACATGGAGCTCATTACTGTATTGGGGCTTAGTTTAGCCCAACTTCTGCTCTCACTTGGTGGGGGTTGAGTAGAGCCCTGCACGGACACAAACTATTTGGATCTGCATCTGATCTGCATCCTCGGTAATTACATTGCATCTGACCTGCGATCTGCTCTCCAGCTTTTATTTAAAGCTGCATCCACTCCAGCACCCTCTAGAGCAGTGGTTCTCAACCTGGTGTTCGTGACCCCCTGGGGGGCTGTGAGCTGGTTTCAGGGAGTCCGTGACACCGCAGGGCAGAAACCCCGATCCCCGGTGCTCCCCACTGCGGGGCAGAAACCCCGATCCCCGGTGCTCTCCCCTTCCCCCCATGGAGGGCGCCAGGGCTTGGGGCTTTAGCCCCACAGGGGGGATGGCGCCAGGACTCAGGGCTTTAGCTCTGTGGGCAGACCCCCTGAAACCACAGCCCCCCACAGACCACCCAGTTGAGAACCACTGTTCTAGAGCCCTGCACGGATAAAAATTTTTTGATCTGCCTCCGATCCATGATCCGCAAAAGATGGTAAACAAAGAACCACATCCACGGATGAAGATATCTTTGGATATAAAGGGGATATCCATGGATTTGCAGGGCTCCAGTTTTGAGGTCTTAAATGGTGCCTAAGTCCCATGCTGGCTGTCTGCACAGGGAAGAATTTCAGGTTAGCTACATGAATACTACTTGACTGGAGCCAAGAACACGGAGGCAGGAAGCAGAAGTTGGCCTTGTATTTTAAACATTATTTGAGTAGTTTTTGCACGTTGGAGACAGAAGCCTCTGTCAGCATCAGTTGTCCATGCACATGCCAAGTCAGTTCATGTATGGGAACTAGGCAATCTGCACCAGCGTGAGTGAAATGTTACATTGCTCTCCTGGCCTTTCCTACACCCTGGGGCCAGATTTTCAAGGGCTCAGGACCCAGCAGCTTCCCCTGACACACTTCTGGCCAGATTCACAGGGGCCCGGCTCTGACTCTTTGGCCCTGTTGCCAGGACAGAAGCCGGAGCTGGGTTGGGGTAAGAGCCACACGGGCAGCTGTGGGGAGTCGCGGGACACTCCACCTGCCCTGGGCGGGGGGGACTGGGACACAGGCCGGGACCTGCTCTCGGCGCTCCCCGCCCCAGCTCTGGCTTCCAGTTTGGCTTGTTGGCAGGGCCTCTGTGGGAAGAGGAGGGGCAGGGGCGTGGCCATAAAGGGGGCTGGGTCTCGTGCCCCCCCCCCATACTTTGAGGCAGGGGTGACGGATTCTGCCTAAACACCAAATGTGGTCCCAACAGGCTGAGCCCTTTTGAGAATCTGTCCACAGTTGTGGGTGCAGGGCTCTTTGGGGAATCTGCCCCTGTGTAATTATCACTGTCCAAAGAAATGAACAGAAGTCATCAAATTCAAAAGGGAGCTGGTCTGCCTCGCGGAGCTGTAGGACTAGCTTTATTTTGACCTCCAATCATTGCTCAGACTTGGATAGTCATTATGCTGTATGCTGAACCACTTCCACCTTAGTCAATCTTCCGCGCAGGACTGGGTGAATTTTGCTTGAATCTGATTGGTGCCCTTTTTCTAGAGACATTCATGGGCGGTGCGTGAGCCGCCCGTTTGGGGAGGGTGTCCCTGCCCCTGCCCCTTCTTCTGAGGCCCCGCCCCTCCTCTGCCCCCTCCCACTGCGGCTGCCAGCCCCCCACCCCCACCCCAGCCCTGGAGCCAGGCAGCCCCAGCCACCCTGAATCCCAGGCCACAGGCCGGCCCGTGCTAGTCCCAGCCCCCTTGGGGAAGAGGAGCAGACTACCTGGGCTGGGGCCAGGGGGAAGCGGCAGGAAGCAGGAGGGGGCTCAGGGCAGAGTGTGAGCGGGGCCATGCCTGGCTGTTTGGGGAGGCTTAGCCTCTCCTGGCCTTCCAAACCTCCCACCCATGGGTTCCTTATTTTCCCTTCCCTTCTCTCTCTCTCTCTCCCTCTCAGAGATCTGTTGCAGGAACGTTCCCAGAACAGTGAGTTTTAAACAACTATTAGCGGGTGAAAATTCAGTCTGTGCAGAAGGTGAGCCCGGGGCCAATGGACTGGGCCCAGAGTGAGAGAAGAAGGCAAGTGAGGAATAAAGGCTGCCATTGTCAATGAAGTAAAGGAGATGGGGGAACACAATCACAGATTAGCACAGAGAGAGGCCTGCCTGCACAATCTGCTCTGGCCTTCACATGAGGGCAAGGAGCCAATTTCTGCTCTCAGTTACGCTGCTATAAACCTGAAATAACTCCAGCAACGTCAGCGGAGTTACTTCAGATTTAGGCTCAGATTCAGCAAGATACTTAAGGGCAGGCCAAACCTCAACCCTACTGAAGTCAATGGGACTAGTCATAGGCTTTGGGCTAAGCACGTGCTGAAGGACTGCGTTGAGTCAGAGCATTACACAGAAGCAACCGAGAGCAGAATTTAGTCCCAAAAGTCCAATCTTGATACTCTAGAAAAGGGTAGTGGAGGCGTCTGGGTGGGTGATGCTCAGGAATGGAGGGAGACAGGTGCAAAAGGTCATTTGAAGAAGTAGATTTTGGATGAACTGGAGGTCTGGGTGTTGGGATGGCCCAAGAAGAAGAGACTGCAGCAATCAAGGATTGGGAAGGGAGAGGCGTAGGCCTCGGACACTTTGTATTTCCATAGCATCCTTCATCCTAAGAGCTCAAAGCACTTTCCAATCATTCATTTACAGCCTCCCATCACCACTCTGGAGGTGAGGTAACATTCCCAAGGTCACACAGCAAGTTCCTATCAAACTGAGAGTGGAACCCAGGAGTCCTGGTTCCTATACTCTTGCTCTAACCACTACCCCACACGCCCACCTTTAAGTTAACCATATCTTTTCAACTCCCCCTTAAAAGGCTGAGGTCACATGTTGGACTAATGTTTTGGTCTGTCCTTCTTGTACCATAACTAATTCACTCAAATCTCTACAATATTTTAGGCAAGATTCCTAATGTCAGACACCAAATAATCTCTTTGCAGGAATATAAAACAGAGAAAACAATGGAAGGAGACCAATGGAGCTTCCTTTCCGCTCTTCCACCCAGACAACTCCTGCTCCGAACACCCCATCTGCACTGCAGTGTTGTAACTCCTTAGGTCAAGGGACCATCAACCACCCCATTTTCCCTCACAGCCTGGGGACTGCCTAGTTTTAACTTTTTCTTTCCTGTTCCAAGTGAACTTCATTCAGGCTTTATTCAGGCCCTGCAGGGGAGAGGCTCCTACTGGGATATTACAAGGCAAGAAATTAATTTGTTTTGATGGAGATTATAATACAGTCAAAGTGAGTGTCAAAGACTTACCAGAGTGAAACAGTGCTCTGGTGTTGGCTTGCTGCTGGAAGCCGGGGTTGCAACAGAATTTGTTTTGAAGACTCTCTTCTAGGGAGGTAGCCTGGGGGAAAGCAGATGTTTATCATCCCTGCTAGGCACTGGCAGGAGAGTAGATTTCTTTTGCATACTCCAGCAGGCATTCAGCCTCACCAGCGACTCTGTAACTGACTGCAGACACTGCTTACATCATAGCAGAAGCCTTTCATTACGCCGCTCACCATTGCCCCCCTCTTGATCATTAGCAGATCACTGGTCTAGATAGTATTTTAATGAAGAGGGGTGACAGATGACTCTGAAGTCTCGGTCTCCTTTGGCAAATGATGATATGTGTATGAGCCGACTTTGGCTGGCCAGGCTGTCAAGTGGATCTTCCGCATGAGAATTCCATTGCTGAGATTTAACCATTCAAACCCACTGCAGACATCAGCTGCCCCAAGCATCAGCCCGCCCTGTGCATATTATCGGCCACCAGCCAGGAAAGATGGTCAGATTTCAATGTGCTGCACAGTCTCATTTTAGTTCCTAGATTGTTCTTCCTCCAGCATCAAAGCTTTGATGTTGTAAGAAAACCACAGTGAGGACAGGTAGATAGATAGCATTATTTACTTCCCAGTCTTCCCATCCTTCTGGTCAGGGAGAACCATGTAGAATTCTCAAAATTCAGCAAATTATGTGGGACCAGCAGGGATCTGGAAGCAGTTCCAGGTCCTCTTCTGCTTGCCCAGCAAGTCTGGCAGTTGGGGATCCAGCCATATATGGCCCAACGGTGAGATGGGGGATTGTGAGGACTTTCTGACCAGTACCTGCTTTCCACCTGGTCAGCGTTCAACCAACACTTAGTCCCTTATCTGGAACTATGGGGCAGACCCTCTGCAGGTGTAATCAACTGAGCAATACCAATTTACACCAGTGTTGGTGCCAATACAGTATTTTAAGCTTGTGATCTTTTCTCCCTGAGCCATCCCCCTCATCCTCTCTCATGGGGAGATGTTGACAGAATTCACCCTGGACGAGAGCCATCCTTTCTGAAACATGCTTGTGTGTGTCCTGGAAGATAAAGGTCAGAGAGTGCTCTATGATGGGTTATCTCCGTGATTTGCATACTTGAGGCTGCTCTAACTTACACCAGGGGCCGGTATGGCCCTAGTACAGGGGCTCTCGCAACAAATTTTTTGGTGGCCTCAAAGTGAGGCCATCAACTCTGGCTGGTGGCCGCGCTGACAATTTTTCCTAAACTACTTAATTAACTTTAGGAAAAACAAATAAATACGCACATACACATGTCCCAATCAGTGTAATTTATTCAATCTTTTTGCAGACTCGATAATAAAAATAATATACAGTTGTCTCTATTCTTTACTGGACCTAAACAGAATAGAAACACAAATAAGGTGCTGTTGCATGTGTGTGTGTGTGTGTGTGTGTCTTTTTTGTTGTTTCTTTTTGCTTTTTTTGGTTGCTTTTTAAAAAAAAGGCTTGCTAGCTAATAAGTCTGTGGCTGTGAAAAGTGATATTAACAAACACACAAATATCACTTTTCACAGAAGCAGACTTACTCAGTCCTTGCAAGCCTGGGGACAAATTAAGCATTGGATGGGGAGGTCAGGGAAATGGGAGACAGGGGGGAATGCATGACAGGCTGGCAGAGGCAGCGGGGACCAGGGGTGATGAGGGGGATGATCCTTGCAGCCAGGAGTTGGAGCCCCATGGCCAGAGTCTGCTGTCTGTCACCCCACGGCTGGAGCCCGACCCTACCATCCCCAGGAAGGTGGGGAACTCACTAGCTGCCTGCTCCTCCAGCATTTGTGTCTCCAGAGGGGGGCAGGGTCCAACCCTGCTGGTGGCCCTGGAGGAGGCCCACCGCTTTGCCCGCCCCTCTGAGGTTGCAGTGCCGCTCAGGTTTGGCATTGCCCCCCTGACTACCCAATTTGGGTGAGTGAAAGTGTGACTTGGCTCATGGGGTTGCCGTGCCACTCATTCAGATTTGGCCTGCCCAGACTCCCATCGTCATGGCGGCAGCTGGGCCAAACCTGAGTGCCGCTGGGACCCCAGAGATTGCAAGGCTCGGAGCAGGGAGCTGAGTCCAGCCAGCCCCATGGGACGGGAGCCACAGGAGCTGACACGTGACCCTTTGAAACATTCCAGTGACCCAATTTTGGGTCCTGACCCACAGGTCGAGAAACCCTGGCTTAAATGAGACCCTCCACCCCCTCATCTCTGCCCCAAGTGCAGGCAGAGACTAATGGAGAATCAGGCCCCAGGACGGTGCCCTCGCCAGAAACATAGGTGGATGATTTCTCTCCAATTGGTATGGGGAGCCCTTCCCCTTATTTACCAGACACAGGGGGAGAGAGCTGGGGGGGAGAAGAGAAGGGAGGGACAGGGCACTAAAGCAAAGCAGCCTGCTCTCTGATTAGCTAGATAGTCATGTCAGTCTTCCACAGTACCCGCCCCAGCATTAACTAGCACTAGACAAATCTCCATCATTCCTGCCCTGTGGCCCCAGCTGCTGGAGATCAGATTAATGCAATCTCCAAGGTCAGCCTAATTACCTGTTTCTTCTCATTAAAAGAAGAGACAGAGTATCTATTAGAAACCATTAGGTTCTCCCCTCCTCCCTCTTGCTAATGATTTATTAGGTTATTTCCTGTTCCTTTCTCTGCTGAACAGCCGTCTAATTAAAGGCGGCACATTCAGGTCCCTGGCTTTCCACATCTTAGTTGCGTTCTCCATGGTGAAATCCCATTTATTAGGAAAAGGAGCATGGGGAAAGCTGTCAGATGAAACTCAGTTCGCTATTGATTTTACAGTACAAACTAAGTGCTCGTGACAGAAGCTAGAGCAACAGCCCGGATGGTTGGCATCCTCAATGTACAGAGCACAGGCTTGCAGGGGAAGGATAGCTTTGTGGTCAAGGCACTGCTCTACGATTCAGAAAATCTTAATTCCCAGGCTTGCTACTGACTTGCTGTGTGACCTTAAGTAGGTCACTTAATCTCTTTATGCCTCCGTTCCCCTATCTGCAACATGGGGACAGTTCTGTCCTGTCCATTTAGATTGCCAGCTCTTTGGGGCAGGGTGGGTTCTCCTACTACATACAGTGCCTGGTATAACAGGGTCCTGATCATGGCTGGGATCATACAAAGACCTGTAATTTTTCAGCCAGGTCTAATGTTAGCTCATAGGCCCATATAAAACATCTGAGGCCACCCAATAGCAGTCACTAGGGGACACACTACAATTATGAATTGTAACCAAACACAATGGTTTAAAACCTGACTATTAATCAACCATACAGCCAATCATAGGGGGTCTTCACCTCTTTACGGGTTTGTCTGGAGCCTGTTCTTTCCTTCACCTGGGCGGGGTGTCCTTGGGATTTTCTCTTGTGTTGTAATTATACAGTGCAGCGGTCCTGTGCCCAGCTCTGCACATTAATTTGCACAGGAATTCCCCTGCCAAGCTGTTAACTGTACGAATGGGTGATGGAACAATGAGCAATAAGGCACATTGATTTAGGGTAATGGGACCATGCGCTGTTAGCACTACAGATTTACAAATGACCGACCTTGCCAGACAAACTTTTTTTTAAAGAGATAGAATTGTGAGATCAATGGATGAAAAGCTGAAAGTATAATGGGCCCAATTCTGGTCTCACATCAGTTTTCTGCTCCTGTAACTATGGAGTTTTCCCACACGCTCACTGACTTGAACGGTGGAGGAGCAGAAAGGGACGCCCGTGTAGGTGTCAGCAGAACCTCTCGAAAGCTTACTCTCGACATTAATGCAGTTTGGCTTGGCTATGAACGACATGGATTGAAAACTGCCAGAAGGATCATAAACCGAGGACGATTAATGCTAGACTGGACACCACACTGGGGGAAGTGCTGTAGGTAACAAGCATGCACGGATAGCCAAAAATAATTGGGAAAGATTATGAATAACTATGAGTTCAATTATTCTGTACAGTTATTGTGATGGGTCATTCAAAAGGTGCCTGTGGTACTTATATAGGCCTCAGGACTGAGCACCTGACAGTCTTCATCCTCACAACATCCCTGGGGGATTACCCCTATTTTATGGTTGGGGAACTGAGGCACAGAAAGACTAAGGGCTTGTCTATACTTACGCACTGGTTCGGCGGCAGGCAATCGAACTTCTGGGTTTGATTTATCGCGATAAATCGAACCCAGAAGTGCTCGCCGTCGACTCCGGTAATCCTACTCGGCGCGAGGAGTACGCGGAGTCGACGGGGGAGCCTGCCTGCCGCGTCTGGACCGCGGTAAGTTCGAACTAAGGTACGTCGACTTCAGCTACGTTATTCACGTAGCTGAAGTTGCGTACCTTAGTTCAAATTGGGGGGTTAGTGTAGACCAGGCCTAAGTGACTTAATCGCAATCACACAGAAAGCCTGTGGTAGAGCCAGCAACGGAACCCAGGTCTTCTCAGTTGCAGGCTAGCACCTTAACCACCGCACCAGCCTTGCTAGCATTTGTTAGAAATGGTGGGGCTGGGGGGTGGCTTTAAAGGGGTGGAGGGAGACATGTGGAGGAGTTGGCTGAGATTCTCTCAATCCCTCTTGGTTTGAGGGTCCAGCGTTTGTGCCCCCAGCCTGCAATTTGGGGGCTTTATTAGCCTCCGCATTGCTTTTGAATGGCCCAGAAACTGCTGTGGCCAAGACTCCTCTATGCCAGGTCAGGAGGCCTTTGTCCCCTCTACACTGGACTGGGGCAATAAGCTCCACATGGGGCTACACCTCCTATCCATTCAGAAGCTGAGCTTGGGGCAGAGACCTGCAGCCTGCTTGATACTCTGAGTATCGTACTGTGAACCCAGGATACTAGTGCTCTGGGATCTGCACACACGTCTGTTGGCTTCTGGGTGGAGCCACCTAGCCACGCAAATGAAATCAACAAGGGCCCTTGAGCCATATAATGTAGTGTAATGTTCAACACTCCCTCCACACCCCCATCCAAAATAGGCTGAACCTGACCTTCCGGCCAGGATGTTTGAGTGGGCATTGGAGGAGGGCTGAGGAGGTGGGGGTGGGAAGATTAATCGCTATTGGCTTTGCCAGCTGCTGATTAGTACCAGATAAGGTCGGGGTGCTGCTGCTCGGAGATGGCTTTGTAACACCTCCCTATCATGTGGCTGAGATTTTGTCAGGGATGCCCAGAGCGCTGAATGGGCCCTCTCTGAGGAGGAGTCTTTAGAGCTAAAGGGCATCTAGTGTGAATGGATGGGATAACATTTCAAGGATTCCATGGAGGAAAACCAAAAGCACACCCCACAACTAGGAGCACACAGCCCTGTGCCGTTTGTTCCAGTTCAGGTGGTTCACCCCCAGGATAGGCAGGGGTGGCCGTCTTCTCGGATGCAGAGGGAACATCCACGTCAGAGGGACATCGGACTGGATGGGACTTCCTAGGTCATGGAGTCAAGACAAGCTGCCCTGCAATGAAGTCTCCTGCGTTGGCGAGTGTCTCCAAGGGATATAATTGCCAGTCAGGGCAAATGGAGCTATTCTGTAGCCAGTCCAAGTGCCAAACTGTAGATGTGCCACCGAACTCGGTACTTAGATGTGAACAAGAGCTCCCAGGAGCCGAATGAGCACCAGCGTTTTCCCAGCAGAGGCTCAACGCCACCACTTTCTTGCAATGAAACACAGGTTTCTTCCAGCAAGGCTGATGATTTGAGCAGCAGAATGTTCGGCACTGCCCATTCATACCCTGGCACATGGGAGAAGGGAGAAGTACTGCTTTGCATTTACCAAGGGCCGTTCATTACTCCAGGATTTCCAAGTACATGCTCACAGCACCACTGTTATTATTATACCCATTTTCCACAGGGGGAAATTGAGATGCAGACAGGTTAAGGCCAAGATTTACAAAAGTGACTTGTGATTTTGGGAGCCTCAGTTTTTGGGTGCCCAGCTGGCGATGGGATCGGAAAGTGCTGGCCTCCCAGCCAGTGAAAATTGGGCCCCATTAAAGGGCTCTCAAGTTGGGCACCAAAAACCACAAGTCATGTTAGAAAATCTTGTCTGATGTGACTTGCTCTGCATCAGACAGGACCTGACCCAGAGAAGAACCAAACACCCTCTGCCCTGGGGAGCCGAGAGGCCCTTGTGGTAGAGAAGAGAGAGGTTTCAGTTGTATGGATTATAAAGGGGGGTTCTGGGGCAGGCTGCTGAACATGGACAGTTCCTGTGGCTCTTTCTAGCTCACAGCCTGCGCTGTGTTGTCACTGTAGTGTCACCACACAGGCTCTTCCAAAGCGCCGGCATGGACTGCTGATCCCGCTGCGGTCACTGGCCAGACGACTGGTGCTTTGCTGCCCATCTTAGACGTCTTACATACACACATGAACCTCATTCCCCACACTTTGCTCACTTGGAGTTCGCAACAGCAGTTGGCCCTGAAGAGGCGCCCAGTTTCTTTGCTCATGGGGGAAGAGTGCATGGGGCAGACACAGCAAAACAGGGGCTCTTTCTTTTTAAATACTCAGAGAGGTGCCTGCAATTCATTCGCCCTGCAGTGCAGCCACCGGCCAGCTTAACAGGGAGCCCCTGTTTGCGGCTCTCAGTTCAGGGCCTTCTGACTCAGCGGAGATGGAATTACAGCACCGAAGGGAGCTCGATGAAATAACGATTTCCCTTTGGAATTAATTAACGTGGTGCTAAAGCGGTGTTGAAACAAGCACATCTCCGCATCGAAACATTCAATATGTCGCGCTGGCCCCAGCCTCTGTGTGTCGGGGGTGTTCAAAACAAATCCAAGCTGATTTAAACCAGGAAAGTGACCACAGCTGAGCTCTAACCCTCCTTCTCAGACATGGGCAGATCAAACAAATCAGTGGTGACAGTACCTGTGTGGCTGGAGAATCGGCTGAATTCATCAGCCCCATACAAAGAGTGAATCACCGGGTCTCCATGGCAAATAATGGGGACGAGGGATGTCTTCCTATGAACCAGACATCCAAAGTAGAGGGACGTGGTGCTGATCTGTTACTGTGCCAGGCTCTGTGCATAATTAAATGCATTATCCTCTCCATCTCAGTAGCTACGATACCTGTACAGAGGCTTTGTAAGTTACACCAGGTGTTTGGGCTACTGCCAATCCTGCCTTTGTCAGCACATGAAAGATACGCACTTATGCTTCCTTGGTCCTAGTGATGAGCTTGTTGTGTGGGCAAAAATATATTATTATTATTATTACCTGTATCACAGTAGCACTCAGGGGCCCCAGCCAAGACTGTGCTACTTGCTGCCCAGACACAGCATGAGAGACAGTCCCTGCCCCGAAGCAGTCAAGACAGACAAAGGGTGGGAGGGGAAACAGGCACAGAGAGGGGAAGTGACTTGCCCAAGGTCACCCAGCAGATCAGTGGCAGAGCCATGAATTGAATCCAGGTCTCCTGAGGCCCCGCTTAGTGCTCTAGCCACTGGATCATGCTGCCTAACATAGGGTCCTATGGTGCAATCCTTACTCATGCCCTGCTGAGTTCAATGGGCCTGAGCGAGGGCCGTGCTTGTGAGTACAGGAATGGTAATTATCTTACTTGTAAATCCAGTTCAGGGTTTCTTCTTTTCACTGCTTTAAGATACAACATAACTTTACTGTCTCTCTAAGGTGGCCCTAGTGTGCCTGTCACTGTAGTATCTAAGCCTCAATACCTTTGTGTAGCGTCTTTCCTACCAACTGCATCCTGGAGCATGTTTTAGAGTTACTTAATACCAGGCAGTGGATGGCATTTGTGAATTAATTATCCTACCTAGCAATTATACCACACTCCATACTTCCAAAGTGCTGTACAAACATTAACTAGTTAATCTGCACAAGAACCCGGTAAGGTAAGTAAGGCTCAATGGGGAAACTGAGGCACAAGTGACCTGTTCAAGGCTGCACAAGTCAATGCCAGAGCTGGAATTAGGACTCAAGTGCTCCTGGCACCTACTTCTGTGTTCAGAGCACTAAATCTGTGGGTGGCACTCTTCACCCACAGATCTCATGAGCAGGCATCATATTACCTGTTTTACAGATGGGGAAACTGGGGCGGAGAGGCTAAGGGTGGGATTCACAAAGGTATTTAAGTGCCTGACTCCCATTGATTTCAATGGGGAGTTAGACACCTAAGTACTTTTGTGAATTCCATCCTATGTGACATGCTCAGCAACAGATCATGGGTCAGGGCAGAGCCAGGAATAAGACTCCCATTTACTGAGTCCCAGTAGACACAATATTGGGTCTCTAATTACAGAAGACAGTGGTGTAAAGACTTTGCACTGTGAATAAATGAACGCAGACGTCACTAGCAGAGAGCGAGCGATGCTAAGAGGACAATGGTCTGTCCCAGGTTTCTAAGGACACTGAATTAGGATGGTAAAACTCAGTACAGCGTTGCTGTAAATGAATGGCAACTTTATTTAATCCATCCGACTGGGCTGGACGTCACAGGAAAGCAGCCCAGCAGTCTCCTCTATGGAAATACAATGGGCAAAATTTTCAAAGGAGTCGTTGAAATTGCACCCACAAAAATCAGTGAGCGATGCCCCCACCCCCCATGCTGGAGCGTCTGCATGTATAATTGCACAAGTGCGTGGCCGGTTGCACATGCGAGTCCCTGTTTTGTGCACACACATATGGGGCTGGATGTGCAAACAGGCATGGGAAGTGGATATTCGGGTGTGCTTGGAAGCGTGATACGCAAGGGAACTTGCCTGAGTTCTCACATCCATCACTGTATGGGTAGCAAAGTGTGCAAAGGAGGAGGGAAAAGCAGCGTGTGCTGTATGGCCATTATGAAAGAGTGGACGCAGGCTGCCTGAAGCTGTCTGGTATCACTGCACTAGCTGGACACAGCCAGGGAGGGCTGGCACCACCCAAAGGCACTGGGGATTTGGATGCTCTTCAGAAAAACTGCCATGGAGAAAATGGGGGCTCAAATACAACAGAAGGAGGTGATCACGGTTGATAGTTAATAGTGAGAGAGCATTATGGTCCTCAGCCAGATTACGTACAAGTTTATTATTAATGTGATGCAGGATTTGTGTTGCAGTAGCACCTCGGAGCCCCAGCCACGGACCAGGACCTGATTGTGCTAGGCGCTGTACAAACAGAACACCAAGACAGTTCTTACTGCAAAGACCTTACCATGCCTGGTTAGCACGATTACAATGATAACTTGCTCTTACACACCACCTTTCATCTGAGGCGGGCAAGGCGTTTTACAAAGGTGACTAGTATTAGCCTCCTTTTACTGATGGGGCGAGTGGGGTCCAGTGACTTAATCAAGGTCACGCAGAGAGTCAGTGGCAGAGCTGGGACTAGAACCCAAGTCCCCCCGCCTGCTAAGCCTGTGCGCTGACCACTAGACAGGATGGCCTCTGTGTTACTTATGCATAGGGTGCAGCTGGTGTCGTGAAAGTGTCAAGAGTGGGAGGAGCTTGTGGAGTGCAGCTTTGAAGGCTCTTACTGCAGGGGAGAGACAAGGTGGCTGAGGTAATGTGTCTTATTGGACCAAGGTCTGCCAGTGAGAGAGACAAGCTCTAGAGCAGCGCAGAGCTCATCTTCAGCCCCGGGGCTGTACTCAGAGCGGCACCGCTAAGTACAAGGTGGAACAGGTTGTTTAGCCTAGATAGTTAACACCTGTCTCAAGGGATCATTCCAGGGGAAGTGGCCCATAAACTTACTGCATGGAGCTTTCTTGCTAGTGAACCTAGAGCTGGAGGAAGCTGCTGGGAACTGACAGCCCCAGAGACTAAGGTCTGTTGCTCACCCAAGAACAGTGTATCACCTGGGGACGTGCAGGGACAGCTTGCCCACCCCAGCCACATGACTTAGCCACCTTTGAGGGCGAGTTTGTATGTGGACTCCAGGCCTCACTCAGCTGTCAAGGCACCAAACTCAATGGTAGCACGTGTCCACTAGGAACTGGGCTGAAATCCACTCAGTCGCCATCAGACAGTAACGGCTTTAGGGCACTGCTGGCCTGGGCTGCACTCAAACTGGAAGTGAATGACTTCCGAGTGCTGGGAGCTCACCCCGTTAGTGTGTGACTGGAACCAAGGGGCAGGTAACATGCTCAATGTCTCATTTGTGTGTATGGGAATGTGGTGCTGGGGAAAGGGACCCAGCCTTGAAAACCAAGGGCTCCTGTGTCTCCACAGATGATATAGACGAGCTTCTCCCCTCACCCCACACTGTCCCCCTCAGAGTGCCTCAGCCCTGGCCAGCTCTAGGGGCAAGTGGGGGCTTAAGCCTGCGTGACCCATTCAGTCCTTGCCTCTCCAAAGAGACTGCTAATGAGGGGGCCGGTTCTGGGAGCGGGGAGATTGCACTGCAAGTGGCCACCAACGCGCCATTAAATGGTAGCCATTTTCAATCCACCCTCAGCAGGGCTGGATTTGATTTTCTTGGTCCTCCATCTTCTCCCCAAGCCTCAGCATTTCACAGTGCAATGGCTTGTTGGTGGGTTTGTACCCCGTTCCAGGGGGGCACTCTGCACAACACCCATAGCGTCCTCGAGTGTCTTTGCCCACAACACAGTCACTGGCACTGCAGAAGAAACAGGTAGACAGCTGACAACAGGGTGCTAAGAGAAGGCCCAGGAGGAACAACCTCTCTGGGCCTCAGTTTCCTGCCAGTCACTGTTGCCACAGGAAATGAGACACTGTATGCTCTGGTGTTCCCGCTGTATGCTCCAGCAATGCCACATCAGCGTCTCCAGCTCCCCGTGCCAGCAGGCGCTGAGTCCCCCTGAGGTCACACGTCCAGGCCTGGCTCTCCTCTGCCTTGCACCACATCAGAACGGTAGCAGTTTGCACCACATTACACAAATGTAAATGACGACACAGGGGGCAAAGCCAAGGGGACTCAGGCCCTTGGTCTCCAGAAATGCAGGCTGCTACTGGCATACCTTGTGCGAGTCCTGCTGCTGGGAGCTCTTTCTTGTCTATGCAGCAGCTGCAAATCACCTCCCCCTACACGGTCCCACTCCAGCTTGATCATCTGGCAAACCGAACACCTGTGCACTAAATGCACACAGCTGTGTGGCTGCATTTACTGTGCCAGCTCCAGCCACCATGGAAACAGATTCCCTTATAGTTGGATAGGAGAGAGGCCCAGATCTTCAAAGGTATTTAGGCACCTAACTTCCATCACAGTGAGTGGAAGTTAGGAGCCTAAATACCTTTGAGGATTTGGGCCAGAGTAATCCAGAAAGAGACCTTGGCAAACCTGAGAGCCAGCCCCTGCTGTTTCCTGTCTCACGGTTCTCCTTGATCTTGCTTCAATTTTTCTTTTTCTTGTAGCTCCACCTGCTCTGCCTCCTCTGACACGGTTAATTTGCTGCTGCCTCCGTGCGTGAGCTTGGGCAAAGCACAGCCCCGCTTTGTGCCTCAGTTTCCCCATCTTTAAAACAGGAACGCTGGTCCTGTAAAGCTCCTTGCCCCGTTTAGAGGGAAAGCACTGTCAGTGCAAAGTATTAGGGGGGAACCGAGGCACAATGTGGAGTCAGATCACGACGGCCATGCTCTCCAGCACCTCCAGATCTGGAACCTGAATCTTAGTTACACCCAGGATGCTCTATGCTGCTCTGGCAGCACAAAGGGGACAGAGATGCCCCCCTGAGAATATTCCCTCACGTGGGACCTCCAGCCCTGGAGTGTCAGGGGCAGGAGAGGAACAAGGCAGGCTAGACATGCACAGCGGGGGGTGGCTGGATCACATTACACTAGGGCTATTCTCAGTGTCCCCAAACCCAAAGAGAGTCGTGGGAGGCAGAGTGCGTGACAGTAGCCCTGGATTTGCTGTAACTTGCACCAAGGACCCAGCTGGCCCCCATATGCCCCCGGTGCGAGAAGTGAAATGGTGGATTATAGCATCCTTTTCCCTAAACCCTCCATTTTTGCCCCAAGTGATGGGAGGGAGTAACTGAGAATCAGGCTCCTGGTGTTTTGATTTGGCCCACTAGAGGGAAAGGGACCAAGGACTGGATCTTCAAAGGGACCTAGGTGTCTAACTCCCATGGAAATCAATGGGAACTAAGGCACCTAAATTGCTTTGAAGATCTGAATGCAAATGGGGAAATTCAGCTCCTGTACTGGATTCCCAAGCTCCTCTCCAAAGCCTGGGTGCCTCTGGGCTTGGCTTTGGGCCTGTCTCTGACTGTCTTTAGTTTTATTTCGTCACTGACTAGCACAGAGCTCCTCCAGCCAGGGATGCAGACTTGGCTACTTGCGGTGAAGGAAGAGGAATAAAAACAAAGAGGGAAATGAATTCACAGTCTCTGTAGCGCACCCATGAGCCACGGCCGTGTGCTTATTAAAGACTAAGCAGAAAGCACCACCGTGGTTTAGCAGAGAGCTGAGTTCAAGCCACAACACCGGGAGCGGGCTCTCAAACATCCTTTACATCTGCAGGGAAGTGTTTGGGTCACGGGGTCTTTTGATTGGGTCAGTTGCAAAGAAGAGGGGGATCAGGTGCAAAACTCGTCATCTCCAGATGCTACATTTCCTCGCTTAGGTTCAGGCTTCAGATTTCAGGCGTCCCCCAACATTTGTGGGCGTTTGGGCTGGGTTCAGCTTGAGTTCAGGGGCTTCATCTCAATTTTAGGCAACAATGGCCAACCACTGTACCCTTAATATAGTCAGGGTAAACGTCCATAAGTCATGATTTGCCCCCATGAAGCTTACTGCAGTTTCAAGCACCGTTAAGCTGCACCACTGCAAATGGCTTTGCCTGTCTACTCTAGTGGTATCACTGGGTGCAGTTACACTAGTAGCTGGCCACTGATGGCTGGAACCAGGGTAAGTCCCCCGTGCAGAGAAGGCCTAACTGGTGAGATAGTTGCCATTGCTCTGCTGTGTCTGTACAGGAGCTGGAGAGCCAGACCATAATTAGATCATTGGGGGGGAAAGAGTGTCTCCTCCACAGAAAATGGAAGAGAAGCCAACCCAGCCCACACGTCTCCGTCCAAGAGTGGCACACACCCCTCTGTGTCATGGGATGTTTACAGAGCTCCAAAGGGGAAGAGGTTTGCACAGAATGACTGTCCTTTCCTGTTTTTGTTAATGCAGAAGCGGTGTCTGGGCGATGGACAATTATGCTGACTGGGGAAAATGTTCTACTAGTGAAGTCTAATCAGGCAGTGAGATAGTCTCCTAAGTGAGGGGGCCTTCACCACTTGATTTAAGACAGTTAAATAGGATGGGACAATCCTGAAGCCGAGATGTCTAGACTAGATGGACTATCCAGTGGCTTCCTGTGTGACCTGAGGCATGTTGCACATTTCTAATGGCAGTTGGGTGTAAAAATACCCTTAGGTAGCAATGCAAATCTCAGTCTTAATCTCTCTATGCCTCAGCCCCCTATCTGCAAAACAGGGCTAATACAGCATCCTTTCTCCCCCGTTCCGCCTGTCTATGTAGATTGTCAGCTCCTCTTGGGGCAGGGACTGTCTCTGACTATGTGCATGCTCAGCACCCAGCGCAATGAGGCCCCGAGCTTAGCCAGGACTTTTAAGCACGGCCATACTATAAGTTAAAGAACGATAAGAGATATAAATAAAGGTGCCTGTCTTGCTGGTATCTTCTCTGTGAATGTTGATTTATGCTTTTCTGTGGGTTCTTTTCAAGGAACAATCTCTTCCTGGCTCAACAGCGATACTGGGAGTATGAGGAGCGGGCACTGAGCAGGCAGATGCAATAGACGGTTGTTTTGTGCGTTTGTCTGAGCAGCAGGCTGGCACTGATGAGAAAGCAGCAAGATACTAAGGTAGCCAGAATGCAGTGGGCAAGCTTAACAATCATCGTTTTGGCCATCACCAGGAATTGAACCTAAGACCTGCAGGGCTAATGCATGAGCCATTCCACTTTGAAATAAAGGACTGGCCCCCAGAGCCATCAAACTACCTAGAGGCCTAACTTGCACTGAAATCAATGGCAGTGAGGCGCCTAGATGCCTTTGTGGTTCCAAGCCTACGTCCATTAGCTGGGCGGCGTAGCAAACTCCTATCTGCTGCGGCTCTGACACAGCACACACTGAACAGTAAGGAACCTTGTGATGCAGGACTGGAGAGGATACGTCCAGCACTTGTGTCCCAACAGCATGGAAGCAAGTGCAAAGCAATTGCTCGTGCACAAGTAATGGATATTTAGGCACGACGTGGGTGCTGCAACGAACTGCCTAATGGGCACGTGTACTGGCTCCTCTGGGTTGGAATCAGAACTGCTCAAAGGTTTATTATAAGCCCTGTACAGCTAGCAGCTAACAGAGGGTTTCTTTAGCTTGAGTGGTCCGAGGCCTGTGCCGTTAGAGCAAGCAGGCAGGAAAGTGCTAGGTGGTCATGACGTTGCCACCGCGTGAAGAGGAACAAACAAACAATGTACTCTAGGAAGAGTCATTCACCCACTACTTAGATTCAGCTACTTCTAGGGTGAAACACAACAGCTCCTTAATAGTGAATAGCAACACGACAGAACAAGGACGAATAGGAAGTACAGAAGAAGAGGTACTTGATCTACCCTGTGACGTGGGAGGGTCCCAGAGCTCGGGCTGCAGCCTGAGCCTGGAAGTCTACACAGCAATGAAACAGCCCCACCGCCTGAGCCAGCTGGCATGGGCCAGTCACGGGTTTTTCTTTGCTGTGTAGATGTACCCAGAGAGACGTCACCTACTGAATTGCCAACACCACTGCCGGGAGCATGCAGGTTTACGCTGGAGGTTTCCCATCCAAGTATTAAACCAGCCTGCCCCTTCGTAGCTCATATTTGACAAGATCACTGCCGGAAGCGCTAACACAGCAGGATGAATTGTGTTCTTTTCTGTATTCCAAGCAGCAGCTCGGAGTGAAGCCCTTTCACAATCCCCTGCCCACATCTTCTTCAAGAACAACCCCACTTTCAAAGGCCTGGCAGTGGGTACCTGGGCATGTGTCTTATGCCCACAGAGCTATGCTGGGGCTGCATTGCAGGGGGGAGGTGGAGCATTTCCAAAGACACTCCAGTTGTGTTACTGCATCAGAGAGTGAGCACTAAACTCAACAGCAACATCTTCCACTGATTTTAAAAGGCCAGACTGGAATTACAGCCACAGCTGCTTTTGAGGGGTGAATGAGCAGAACAATCAGTTAAGGCTGTAACCTCTAGGCAGTGCCACTGGAGTTACTGGGGTCTATTTGGCTGAGCTAAGTGAGGCCCTACACCAACCTAATG
>NW_020664448.1:3832726-3839058 GCF_002925995.2 Terrapene triunguis | reverse complement strand
AGTTCGGCCTACATGAGTAACTCACGGATTGCCGGGATCTGTGCTATGCCCCGGCCTTTAAGCAGTCCCTTGGGAGGATCCTTTCAGTGTGCCAGACTCCCCAGGGATCAGAGCCTGCTCCAGGGGGTAGCCACCTGCCTCAGCACCTCCGAGACTGGGCCGTGGGGCCAGCACTCCTGTTTCTGACCGGGAGCTCTGCCCAGTGAGTCCAACTTCTGTTCGGAGACCTTTTCTCCCTTCAGGGATCAAGGCACGTCAGCAAGTATCTGCAGCGACCCCCTGCAGCCCTTTCAGACCAGAGCAGGGTTTATGAGTCAGCTGGAACCCAGCACCAGGGAGCCCTTCGGTTTGCTCGGAAACGGCAGCTCAGACTGGCCAAGGCCAGCGAGGGCTTCCTTGAGCCACACTCCTGGGGGAAACCCTCTTTACTTCCTTGCTCTGTCCCTTTTTTCTTCTTCCGGGCAAGAGACCCGTGTCTGAGCTCAGTTCTTATCACTGCCTCCTGTCACCTCTTCCCACTGTCCTCCTGTTGCGTGCTGGTTTCACAGGTCCAGCCTGCTTGGGTTACCTCCCCCCCCCCATTTAAAGTGTCAATTGTTGGGGTTTCTATTGTCTCTGTGGGGTCTTCCACTAAGATAGGCCGGTTCCAGCCAGTCCTTAATGGCCCATTCAGAGCACCCCAGATGGCTATGTGACAAAACACCTCCTGTCTCCTGCTTTGCCCCAGGAGCCGCATTTTAACCCTTCCGCACCCACTGGGTAGCAATACCAACGTGATAGGTACAGAGTCATAAAGAGAGTTCATAAAAATAACACAGCCATTTCCCACTAACAAAATGTGCAACCCTCTAGTTACCCCCCCTTGTGTACTGTTGGAGGGAGCCAGATTTTGAATCCCCAGGGCAGTGTCTGGCCAAAAGACGTGGGCTCTCCCTTGTGCTTGGAGAAGGCCTATTGTTATGCAGAAACCAATGAGTCTTCTCTCCCCAGGTGTCCCATAAGCCAGCTGGGAACTGAACAATGAGATGGCTGCATTAAAAGAAAATCGGCAGCCTCACCCCTAAAGAGACTCTTGTGTTGCTGTTACATCCAGCAGCTCCCAGGTGAGCAACCTGCATGCTAATCTACAGTCTTATCTTCCTGTGCGCTGTATGCAAATCTCGTAGAAAAGTTCCTGATTCACAGCCCTGCACACAAGCTCTTGGTTTAATCTACAGCACACATATAGCCTGTGCCAGCTTCCCTGCTCTACCAATGTGCCTCATCTCCGGCCTGGAAGGAGCGCTCGAAGGGAGACAGCACGACCCAGCTGTTGGGTTCCAAGGCTTGTGTTCAACTCCACCTCTGCCTTTGAGTCCCACACACTCTGGGCATGTGACTTCGCTCTCTTTGACTCGGTTTCCCCGTTCTGTAAAATGGGATTAATGAGACGCACCCATCTTTATCAAGTGCCTGGGAAATACAGCTGAAAAACAGCAGACATTATTAAGAGGGAGTTAGGTTTCAGAGTGGTAGCCGTGTTAGTCTGTATCAGCAAAAACAACGAGGAGTCCTTGTGGCACCATAGAGACTAACAAATTTATTTGGACATAAGCTTTCGTGGGCTAGAACCCACGTCATCAGATGCATGGAGTGGAAAATACAGGAGCAGGTATAAATACATGAAAGGATGGGGGTTGCCTTACCAAGTGTGAGGTCAGTCTAATGCAGTGGTTCTTAACCTTTACTGCAGCCTGCACCCCTTTGGTTCTCAAAATATGTTCTCGCACCCCTTATAAAAAATCTAAATATGTTCTCACACCCCTTAAACCTAAAAAATATGTTCTCACACCCCTTAAACCTAGATATATTTTTGTTTGTATATTACAGTAAAATATACAGTATAATGGTAATAAATACATAGGTTTGATGAAACAAAGTAGTTGTACTTATGTGCCTGTGCTTAATTTGTGTTTTTGAGGATTTACCTTCTAAAAAAAATCTGGCATGTCTTGCACCCCCAAAAAGGGCATCTCACACCCCCAGGGGGTGCATGCACCCCAGGTTAAGAACCACTGGTCTAACAAGACAAATCAATTAACAGCAGGGTACCAAGGAAGGAAAAATAACTTTTGAAGTGGTAATGAGAGTGGCCCATTTCAGACAGTTGACAAGAAGGGGTGAGTAACAGTAGGGGGAAAGTAGTATTGGGGAAATTAGGTTTAGGTTCTGTGATGACCCAGCCACTCCCAGTCTTTGGTTGGGTCATTACAAAACCTAAACCTAATTTTCCCAATACTAATTTCCTCCTACTGTTACTCACCCCTTCTTGTCAACAGTCTGAAATGGGCCACTCTCATTACCACATCAAAAGTTATTTTTCCTCTCTTGGTCTCCTGCTGTTAATTGATTTGTCTCGTTAGACTGACCTCACACTTGGTAAGGCAACTCCCACCCTTTCATATATTTATACTTGCTCCTGTATTTTCCACTCCATGCATCTGATGAAGTGGGTTCTAACTCACGAAAGCTTATGCCCAAATAAATTTGTCAGTCCCTAAGGTACCACAAGGACTCTTCGTTGTTTTTTTAAGAGGGAGGGTATTCCAGCTCTCCAGCCCAGCCCAGCCATGGCCTCTTGCTGAGAACTGACAACAAAGACATCACTTGTGGTGGTGATGGCTCTTGTGATACAGACATTTGTCCATTGGGAACTATCAAAAGTAACAGCTCCCTGTGTCCGTAAGGCCTGAGCTCCTCACAAGCGTCAACCTCCTCATAGCACCCTTGTGAGGCAGGGCAGCGCTAGTATTCCCAGTCACCAGCTAGTGCACAGGAAGGCTAAGGGACTTAGCAAAGGTCACACAAGAAGTCTGTGGTGGAATAGGGAACTGGATCCAAGACTCTCAGGTTCTAGGCCCCTCCTCCCCCCAGAGCCATGGCCCGGCTCCTGGGGGGCACAGACAGGGGTAAGGGTGTGTGTGATGTGACAAGTTTTGGGACCACTGCATTAGACCATCCTTGACCTCTTACTGGGGCCGAACCCAGCTCTTTCAGGCTCTAGGCCAATACCCCAACCACTGGGCCATTCTTGACCTCTTAATGGGGCCAAAATAGGCCCATGCCCCAACCACTGGCTTATCGTTGCTCTCTCAGTGGCCCAAGACCACCAACTCCTATCTCACAGGGATAGTCAGCAGCTGGTAAATACCACCAATCACGGCTACATCCAAACCAGTGACCGATGCCTGATGTGTCTCATTGCCAATTCCCTGAGCCCGTCTGAGCTGCTCCTTTATTTACAGTCTTGTCCACAGCCGACTGAAATCAATATGCGTCTTTCCATTGATTTCAATGGCCTTTGGATCAGACCCTTGGCGAGTGAAATGCCTCTTCACAAGCCAGGTGGCAAGAAGAGGACATCATTCACTAAGCAAGCAGCATTTCTGTGTAATCTCTGTTACCCTGTACAGAGCCATTATCATAAAGGGCTTTGGGAGGAAAAAGCAGCCACTCCACATGTTTACTTTACCCTCCAATGAAGTGACACCGTTCAAAGCCAGGTGGAAAATGAGGTTAATGATCTCTTAGAAATGTAGGTTAGAATTCCCAGCACAGCCCGACTCAATTACCAGAAAGTGCCTCGTCACACATCTACTGCTAACGTGGAAGCCACAGGGGGCCAGAGCCGGCGCTTTAGTAGGCCGAGGTAGCCGTCTGGGAAGTTTAAGATCATGGTGGCGGGATGATTTCTATAAGGAAATTCATAACTCTATCCCTTTCCTTGCTAAAGGCCAAATTAGGGCTCCCAGGCTGGGAGCCCTAGAGTAGGGAAAGTTTGCAGGGAGTCCCTGGTGTGCAAATGCATGGGGCAGACATTGTATGAACAGAGTACAAGGGATGGGAGGTACCATCCAGTACCATCGGCAGCACTCTAAGCCCTAGGGGAGGCCTGTCCGAGTAGGGAAGCAGCACAATCTAGTAGATAGAGCACTAGACTAGGACTCAGGAGACCTGGGAACTATTAGCTCTGCCACTGACCAAGTGTTTGATCTTGGGCAAATCAATTTGCCTCAACTTCCCTTCCCATCTTTTGTAATTTCGACTGAAAGGCAGGGACTATATGGACGTACAGCACCTAGCACCGCAGGTTCCGGATTGCAGTTGAGGCCTCTAGGTGCTACTATAATGCAAATAAGTAATAATCTTGGTTGGAGTAGATGAGATCTCAGCCTATGGGAGGTTAATGCAAGACATGTGTGCAAGATGTATTGGGGCTTGAGAGGCAGAGGCGGTGCTTACGGGATGACTTCCATAGATTCTGTGGCCAGAAGGGACCACTGTGATCAGCTAGTCTGACCTCCTGTGTGACACAGGCCACAGAACTTCCCCAGTATAATTCCTAGAGATCATTTAGAAAAAAAATCCAATCTTGATTTAAATATTGTCAGTGTTCAGCATGTACCACGACGCCAGGTAAATTTTTCCAATGGTTAATTATTCTAACCGTTAAAAAGTGGAATTCGTCTAGCTTCAATTTCCAGCTATTGGACCATGTTATACCTTTCTCTGCTAGACTGAAGAGACCCTTGTGACGTTGTGCAGTCTATATGGTTTTATAAAAATATGATAATAAGTGAATATAATGTAACTGGGATATGCTTCATGCAAAAGGTCTCTTGTAAGGTATCATTACAAAGCTTATAATCTACTGAGTGTGATCATCCTATTTGTAGAAATGTACCACTCTTGTATCTAAAACTAGAAATATAAAATATAACTCTGAGGGTCTATTGTAATTATGCAAAGTGTGGGCCATTAATGGTGGTTTGGAATCTTGATGACTCCCATTAACCAGGACCATTGTCTGCAGATGACTGTGTTTACCTGTTAGTCTTCCTGTATACCTGTGTGCTGGCAAGTGGGTAATGAAGTCTTGCAGTGATATGTGATCATGTCACCTGAACTGGAATCCATCTTTAACCTGGTGCTTTTCCAGTGAGGGGGGGTGGAAACCCAGAGGGACAAAGGGTTCCCGCCTTATGCAAAAGATATATAAAGGGGTGGAACAAAACAAAGGGGAGAGAGGAGCTATCATGAAGAATCCCCTAGCTACCACCTGAGCTGGAACAAGAGCTGTACCAGGGGAAAGAATTGTGCCCAGGCCTGGAAGGTGTCCAGTCTGAGGAAAAAACTTACTGAAGCATCTCTGAGGGTGAGGTTATCTGTATTCAGTTTGATTAGACACAGATTTGTGCATTTTATTTTATTTTGCTTGGTGACTTACTTTGTTCTGTCTTTTACTACTTGGAACCACTTAAATCCTACTGTCTGTATTTAATAAAATCACTTTTTACTTATTAATTAACTCAGAGTATGTATTAATACCTGGGGGAGCAAACAACTGTGCATCTCTCTCAATCAGTGTTATAGAGGGTGAACAATTTATGAGTTTACCCTGCATAAGCTTTATACAGGGTAAAACGGATTTATTTGGGTTTAGACCCCATTGGGAGTTGGGCATCTGAGTGCTAAAGACAAGCACACTTCGGTGAGCTGTTTTCAGGTAAACCTGCAGCTTTGGGGCAAGTAATTCAGACCCTGGGTCTTTGTTGGAGCAGACGGGAGTGTCTGGCTCAGCAAAACAGGCTTCTGGGGTCCTAAGCTGGCAGGGAAAACAGGAGCAGAGGTAGTCTTGGCACATCAGGTGGCAGCTCCCAGGGGGTTTCTGTGATCCAACCCGTCACAACCCTTACTAAATATTTGTTCCCTCTGGAGGTACTTATAGACTGTAATCAACTTACCCCTTAACCTGCTCTTTGCTAAGCTAAATAGATAAACTCAAGGAGCTCAATTGCTATGAGGCAGGTTTTCTAATCCTTTAATCATTCTCGTGGCTCTTCTCTGAACTTTCTCCAATTGATCAACTTCCTTCCTGAACTGTGGACAGCAGAACTGACACAGGATTCCAGCAGCGGTTAAACCAGTGCCAATTACAGCGGTAAAATAATCTCTCTACTCCTACTTGCAGGGCCGGCTCCAGGCACCAGCTGAGCAAGCTGGTGCTTGGGGCGGCAGATTGTTGGAGGCGGCATTCCGCCCAATCCTAGGGCGGCACGGCCGCTTTTTTTGTTGTTGTTGTTCTTGTTCCGCTCCGGCCGCCCTGTAGGGGGCGGCGGCGCGGAGAACCAGAGCGCCCTGCAGGGCAGTCCTCTTCCTTCCCTCCCCACCGACCGGAGCGGAGCCCTCGCAGCAGGCGGCAGGAGGCGGCGCAGTGGGAGGGGCCGCGTGGCAGCGCCCCGCTGTAGCCCTGGCCGCCCCCTTCTCTCTCTCTCCCGCCCGCTCCTTCCCCC
>NW_020664448.1:3751363-3832326 GCF_002925995.2 Terrapene triunguis | reverse complement strand
TGTTTTTTTTTTGCTTGGGGCGGCCAAAAAGCCAGAGCCGGCCCTGCCTACTTGAGATTCCTCTGTTTAGGCATCCCAGGATTGCTTAAACTCTTTTGGCCACAACCAAAAGTCCCAGTGGGAGCTCATGTTCCACTGATTATCCACCGTGACCCCCATATCTTTTCAGAGTCACTGCTTTCAAACAGAGGCCCCCAGGCCTGTGTGTTGCAGCTTATAATGTATATGCTGGTCCAACAGAAAGTTAGAATAGGATCAGAGGTTCTACCTTGTCTGCATTGAATGGCATTTCTAATTATTTATCCACTCTCCAGCTGTACAGCAGTCTGGGATGATTTCTCCTGCTCAAGTTTAGTAGATGATCGGTTCATAAGTAGAGAATATTGCAGTGTAATATTTAGGAAGCGGCTTCTATGAATAGAAATAATTAAAGAGGGTGGGTATTTTGGCCATCCAGGAACTTTAGCATCATCTTTCTGCCATATCCCAAGGCCACTTGCACCCAGCAACAGAACTCCGATCTTTCTGCTCCAAAAAGCACAGACCCTTATTGAGAACGTGTGTACTGTTTCTTTAAATCTGTGGAAGGAAGAGGTTTGGGGAAGGTTCGAGGAAGAATCCGTACAGTGAAGCATAGAAAGGGAAACAGAGTGGTGTTAGGGATGGTAGTTTTCACTTCTCTGCAGTAGGGTTCCTTGTTCAGTGGCAGAAGAAAGCATCTTTCTCCACCTTTTCGCCACCATTGGCACAGGCCCCTTAGCCACTTGAATTGTTATAGCAGAGCAGAGGCTAAGATACAAACTTGAACTGTTCTGATTCAGTCCTGTAGAGGGCAGTGGTACACACACCTTCTGCACAATTCAATACAGACTTCATTCAACACACAGGGAAGGGGAATACCATTTCTTCATTGAAGTTCTACTCTATATAATAGAATCCCATTCACAAAACATGGCTCCAAGAAAGCTTCTCCTTCTCCAAAAGATGGCACAGCTGCTAAGCAGGAAAAGGCTTGAAAAAACCTTTAGGGAAAGGAACAGAAACCTTAAGTAAAGCCCACAGGGAGTGCCAGAAGGAGCAGATGTGTCATTTGCGAAGATAGAACTAATGGCCCGCTCTAAGGGGTTGCAGTGCTCCCTCAACTCCCACCGGTTTCAACGAGACTCAGTCCCTGGGTCCAACGAACATCAGCCATCAACATCACAGCACAACTTTCTGCCCTGGACAGAGTGAGTCAGAGCTTGCCACTCTGAGCGAACGAGTGACTGTGACCAACTAAGGCTGGAAAGAAAACGTACAATGGAATGGAAATTACAGAGCAAAGCTTATTTTTAAAAAGCCTAAATCATAATCTGTTTGCAGCAGCGCATATGGACCTGAGCGTGCTTAGCGCTGACCACTGGGGAACATGACCTCTGTTAACTGGGTAGAGGATGTAAGGGCTTTGGGGCACCGAAAGAGACATCCCTTAAAATAAGAGATGAATGGTTACACTGGCACGAAAGGTGGCTGGGCCCCTTGTCATGGAGAATGTAACAACTAGCTGGGCCCTGGGACCCAGGAGAATTGACACACTCACTATCTGCAGTGCACTGTAGAGGGGCAGGATGGTACGAGGAGATTACCTACAATGGCATGTGGTCCATCTGCGACTGCTAGAAGCAAATATCTCCAACAGCCAGAGAGGAGGGCTGAGTTACTACAGAGAATTCTTCCCCAGGTATCTGCCTGGGGGGTGTTGCCCATATGCTCAGGGTCTAACTGATCATCATATTTGGAGTCAAGAATATTGCCCCCAGGTCAGATTGGTAGAGACCCTGGGGCTTTTTCGCCTTCCTCCGCAACATGGGTCATTTGCTGGTACGAACTTGCAACTTGCTGGTCAATGGTGGATTTTGTATAATTGGAAGTCTTTAAATCATGCCAGAAGTTCTGAGTCTATTACAGCAGTGGGAGGGTGAGGTTCTGGGGCCTGTAGGAGGTCAGAGTAGATGATCACGATGGTCCCTGCTGGCCTTAAATTCTAGGAGGATCCACTTTCTCCTGCAAGCTAGACAAATGGCACTAAACTGAAAGCGGAGATTCCAACCGGGTGTAACGAACTGTCAAGACAGTAGCAGTGCTGCCACTTCTGCTAACCTCCCGCTAACCTAAATATCCTAGTGTTGGAGTCAAGTCGGAGGTGTTCCTGTTTCTAAAAATGCTTCCGTTCTCTACATAAAGCAGCCACCGTGTTGCCTCGTGCAAGTCTACAGTCTAACTGGTCATGCTATATCGTTAAAATACCAGGGCACCCAACACAGAGTGTTTATTAGAATAACTGCATCATCTCCTATACTTTGTATCATGTGTAGTTAGATTGTAAGCTCTTCACGGCAGGATTTTTTCTCACTATCTGCCTGTAAAACACACTATTAAAGACCCAGCAGTTTCATGCACTGAATATTACTGCCTCTTAGTATCGTCGACTCCGGAACTCCACCACGGCAAGAAGCGGAAGCGGAGTCGACAGGGGAGCGGCGGCCATCGATCCCGCGCCGCAAGGACACGAAAAGTGATTCTAAGTCGATCTAAGATACGTCGACTTCAGCTACGCTATTCTCGTAGCTGAAGTTGCATATCTTAGATCGACCCCCCCCCCCCCGTGTAGACCAGGCCATAGTCACCATAGGCTAGTTCCTTAAGCATGAGTATTTGTAGCACATTGAAGGTGTCAAGTTACAGTAGAGATTCTATATGATGCTCTTCAGGACACTTATCCATTCGTAGCTGTGTGGGACACTGATATTTAAGCTTGACGCAGTGGCTCTCATTCAGATAGCCTTGCCCATACTGTTTAAATAAAATAGCTCCACTGGCCAAATTCACAGGTGAAATCAAGTTGGTGCTGCTGCAAACACCAGAGAGGACAGAAAAATGCAAAGAGACAGAGTCCAGCCTTACGGGTATGAAATAAAGCAAATTGAATATAAGAAAATTGCAAGCTAATGCATCTAAGGAGGAAGTGGGGTTGGGGAAGGGTTAAAATACCCCCAACCACTGGTAGTCAGCAAGAAGGAGAAACCCATAACCATGAGAAAAACACTAGGGGGCAAGACTGGATGGCAAGCAGGGCTGAGTTTGTACTGTGATGTGGCCATTAAAAATACATAGCCAGTGTAATTTTGAGCTGCAGATATGGCCCATCACAGACAGGGGCATAATAGTTCCTTTTTTTAAGGCTCCCATCTGACTGCCTTTGGAATACTGCGTTCCTTTTCATGCAACTCATTAGCTGTTGACAAAGCTGGAGGTTGTTCAAAGAAGAGCTGCGAGAGTGTGTGTGTGGGGGGAGGGCAAAAGAAACTTCCAACGATGTCTAGAGGGTGCAAACGCCACAAATGGCGAAGTTTAGGGCGATACTAGTCAATAACGGGACAAGATTAAGAAACGGAAACTTTAGGCTCAATGTCAGGAAAGATTTCGCAACTTCCAGATCTATTAAACTGTGGAATAACTTCCCCAAGAGATGTGGTAGAATCCCTGGCATGTGAACGGTATAAAAAAAATTGGACAGGGCAATGTGCATGTAACTGCTGATTTCAGTTGTTTCTGGGGGATTAGTGTGAAAGGGATCTTCGTAGATTCTCAGAGGCTAGCATGCTCATTGGATTTGTTTGCACTGCTTTAGATAGAATCTTTGTTTTACTACCATATCACTGTAAACGCTCAAAGTAAACAATAGGAGACTTTCTCTGCAGGACTCAGCAAAGCACTAAGGAAAAAAACCAACCCAGCTACGTTCCTATGTTTTACTTATAGGCTTTCCTGCACTATAGTGACAGAGGACCACAAACAGTTGCATTTACTTCCCGGGGCAGTGCTGATAAGGTAACAATCACCTGTATTTCACAGCTGGGGAACTGGGCTGCAGAGAAGATCTTGCTTCTACTAGAACATCTGATCCCACTCGCGCTCTTGTAGAGCAGTTCATGGGCACGCCCAACACTGCTCCGTGTGGTTTGCACGCATGCCAGTGTTTAGATTTGCTAAAAGCATGACTCATCCAAAGTGTAGTTGAGTCTCCACCATTGTTGTGCTACAGTGGACTGAGGTCCTTGGCATAACGGTACTAATGGTTCAAGGATCTGGCCAATCATTAAACACTCCCCCTTCCCACCCCTTCTCCACATTTCCAATTTGCTCATCATCTTAATAGAGTCCTGATCCAAAGCCCATTGACGTTAATGAGAGTCTCTTCCAGGAGTTTTGGAGCAGGAAATTCACTCTGCAAGAATCCCCCGTTGCTGTGTGTCCAAAGCCTCTTTCGAGTATTCCTTGCAGCGAGCAGCCCTGCCATACCAGAGGGTCACTAACCCCTTTCCAGCAAGAGGGCCAAGTCAAATACAATGGGCTGAGTTCTGCACCTACAAGCCCACTGCAATACCACTGACTTGGGCATGGTTAAATGGAGCACGAGAAATATGCAGCTACAGCTGGGGTGGAGGTAGGCGGAAGCTTGTGCTTTGTAACCAGCACAGACGCCAACTTTCCTTGGCGCTGGTGTGTGCTTGCACCCCCCTGCCCCGCCCCATTAGACCTCTCCCCAAATCCCTGCCCCGGCCCCGCCTCTTCCCCAAGCACGCCGTGTTCCTCCTCCTCCCCCCTCCCTCCCAGTGCTTGCCGCATGAAACACCTGTTTTGCTGCGCAAGCGCTGGGAGGGAGTGGGGAGAAGCAGGACGCGGTAGCGTGCTCAGGGGAGGAGGTGGAGCAGGAAGTGAGCTGGGGAAGGGGGGGCGGGGAGTTGCCGGTGGGTGCAGAGCACCCACCAATTTTTCCCCATGGGTGCTCCAGCCCTGGAGCCAGCGCCTATGGTAACTAGTGACCGGTTTTCACTCTCCAAGCAGTTTGCTGCATCTGAGAAATAAACCCAGGAGCTGTTTTTGTCTCCACCAAATTACTTTATTATATTGTGAATAATCACAAAGCATTACAATGCTGCAGAGTGTCTAAAAAAAAAAGTACACAGAGAAGGTATTTACCAGCCCTTCATAAGACTCATTTAGCTAGCGGCTACCATGAGATTACAAGAGTAAATCTTGCAGTCTTCAATTGGATTGTCACATTGGGTATTAAATTTACCACAGTGGTGCAAAGGCAGTAACTTCTACAGCCTGTATATTATCCCCCGAACATTTCATCTAAGTACAGAACTATAAAATTAAACAAATATATAATTTTAAAAATTAAGTTTTCTGCCAGCAGAAAAAATCTCTTAAAAAGGCAGGCTCCATTAGGAAAGAAAAAACCCCAAACCAACCCAAGACCATGGTGTATTACTATTTGTTCATCATTTCCATCCTGATTTTATAGAATCACATCCCGTCTAAGACCATATTGTTGCCTTTTAAGAAAAATCTTGCAAAACCAACGGCAAGCCGAGCATTTAAAAGGCTCAGTGAAGGGAAAAAAGATTTTTAAAGTACACCTCTACCCCGATATAACGCAACCCGATATAACAGGAATTCGGATATAACGCGGTAAAGCAGCGCTCCGGGGGGGTGGGGCTGCGCGCTCTGGCAGATCAAAGCAAGTTCGATATAACGCGGTTTCACCTACAACGCAGTACGATTTTTTGGCTCCCGAGGACAGCGCTATATCGGGGTAGAGGTGTATTTAATTTCAATGATAAGATACAGGATCAAGCCACTGGAGAAGCTACTTGGAAATCCAAGGCCAGATCCTAGCTGCTGTAGGTCAGTGTATTGCACCAGCTGGGAATCTGGCCCTTCCAAGACAGTGACTGGCTTTGATTTGCTCAAAAGTTTTCTACCATCACCAGAGATAGCTGGTGTGGGGCAGTGTAACTTCAATTAGTAAAATACTCTCGAGGATGTAGCTGAGAAGATATAGCTCTTTCTGGATTTCATGGATACTGCAGTGTCTTGGATTCAGAATGCAAGCTGTTCCACCATGAAGGATACTAGATTTTCACCCCTCCTCCTCTAACATAGGTTGGAATCTACTCAACAATTACATATGTGACCAGATGTATCTTCACCTACTTCTAACAGTCTTCTTCCCATGCCCACTTCTTGAGGACAGTGCATTTACCCGAGATCCCCTGCAGAATCTGCTAGTGTACTCCCTGCCTTTCACATTTTCCTTCTTGTCTACAGCCACCTTCGGTGCCTGGCTACAGAATGGGCCAGATTCTAATAACTGTTGCACTGATTCAAGTCAGACTTCAATAAACTCAGGGGTCATCTGCACACCTATTTGCACTGGTTTAGTTAATCCGGTGCAAACTCCTATGTGGACACACCGATTCTGGTTTAAGAGTGGCTTATTGCTATTTAGTTTAAACCTGTTCCTGATGGACTTAAACTAAGCTAAAAAAACCCTGCTGTAAACAAAAATAAGAGCATCCACACAGCTTTTTGCATGGGCTCAACTAAATTGGTTTAAAAAAAAATAATTCCTTTAGTGAAACTGGGGCAACTGTGTGTGTAGACAAGCTCTTCGACTGCTGCAGCTAAGAGCAGACTTTGCCCATGCTGTCTCCCTCTGCCCTCCCCATACCAAGGAAGAGTGGGCCAGATTCAGGCCTCGGGTAAGCAAACAACTCCATCCAGGCTGAGTTTCTCTGGGGACGTGGCTCAAAATTCCCCATTGAATTCACAGAGTGGGCACTTGGTTCTCTTGTAGCATCTTCCTTCCCCCCCATTTGTTCGAGCTGTGCATCTCGCTCCCTTACCGCCAGTTCTCGTGTGTTGTTCCCCCCTCGTTGCCTGAGGCATCTGCCACTCCCACTCCCTTTGCTCCTGCTTTGTTCTCCCTCTGCCAAATTCAGCATGCCGGCAATTGGGCAAAGCCGACTCAAACTGCTCTGTGCTCCCAAGACTTCGGTTAGCTGCCAAGAAGCCAAGCACGAGAGTGGAAAGAATGTCACAGAGCAGCAGGCCCTGAAAAGGATCCTTTCCCAGATAGGCAAGCGTGCTACTACCTTATTCTATTAAACAGCGGGGGTCAGTAGCCCCAGGCTTTGGGGCTGGAGCGGTCTCCCTCCTCCCCTCCCCCCACCTTCTGAACACATTTTCTGGCATGAAATTGCATTAAACAGCACAGCTGCGTCACACATGTTCTTATTGGGCCGGGGAAGTCAGAGAGGAGACAGCTTCTTCTCAGTCCCATGGGCTTCCGTCTTGGTTTGATGAGGTTATCAAGATAAGGAGCCTCATTGAGCATTCTTTAAATGCCCAAGAAAGGGAGGGAGTTTTTAATTTAGTTGACACGCGCTTTCCCTTGCACAGCTCAATCTAATTTACCCTGCTAGAGTCGGACTCCCAGACAACCTGCCCTTATTGCAAGTGGGCTCTGTTCAGCTGCCTGCACGGCACCCGGGGGGGCTGAGTCCACGGGAACAGCCTTCAGTCCTTCGAATGGCACAGCGCTGAGTTTGAACCTTCGGTCTTTGACAGACCACTAAGGTTCAACACATCTGCATCAGAAGGCCCCCGGGGATTTCCAGTGGAGGATCTAATGCAATCCTGTGCGGAAAGGATCGGGGTGAGGTGGGGGCAAATGGTCCCCAGGTACCAAGTGTTCATTGCACTTTTATGCAAACAGCAGCCAAGCATTAGAAACACCCTGTACTCAGGTTTGCTCAGTACGGTTTCTTCAGACTGAAAGTGTATAACAATGAGCAGGGCACTGCTAACGAAGGCAACATCTGGAAGGCACTTCTTGGGAAAAACAAAATAGATAAAGCATGGATTGGTAAGCAAACGACTGCGGAGTGAACACATTTTGGTGCATGCCGTAGACCGGGCTAGCTTGGCTCCTGCAAATAAGCCTGGGCTGAATGCATTTTCTCCCCCGATATTCTGTCCTTCCTCAGAAATTCAAAACAGCGACCCCCCTTGCTCCCCATTCACAGCGAACACCGTTTGGGGCAGCCATGTCGCACCTATCACTTGCAAATGCTTGCAGGACTCAAGAGGCAGAAAACGGTGGGCAGCCATACGGAATGTAAAGACACACACCGTCAAGTATTGGCATATACAAACGTATAAATTATTAACGAAAGGCACGCGGCAGGTCATTTCAGTCCAGATAGCTGTACAATCTCCCTCAGCCCTTTCCCCTCAACTTCCATCACGAGACATAGGGTGCTGCTGCTACGGACCCATGGCTGTCATGACAACTGAGGACCTCTTTTTTGGTCAGCCCAATTTGTTGGTGATACTGTCCTTCCTTGATCACCTTAAGACACTGTACATTCTTCCCCAAGGTAATGCTTTTGATGGTAGGTAAGTATTTCAGCACAGTCTTTGGCAAGAAGGAAACACTTGTACTGGACAGGTTGAGCTCTTGCAAGGAGCTTAGACCAAAGACTATTTCGGCACTCAACAACTTAAGGTTGGGGTTGCTGGATAAATCGAGTACCTGGAGGTTGGGTAGTTCTTTGAAGCTGTAAGGAGAGATCTCTCTAAAGCCACGTAAGCTGCTGAGAGATAAATGAATTAAATCCTTCAGTCCCACGAAAGCTCCTTTCTCAATCTTGGCCAGAGGGTTCCCATCGAGATTTAAGTATCGCAGGGGAATCCCTTGGAGGTTGGGCACAGTCTTCAGTCTGTTTCCAGACAGATTTAAGCTCTGGATGTTGGGGATGTTTTTGTCATTGTGTCTTGTGACTGCACTTATCATGTTGTTGGACAGATCCACGTTAATGGGTTTCCCTTGACCTTTGGAAGCAAAGACATCTAACGTTATATCCAGGAGGTTGTTGTTGCTCAAATCTATGTCCCCCAGGGGTGAACTGGGGAAGCATTCATCTGGAAGGACTGCCAAAGAGTTATGACTCAGATCCAAGGATTCCAGATACCTGAGCCTAGAGAAGGTCGTGGAAGAGATCTTAGCAATTTTATTATAGCTCAGGTCAAGGCTCACCAAGGTGGTATAACCAGGGCCGGTCAGCACTGACTCGTTGATGGTTTCCAGTTTGTTTGAGGACAGATCCAAATAGGAAGTATCCAGCGGGATAGGGACAGGAACAATGTGTGACCCTATTCCACTGCAATCCACCTTGGTCAGGCTAAAGCTGTCAAAGAGACCAAAACTCTCCACTTCACAGTGGCATCCTGGGGAGCAGGTCCTGGTAGTACCAATACAAAGACAGAGAAGCAGCAGGCAGAACCAGGCTGATAGAGGCATTGCTGAACCTGAAAGACAAGAGGAGGAGAGAATTAAAGAGCATCTGAAGCACCCGACAAACTAACAAACTTAAAACCTTGCCGAAGAAGGTTTAACAATTTGAACTGCATAACCAGTTGAAATGATCACCAGTATCCCTCCGAAGACCAGGACAGGTGTGCTTGTTGATGCACGGAACAATCCCAGGATACCTGACGCTACTCAATAGTGAAAGTATCTGACTGCATTAGAGATCAGGTATTTAGCTACACAGCCCTCAGTTACAGCTCTTTGTGCTTCGGCAGCTGGCAGCTTCGCCACCAACCACTGAATTTTCCAGCTTGGGAAACAAATCTGCATCAATCCAACAGCCTGGGAAAACAAAGTCCTCTTGGCCAAGAGCCAGACTGGCACAAGTCTGAGTTCTCACCCATTAGTCCCCCCCAAACAGCCGTCACAATTGGGCCTCAAATAAGGTTTTGAAGGGCCCCTTCTAGAAACCAGAGGATGGGTCACTCTTCTTGACCTGACTGCCAACAAGGACACCCCGTGTGATGGGTAGATACCCACTTCAAAATCCCTACAGGGACAAGCTACTCATTTCACATAGGCCACTGGACAGCCATCAGGTAACTACGTGCAACAGCTGTTGGTCTGGATTAGGATTCTAACCAGGGACCTAGCAGTGAAGCCCTCTGCAGCTCTTCCCCTGCTTCTCCCTCACACCACGCTTGCCATCTTCACAGCTGAAGGACAAAGGGAGCCAGGAGGCTCGTCCCTGTTTCACAGGACTTGCCAGGACTTTCCATTACTGTATCTGTTAACGGCTTCGCCACAGAACGGTAGTAGCTACAGCGATGCGGTTTCCAGAAAGAGCTGATTAAAAGCTTTAGCTACACACCTCTGGGGATTATAAAACTGAGCAGGCTGGCATCCCACAGGTCTGCGGCAGTCACGTTCCAGCAGATAGAAGGGCTGATTATTCCTATTGTTTCCCCACGTCATTGCCTGGAATCACAAGTCCCAGGTCCACTCTCTCTTTACGCCTTTCCAAGAAGGCTTTCAGGAGATCTGCAATGGCAACGTGTCCCCCAAACAATGATTTAGCTACATTGTAGCTATTCTGTTCCTCATTCCTTTATACCCTCCCCCTCCAACTTAAAATGTCAGATACTATTTTTCAAGACTTTGCCTTTATCTCAACTACTCATGGTTTCAGCCTTTACTGTCTCCAGTGCATGCCATTGTCACCTCTTCCTTCGCTCTCTAATAAAAAGCAACACCCTTGTGGTGTCATCTTTGCCACTTGACCTTTGATCCTTCCTCTGTGCCTCCTCTGCAGCCTAGGAAACTTTTGCCAGCCATTTCCTAGAAGTTCACACCTACTTTCATCTTCTCTCAGGTCAGTTCTTCTCCCTTGTCAATGGCTCTTTGCTAATTCACATCAGAGACTGGGAGACCCATTGTGAATTACTTGCCAATTTGCAAAATGCATTCAGAGAAGAAAGGAAGATACCTCAAAAATATGATCTGGCCAGACATTTACTATTATCTGCCTGGCAGTAGCACATAGGAGCCCCCAATCATGGCCGTGGACCCCCACCCCTCTCCGTGATAGACACTGTTCAAACAGAACAAGAAGACAGTCCCTGCCCTATAGAGCTTACAATCTAAGTGATTAAGCATTTCTGATTCTATGATAGAGAAATGGGGTGTAGCCCACTTCTGTAGAAATCATGGCATCCTAGGAAGATGAGCCCTTGTTACAGCATTGTGCTATTTAACGTTTGCTGAGAGGTGAGACCACTATTTTGGGGTAAAATGAATGAACTTTACGTTCTACCTTCTTTAAGGTCTCTGGCAAAATTAGAAAAGTTGTATCAACAGAGGCGTACCCACCAGTTATATCCATTTGGTGTATTCGAGTCCTCTCTCCCACACACCCAACCCAAAAGCTATTCCTGCTTGATTCTTCAATGGGAAAGAGCCTACCAAGTGGTCTCTTCTGCTAATGCCTGACCCAACTCCTGGGGAGAAAAAGAGCCCCATTAACTTCAGTGGGAGCTGGATCAGACAGACCCCAGGTCAACATGCCCAATACGACTTTTAAGACACATGATGAAATCTTAGCCCCATGGAAGGCAGTGATAAACCTTCCATTAACTTCAGCGGGGCCAGGATTTCACCCCATGAATCCAAGTCTCCTCTCACACTAGCAAGAATCAGGAGCAGCTCTACTGAAATCACTGGAGTTACAGTGCTTTAAATGAGTGGAGGATCAGACCCAGTGCTAGACTTCAATAACCAGAAGATCAATATCTTCTACAGTGTGTGTGTGTGTGGAAATTCCCTTCCTGCCCAACTTCAGAAGCAACTGAGGGAAGGGAATAGACAAGATGACCGAATAGGTGTTTCGGCGCCAATATCCATGATTCACGAATTCTTTTACCCCTCGGTAGGACGCTGGAGCTAACCAGGTGCCGATGTGTCCATGTACACGGCACAGCTGAATGAGCTATTTACACTACAACGACAGTTTCTTACTAGCCAAGGGAGCAATAACTTATGTCAGTGCTACTCGGGATCTACTCTCTCTCTCTCTCATTGGGTCTCTTAATTGCCTTGCAAACAGGATGTACTTTACTCTCTCTCTAAGTAGACTGTTACACCAAGGCAAGGATTCCATTAGAGAACAGCATGAAACATTTAGAGTGGCAACAAGCGAGTTTGCTTAAGTCTTATTTGTTCTGCCTCCTATTGAAGCTAACAGGTTGTCTGTCATCCGACCCAAGAAAAAACCTTTTCATTCTTAGGCAGTTATAAATTAAAATATCCAGGTACATTCGGTTTTTATTCTAGGCCGGAGAAACCCATAGTGCATTTTTGAGGGGGAATGTGAACAGCGTGTATTAAACACACGTCAAAATGCCTTTGGCCTCCTGCCTGCAAGCCGTTCTGCTAAATTACGGATATATTCACACAGGGCCAAATCCTACTTGCCCTTATGCCTGCAGCAGCTTTCTAGTGCAGCAGGAAAGTCACTGGGCAAAGCTCGGCAGCCTTCAGTTTGCCCCAAGGGTATTGCTCTACTCTTGCCTTTGGTGTGAAATTTTCCTCAACGTAAACAGACCCCCCTGGGACAATTTCTGGCCACCTTGACACCTGCCTAATCTGGATCAAGTCCGACTTCAATGGGAGCTGCTGGATGTCTTGGCCTCCGTTTCTAGAAGAAAAACAATGAAATCTAGAAGCGATCACCCCGGTGATTCTCCAAGTTAGTCTTGTTGAGCCTCGTTGGAAGGCAGCATGGCCAACTATTTAGGGCACTGAACTGAACTCAGGAGATCTGGCTTCTATTCCTGGCTCTGCCACTGACCTGCTGGGTGACCTTGGGCAAGTCACTTTCCCCTCTGTGCTTCAGTTTCTCCTCCCACCCTTTGTCTATCTCATCTATTCATACTGCAAGCTCTTCGGGGTAGTGACTCTCCCTTACTATATATTTGCATAGTGCAGAACACAGCTGGATTCTGGTCTATTGTAATCCAAACAGCCATTGTCTGGAAGGCTTCTTTTATTTAAAAAACCTCAGAAGGCAGAGCAGCAGACAGATGCGTGAATGGGCCCAGCCGAGACAGACCATAGGCTCTGTTCCTACTCAGTCACACTTCTCTGCCCCACTGACTTCAATAGGATCCTACATGAGCACGCCTGGATCACATGGCAGGATTGGGGCCTGTACTTGCAGTGGGATTTCCTGTGAAAAATGTAAAAACCAATCAGCCACCCCACCCCCTGTGATAGATAAAAAAATTAAAAAGTTAGTTGAGGGCAGAAAGGGGTGGGGCGGAAGCACTGAATAGAGCGTTGTTGCAAACCCAAACTTTGGGGGGGGGGGGGGAGGCAAACAAAATGACTATTTTCTACTAACGCACAGTCTTAACCTGTAATCAAGGCTTCTCTCATTACCTTCCAAGCTGGCAGGTAGACATGTTGGCACCACTATCCCCTGGATTCGGGGCTACGCCTTCTTGGACAGCACTACCACTTGGCATGCATCTAAGCACAGCCACATGAGAAACACGGACCTCTCAGGCCTGTGTGGTCCCTGCTATGTGAAAAGCAGGCTGGCCGGACACATCGACACTACCTCTAGTAGCAGTGACTACCACCAACCTGGAAATTTCATCTGGATGGATTTTCCAGCTCTCTCCACGAGGGCAGTGTTAAAGTACACTGAAAAGCAGGAAAAAAAAAATACATAGATATAGAGTGGGATTTTTGAAAGCTCTACCCACAGTGCTGTAAGGATCACGCCATTCTGCAGACTGGAAAAAAGACACAGAGAGGTTCAATTCTCCATTAGCAAAGCACGTGCTTAAGCACTTTGCTGATCTGGGGCTTAAGTGACTGGCAGATTTAGGATTTCTCAATTCTCTGGTTAAACCGCAGGATTATGAGCTTTTTAAACACTGACAAAAAAGGACTTACTCAGGATGTCTGCCCCTGTAATTCAGACATAGCCACTTACTTTCCTGGCAGGAACCTGGGTTTGGGAGGAGGGTTTTTTTTTTTTTTTAGCACGATACTTCCACAGAAAGGCGGACCAGGATTTTATTCTGGCCCGTGCAACATCCAAAAATCAACTAACCGCAAAGCCTTTATAACCAGCAGAAAGAGCAGAGCCGAACGATCAGACACCAGGCTGGATTTGCAGAGGAGGCAAGTTGAAAAAACAAAATTCTACTGGACAACTAAGCAAGCTGCACACAGATGTCAGTGGGAATAAATCCCACAGGCTGGGAAGAAAAGAGATTGCTAGTTATTTCTAAGGCACTGAGTTAACGCGGAGATGGGAGCCCCATCAGATAAATCAAGAACCCCTGTGAGGGGATTTTAATTGAGTCACTTTTCTGACAATAACAGCTTTGTAAAGCTCTTTTTATTTTCTAAAAATGCTCCCATCGCTTGCCAAGTTTTAACGGACTCCTGGGTTTCCCATCCTGATTAATACACCTACCTGCCTTTAGTCAGGCTATACAGCTGCATGAATATCGCCACAGCTATTGCTTTCCAATAGGGGCCATTAAGAAACACTTCCTCTTGAAGCATCATTTGGGCTCAAAGAGATTGCCAAAGCCAGCGCTCCAAGTTTCACACACAAGTGTGAACAGACAGCAAAAAAGGAACTGGCTGAAACTAGCTTAAAAGCAGAGACTGTTAAGCCCTTAAAGGAAAAAAAACAAAACAAAACCAAAACGAATCTTTGAAGATAAAAGAAACTTTGCATCTGTCTCCTGAAAAGGGCTTCCTCTCTAGAATGTGAGACGATACAACTCAGGAGAGGCGCGGTATTTATTCTTGTATCAGTTCAAGTTAAAGGTCAATCAAGCTTTTTTTTTTACTATTTCATGACAACTATGATAGCCCGTCCCTAAAATAATAGACCCAGGTGGCTCAATATAGAATGGTAGCTGGATCTAGGGAGGAGCATTCCTTACCAGGGAAGGAACAGAAAGTGGTTACCTTGTTGGGAAGATAGTTAAAAGGTCACTGATGTTTTCAAGTCACAGATACTTAGAGGTAAGGAGCAGGAAGAGGATACAATGATTTAAAATGTGGTCCCGACCGTGTAATTGCATCCATGCAGAGCCTTACTGAAGTCAATGGACCCTTTGCAGAACTCTGGCAGTGCATAGGAGCCTTAAAAAGCAAGGGCCATTTATACACGGTGTAAGGCCCTTTTATCCCGCCAATGTGCTGTAGAGGGGCCTTGGCATAAATGAGAAGCAGGCTCATGGGGACTGCCTGCAGCGTTCAGAATAGACAATCAGGGTCCGTATTTATAAATGTGTCTCTGTTACATGGCTCTGGGTATGGAGGAAGCTACAGACCATTCAAAAAATAAAATAAAAGGGCGACACCCTTTCAACCTGATTCACCATTAGCGCAGCATGATTGGAAAAACAATGTAATCCCATTGAACTCAAAGGGGTTCCTCCAGATTTACACCACTGACAGTAAGAGAAGAATCAGTCCCTTAACGCTAGCAATCTGTGCTGGTTTTAAGAGCCTTCTATCCAGAGTATTTGCATCAGTCCCCTCATCTGTGAGATGTGTTTATCTGCGTAAAGTGCAATGCAGCTTAGATAGCGGATACATCCCAAATTACAAAGCAGGGGGATGTGTGAAATTCTCTTCTGTCTAGCACTGCCTGGCTTCCTCTAGCACCATAACAGAGTGATTGGGTGGGAGAGAGGACTAGCACTTGGAACCCATGTGGTGCCCCTCTACCACTCAGAGACATGAATAGGAACTGAAATCGTTCCTAAAACCCCCTCCACTTAGTCTCCCTGCTCACATGGTGAATGAGAATTGAACGCTGAGGCTGAAATATTCTTCTATGAATTATGTTCTGCTTTAATGAGATCTAATCATGGATGTAAAAAAACACCCACTTTGCTTTCAGCCGCCAACATCACCACCATGGAGGGAGTTGTTAACAAGTCATTAACCCAACGGCACATGGAAGCCACATTGCTGGGGCATCCAAGGATAATCAACTTAAAATAGGAACCTACATATATATAAAATAGGAACCTACATCTGATGCAAGTTGGCATAAGGAAGTGATTTGTGTGTGTGTGTGTGTAATATATATATTACACACACACACACAAATCACTTCCTTACCCTCCTTACATGCAGTTATTTTGCTATTCTAGAGAGAGGGGGGGAGTATTTAAGAAAAAGATGTCCCAGGCCAGCTCTTCAGCTGGTTTAAGTGGCATAGCCCTATTGACGTCCATGAGAAAGGATGGATGATCTAGGAGTTGGAGCTCAGGACTTGGAGTCTCCATGGCCACAGACTCCCTGTGTGATCTTGGGCTACTTACTTAGTCTGTCTGGGCCTCTGTTCCCCATCTGTATAATGGGAACAGTAGCATTTCCACCGTAGAGAAGATAAGTGCATTAGAGATTGGGAGGTGCTCAGATACTGGGACAGTGGAGGCCACTGAAAGGTTCCGAAGATGGATTGATGCTGATTTACACCAGTTGAGACTCTATGTGCAATGCAACCCTTTTGGCCAGTTACCTGCCTCCGTGCAGGACCAGTGTGAATCATTGCCACTGGCTGTTACACTTGAAGTTCTAACAAACAGAAGCTTGGAAAGGAGGATGTCAGGGGAATTATGAATATGACAACATAATATGGAGCTTCTGGGGACTGTCAGGCTGAATTTAGCTCAGAATTTAACCCCAATTTAGCCATATGTAGCCAGCAACCAGTATCGCTGCAACTGTGCAACCCGCAAGTGTAGACCAGGAGAGCCACCATGTGTGCTGGTCAAGTTAACTGGTGCGTGAAACTAGTGCAAATCCCAGCTTTTCTTGTCTACACTGTAAGTCTGTACAGATGCACTTACACAGGTTGCTGGCTGCCAATGGCAAAGTCCCAAGTATAGGCTTTGACGCTCACCAGAAGATGAGTTTGGAGGTCTCAATCCAATTCCCACAGACCATCCATTAGCCGTCTCAGGAATGGGCCATGCCCAAGAGGCAGTTCCTCCAAACAGGCACACTGGTAGAACAGTGGGGGAGGAGAACCTTGTATGGCCACTGCACATATTTCAAGACTTCCATCTCCATAGCTGTCCCCATCATAAGCACACCACCACTTACATACTAGGAATGTTTTCACCCCTTAGCTCACAGCTACACTCTAAGCATACTTCACCCTGCCTCAGTGCAGGAGGTCACACTAAATGACCACTTGAGGTCCCTTCCTATTCTATAGCTCCATGATTCTATACACACAGACAGACGTCTATGCTAGATAATAACACTCAACAAAGCTTTACCTAAGGAGGCAGGGAATTTAGAATGGGAGGGGAAGGCAAGGTTGACACACTTGGTCCTTGTTTTTCTGAGCGATCAGAATTAGTCCCTTTTGTCAGTTACAGATGCAGAGTTATATCAGTGCCAAACAGCTGTTAACCAACACACTGCTCCCAGGATAGCTAATTAATAGATAGGTGGAGGGCCAAATGACAATCCAGGGGATAGCTCAGTGGTTTGAGCATTGGCCTGCTAAACCCAGGGTTGTGAGTTCAATCCTTGAGGGGGCCACTTAGGGATCTGGGGCAAAAATCAGTACTTGGTCCTGCTAGTGAAGGCAGGGGGCTGAACTTGATGACCTTTCAAGGTCCCTTCCAGTTCTAGGAGATAAGATATCTCCATTAATTAATTTATTTTTTATTTATTTAATAGCAAGAGCAAAGCCAGGCAAGGAGGGAGGTAAAAATATCACCATTTCAAGCTAAAAAGCGTGCATGTAGAGTGGACATGTGGAGTTAATTAAGTCAGAGGCCTGCGCCTTCTTCCCATTCTCTGCAGCAGCCTGACGGTTATTTGCTTTTGCAGGCATATTTGGCTTCCTGTGCTCTGAAGAAACATCCTCCTTTTAAGAAAAAAAGAAATTCAAACTGCTTTCCCCGCCCTCCCCCCAAAAAGTTTATTTTAACAGGGATCTTATTTTAATTGTTCTCAACCCTGGTCTGCCTTCAGACGCCTTTAATAATTTACGAGGCAAACATTTAAACAAGTGGGAGTTTATTCAAGTTGTGCAATTTTCCTCCCCCGGGAGTTTTTATAAGGAAGTCGAGGTGCAGTTTGGATCTAACAAGAGGAAAACCTGCGTGGACACGTACTGGCACAGACGTTCCAACCAATTCATAATTGGAACTGAAACAGGATGGATTTGGTGTCTACTATGCTGAGAATTACATTTCTCACAGGGCCAAACCCTGCACCCAGACCGTAGTCAGTGGCCAAAAGTCCACGGACTCCAAGGCCTGCAACGTTTGACTAGACAGGCAGCAGATGACAAGTTCCGGAAAGAACACAGGCACAGTAGGAAAGAAATCATGACATCTGTCTGGCATGCCACAAAGCCAGCCCCCTGCCCACACAGTGAAGCCCTCACGTTAGATCGTTTTACTGAGGACCAAAGTCGCCTGCAGCCGTTCAGACAACTTTGAAAAGTATAATCTTGGTCCCTGGCCTTAGGTGGAGTGCTCAGAACAGGCATTTAGCAACAGGAAATGAGGCATTCAAAGTCATCCTCCCTCAGCTGTTAACGGGAGGGAAAGCCAAGTGGCATGAGAGGTCTCCAGGCACTCTGGGAGCCCTGGTGCACAATTGAGGAGATACATTATAGGGCTTGCCAAGAACAGGTGGGTGCAATTGCAGTTCACCGAGGACAGGTTAGGATTTGGCTGCTGTTCTCAATGGATTTAGTGTTCATGTCTTCACCCACTGATCCTGATCAGCAAGGCGAGCAGCACAGCCTCCTCCCTTCCTCACTTCATGCCTCCGGGGAGACGGAGAGGCCATCACTGCAGAGTTCACTCCTGTTACTCCTCTCTTGGGTGAGAGCAGCCCCACTGTGAAGCAGCGCTCGAGATGCTGTGCCCACCCTGGCACTGCACTCGCTTCTGTGTGGCGCTACAACTTCTGGGACGACCTCCCACCCCGGTTCTTTGTGCTGCTATTATCTGAGCTGCTCTGTGGATACTTTCCCAGCGACCTGTGGGCGAAGTGGTCTGTTCTTTCATGGCACACGAGGGTGGGGTGGGAATTGTGTGAAGGCATCGGAGGACTAGTGGCCCTCAAGCGGAACTACCCTGTGGCCTCGCTCCTGTTAGCAGCTGGCAAATTGTGCTAATTCGAGCTGTAGCTTATAGCCCCCACCCCCATTGGGCCAGCCACATGGAATTTAAAGCACCACCACTCTTGAGTGAAGACTTTGTGCATGGGCAGGACTGGAGTTGTGGGCAACAGTAGAGTAAACCCTTGAGTTAACGCTGCTGTGATGACAAACCCTAAGGCAGCATGGTCTAGTGGACAGGGCACGCCACTGGCACTTGGGAAACCTGGGTTTTATTCTCAGCTCTGCTCCTGGCTGAGGTCATTTACCTCACCTGTCTGTTCCTTTCTTTCGCCCTTCGTCCATCTTGTCTATTTCCACTGTAAGTGCTTCAGGGAAGGTTCTGCTTCTTACTATATGTATGCAATACTGCCTAGCACAATGGAGGCTGAGCTCAGTTGGGGATACTTAAACCCAGTAAAAGAAAAACAAACAAACCAACCAACCCCAGATGGACTAAAAATCAATATAGGCCACTTCTTCGGAAGGGAGAGGGCCTGCACACAGATCTGCCCAAAAATAAAAGGTGCAAATTACCACCCAGTTGTTCTGATGCAAGTCGGTGTGGAGAGCAGGGAATTAGAGTTGCAGGGAATCAGAAAATGTAAGCAGAACCGGGGAGGGAGAGGGTGTCCATGCCCCTTTTATCATCATGTCCGCCTTAGAGAGACAAAAGTCATTCAGCTTTATGGCTTTCTCATTGTGAGAAAGCTTGTCAAGGAAACGCTCTTGATCACAGCAGCGTGAGCACTTAAGGCCAGTAGTAAACTGTTCCGTTGCATCATGTGGCGGGGAGGGGATGGGGGCCAGTTAATCACCAACTGCCTTTCATTGCCACATGCTATCCCTGAGGCCCGGAGCCAGCAGGATTTCAAAAGGGACTGTGGGATTGCCCGGGCAAGAGGGATATCCCCAACAGTAAATGTTAAAATACATAAGAGTTTTGGAAGGGCTATAAGCCATCCTGCTTCAGGACTTAAGCCCGTCTCTAGTTATTCAGGGTTCAGAGGGAACGCTACGGACAGGCTAGCCAAGAAGACTACTGCAGGGCTTCTTACACCTTCCTCTGCAGCAGCCGTTCTTGGCTCCTATTGGTGACAGGACTAAATGGTTCGCTGCTCTGAGCTAGTCTGGTTGCTCCTATGTAACAAAACATTCTCAAGATATGAGACAAAGAGAGCGCAAGCAGAGTGCTTGGTCTATGCTGGGAAATTATCCCGGTTCCAGCTATTGAAACCTGGCAAGGTAAGTAATCTGCCCTGCGTCATATAGTGAGTCTGTGGCAGAGGCTGGAATTAAATCCAAGTCTCCTGAGTCCCAGTCAAGTGCCTTAGCCGCAGGGTATGGAAAAGAGAGATAAGTAGGTCTGTTCAGTTTTTAAACAGCCTGTTTTCTTTTGCTCCTTCTCCCACAGCTTTATATGGTTCTATTTAAACCCTACATGAGGCTTCCCGCACCTGGCTACCCAAATGCACTCGGTCCCATTCTACTCACTCATTATGACTGTACCTCTCTGCAGCACTCCGGTTTCCAGAGACATGATATAATCTGGGTGGAATGCACTTGGTTTTATAATATGCTGCTTGTCTCTCAGAGCTGCAAGGCAAGTGCTGAGCATTAAGAGGTGGGGGAAATCCAACCAATGCTGCTACTGCACCATCCACCTTTGCAGAAATCTACGACTCAGACATATAATACTGGATCAATCTCTGGGTTGACCTCTACCGGGAGCCGTTCGACTGTGTCGCCTCATGCAATAAGGTAGCAAAGGAAAATCGCCACAACTGGATTCCACCACACCTTCGGTCACGCACACAGCCCACAGGGCAGGGCCCGGGGTTCAAAACGTGAAAGCAAAGCCAATGGAGGAATAAATCTGATAGGGAGCACCTCAGTGTCTAAGAATTCACAGATACTGTCCTGGCTTTGATGGTACCATTCAGCACCCCCTTGGAAACCCTCGACTCTAAGGAAAGCTCCCACCGCCTAAGAGACCTAGAAATTAACAGGGCTGATGATGCACCAAAAGTCATAGTACAGACACAGCCCCCTGAGGTGCAAATCAGGATTAGCTCCCTCCCCGCCCCACCCTCTGACTACAGAGGGAGGCATCTTCTATAGCAGTGGATCTCATGTGAATGGCCACCAGAACGTGTTGCAAACCAAGCAGCAATGGTGGGGTCAGGGACACGTGAAATATTCCCTCCCTTAAGAAGTGACCCACTGGACTATAACATTGAAAGTTGCTGCCTCCTGAAGCGTAACGGCACAACATGTGCGTAAATTAGATGCAGTCAATAGCATCCAGACTGTTGGCTGCTAATAATGAACAATGGCTTATATCTGCCTTTTCACGTGTGCGCCCTCCCCCCCCAAAAAGGGGTGAACTGACTGTTGAAGTGTAACACCAGGAGACCCCTTCTTGCATAGCCTCCCGCCCAAATGCAGACACATCTGGAATGCAGCATGGCCAGAGTTTAACAGCGCACCATAACGCTGCGTAGATTTTAGGAGAGGAAGAGAAGAATGCTGTATCCAGCTGAAACTGCGTGAAGAACTGAGGGAGGCAGAAAGAAATTAACCCGGGAATCCTGCAAATGAATTCCACCGTGGATAACACCTCTGATCTTGCAGAAAGTGACATGAGATCTTAGAGGGCCACAGCATTATGTCTCATTCAAAGGGCACCCTCCCCTGCCCCTGCCCTCCAGCATCATGCTGGGGCACTGATCCAACGAGAACTTGGGGGAGGGAGATACAGTGCTACCTCTGCGCACTGCTACCCTCTTCCCCACACCAGAAGCTGCCTGCTCCTCACATCTTTAGTGCGACACAACAAAGAGATTGCAACCCTACTCTCCTGCGCTGAAATTTCTGGTGTCCTTCAGGACTGCCACAACCAGAGTAGGTTTTTGCTGTTGTTGGCGAATAATCTCTTAGCCGCATGGGGCACTCAAAGTGCAGCTGCAGATCTTCCATAGGAGGAGAGCATACATACACTCCCAGATATCATTGTTGCTAACAGCACAGCTGTAAATGAAAGGCTCCCGAAAATCCTCACAACATGACTATCCTGAGTAACGAACGCTAACAAAATGCCAGGTTTACGGCGTGGCTGGTGCCTGGTGGAATACCAATGAGGCCATGCAGCTGGCTTGTCTGGAGCAAGCTGCCTACGCCCCATGAGCTGCACTGAGCAGGTTTTATAAAATGTTTATTCTGGAAAGTTTGGCTGGCTTTGCTTCCCTCCCCCCAGTAATGACCAAGGCTTTATCGGCGGGTTACTGGCTTTTTGCTCACAATGTGTATCTTGTCTATTCCAGCCAACCTGAAACAGTAAGAGGAAGGATGGCCCAGACGTCAGGGCACTTGGGAGACCTAGGTTCAAGTCCCCACTCCACCACAGACTTCCGGCGTGACCTTGGGCAAGTCACTTAGTCTCTTTGTGCCTCCGTTCCCCAGCTGTACAACAGGAATAACAACACCGCCCTACCTCACTGGGGTGTTAGAAGAATAAATCGGTTTAAAGACAAACCCAGGAGTTTGAGGTTCTCAGATACTACGGCAATTTGGGCCATGTAAGTACCAAAGGTTATGTCTACACAGCCAGTGGCAGCAAGTCACTGGAGCTCAGACTCTGAAACTCAACCCGCTTCACAGGCTGAGACGCAACTACAAAGTGCTGTCTGAACAGCTGTTTTAAAGCACAAGCCTAAGTCTGTCAACCCAGGCTGGGAGGCAAGCGGCCGGGCAGGCTGTGTCTCATAGAATCATAGAATCTCAGGGTTGGAAGGGACCCCAGGAGGTCATCTAGTCCAACCCCCTGCTCAAAGCAGGACCATGTAGACATCCCCTAAGATGCTTTCAAAGCTAAAAACCTGATACAAGCCAGGCAAGAAAATTTAGTTAAATAAAAATAAATAAGAGAACCAGGTCAGTTTTAAGTGTGTTAAACCTCACACATGGGTCATTGTGGATAGGAGTCTTATACAGCCTTTTCCATCCACAGATCCCAAAGCACTTTGCAAAGGAAGCAAGCAGCATTATCCCCACGGCAAACACAGGGAGCCGACCTGTGCTCTCAGACACGCATGGGAGTGAATGATTGACACTAGTGTAACCGGAGTGGGAGTCCTGATTTTCTGAAGTACCAATGCCCTTCTCCTACTGGCATCACCCCACTCCTGCCAGCGTGGCCTTGCAAATACAGTGCCAGAAGAGCGCTCCCCACATTCTGGCCCCATTAAACCATTGAGTGCAACAGGGCACTGTTTGCCCCATTCCTTGTATTGGGCCCCAGTTCAGACCAGCACATAAGCACACATTTAAGAGTTAAGCACACGCTTAAGTCCCACTGACTTAAGTGGGATCCAAGCACATTCTTAAACAGGGATGCTTCCCTGAGTCGGGGCCCAGGAGCTTGCATTAAGGGTATGCTTCCATGACCAAGGGAGAGCTGTTTCCTTATGGCGACGCCTACGAGAACGCAGGGTTTTCGGAGATGCTCCCCGCACCGCTCCAGCACTGGGGCCTAGCGGTGATGGGAGCCCTCGCTTAGCCTAGCTGCTGGCACATTAGACTACGAAGCGGCTAACTCTGCTGAGAGCGGCTCACGGTGGTATGAATGGCAAGGCTGGTCTGCACTAGTGCTCTCCCATGGCCCTGGCCCCAGTACAGCAGTCACGACAAGGGCTGGCGGCAGTTCTCCCACCGGTCTAGATGCCGCACAGAAGCGCTCCCCTAAAGGAAGTGGTGAAAGCCTCACTGCCTGGGACTCTCAAGCGATATATACACCGTAGGGAGCAAATCCTGCACTGCCGGGGGCTAGCCATAGACTATGGCCCATGAGGAATTTTCCCATCTCAACTGCTATGGCTTTGTGCATGCTGGGAACAATGAGCAAGCTCCCGTGGTTACCACGGCCCCCGTCCCCCCCCCCACCCCATATAGTTTGTCACACTCACTTCGTGCCTCTTGTCTTGACTGTCAGCTCTTTGGATCGGGGACCTCGTCTTTGAATGTACCTGAGCAGCGGCTAACCCAACAGGGTCCCAACCGGAGCCTTCAGGCCCTGCTGCAGTACAGAGGATAAGAAATGGTCTTTAAATGGAAACTCTGCATTAAGCTGGTTCCAGCAAGATCAGTTTCTGACCCAGTTGGGCTCAGACCACACTGGCTGGCCACCTGGTAGCAGAGCCACATTTCACAATACCTGCGAGGGCCAGAGCGGGTTAGCAATCATTTTAGCTGGAGCCCTGCTTAACAATGGCCACAGACAACGGTCAGTGGAGTGCAGAGGCCTGACACAACGACCGCTTCGGGTGGTGACCCAACAGTTGAGAAGCACGGACCCAGAGGATCGAGGCCTGCAGGTCCTCGCCCAAAAGAGCTGACCACTGTACTGAACTAGCCAGCATTTCTGCAACAGGAACGAATCGGAATCATTCGTCTGTGTGTCATAGGCCCTATTCTGCTAACAACTCATGAGATTCTCCTGGAGCTCAAGTGGCAGGTGGCTCTGCTTCTTTCAGCAGGCGTCCCATATTCTCTGTTGCTAAGTCTGGGAGGGCTACGCCGTGCTGAATAATGACAGCCATGAAGTTCCTAGATAGGCCCCGTCTAATAACAACACAGTAGCAAACCCATGGTAGCATGCTTTGAAGAGCACTGTTTCTCTGTTAGCTATGCACTTCCCTCCCAGCCTAAAAACCAGGAGGCTGCTCTGTCTGAAGGGTAGCAACTAAGAGAGAGGGAAAGGAGAAGAGTCAGTTAGATGTCAACAGAGAGAGAGGATACAAAAAGGGGAACGAACAAGAACCCACAAGCACCACCACCAAGTATTACATACAGCCACAATCCCGGCCCAACGGTCGGCTAGGTTTCATCAATTAACCACTGCACCAACAGTCAGATTTCAGCCTGGCTTGAGTGGCACTGGGAGCAAGTTCCATAATAATAAATGTCGTTCAGTTTCGAGTTCGCAAAGGATTCCCGGTTTTGCTTTTCCTGCCTCTTTCGCGTTCATGCTGCAGATGGAAAAACCTTTAGACCAGAAAGAAGTAGTAAGAGGAGGCAGCTCCCATTCAAGAAAGAGAATCAGCCCCAGGCTAATGCCCGCATGGCATTCAGCTGCCTTTGTTTTTTGACTCTGTTTAATTCGTTAATCTTGGTGCCAAGGTTTAAAATAAAAATGTGGGGGTTTGGCCAAGGTTTATCTTCTCCCCCCAAATCTCAACGTTTGGAAGTTTCTTTTGATTGCCTGCCAAAACGCTAGCTCTGGGAAGCACCACACAGAACACCCCTGTTCCTCTCTGATCCCAGACTCGTCCCCAGCCTTCAGAAACTCACGCAGTCAGTGGGGCTGGTATAAAAGGAATTATTGTCTTATAAAGCAAGAGACCCATCCCCACACCCCCATGCTCTTCCTCCCCCCACCCCCAACCAGCTGACTAGCAAGGAGGAGGGAGAAGAGCCTGAAAGAGGAAAGGGAACAGTTAGGGATAGAGTAAAAACTCTAAACCTCCTGAAAACTCAAATCTCACGCCTAGCTTTTCATGCTGAGTGGAGATGCACTTCACATCCACATTGCAGGCACTGGTTCAAAATTACTCTCTTCATTTTAAAGCCCCTTCCTGGACTGCCTCATTCACAGGCCTCCTTTCTCTCATCTCTCTTCCCAATCATTCAGCACTGGCTTTTTCTCTGCATCCCCTCCTCCTACACTGTGTTGATGCAAGAGCTTTCTCCTCTGCAGCTCCTGCAGTCTGGAGCCCTTCCTGGATTTCCCTGTCACACCAACGTCTTATCAGGATTTCTCAAGTCACCACCACCACCATCTTGGGCACACTCTACATTTATCTTCTTCTTCATCAGCATCTGTTCATCTCTCTCCAGTCTCGTATAGTGGAACACGTAATTCATTCACCATCCCAGGCATTCACACCAGTTTTGCATACTTGACACCACTACTGCCTGCTGCCCTAGGTAATTCTGCAAGGCGTATGGAGTACAGTTTGCAAGGATGCCATGCATATAGAATTGTATTGTACAGTCTTGACAACACAACTGGTATTTAATATAACCATTGATGCCTCTCTCTCGCTCACACACACTCTTCCTGCTCCTCACCACTTATCAAACCCCTCAAAGGAACGCACACACACAGATCATGCTGCCACATTCAAGACACTATAAAACAAGATTTGGGAATTCTCAGGGTGGCTTGAGGTTAAGGCTTGGACTCCGGCTGACCTGGGTTCAATACCAGGTTCTACCACCGACTCCCTGTATGACTTTGGGCAAGACACTTAATCTGTACCTTGGTTCCCCACACCCACATCTGTAAAAATGGGGATAATAATGCTTCCTTTGTCTGCCCCATCTGTTTAGACTGTGAGCTCTTCAGGGCAGGGATTGTTTCTCCCTGTGTAGCTTTACAGGACTTAGTAGCATAGAATCCTTAGCAGAGATCAGAGCTCCAGGTGATAGTGTAATACAAATAAACGACAGTGATGTTGAAGAGTAAAGCTAAACCAACTCTTACAGAGCTAGGGTCCCCTCCACACCCTCGGCTAGTGGGGTGCAGGAGGACAGGCTTACACTGCAAACTCTTGGAAAGAGGTTTTAACTGTCATGCCCTCTCCAATCATATTAGCATCTTGTGGGACAAGAAGGCATTGCTGACAGAGTCAGAGCAGCATCTTTAGAAGTTTTCACAGTTATGGGGCAGTTTGTTCATATCTTCTGCCCAGGTATTTTCAATGCTCACCCTCACCGTGAGATCTGTAGCATCTTGAAATACTAGCACTGGTTCTATGGCAATAACTCCTACAGTGTGATTTGACTGTAATCACAGTGCTCAGCACCAATGGCTTTGTACAGCGCAGAGAGCAGTGTCCAGAAAGAGGAGCATCCTAATGTAACTTGAGTGAATGCTGTATACAGGGTAGCATGATCTGATTTATTATAGCTGATGTCTGGGCAAATCTTTCATCTCAAGAACTCAAGCTCCCCAGCCCATACTGACAAACCAGGAGTTAGTCTGACTGTACTTGTCTTAACCACTGGAGAAGTTACATGGCTCATTTCTTCTTGCAACAGTGGTTCTCAGCTCCATTTGCTGCCATTCAATTACATTAGGATTTTGCCCCCAAGCTAAGAGCAACATGAATCATCGATTATTGGGGGGGAGGGGTACCCTGAACCCCTCCCATGCCAGGAACAATCTTAGGTATTTAGCATCTTCCCATCCTCTTTAGTTTTGCACAGCAAGTGCAATCAAATTCTCAATTCATGATTTTTCAACCAAGCCAGTAGGATAAAGAGTGTTTTGTTCACAATCAACTGACGTGTGCTGCGGTCTAGCACATTAATAAATTTACCATGGCATGAGCTACTGATTAGGGCATCACTAATAAAAGTTGCGTGATTCTCATGACTGGTTAAAAGTTTACAAGGCGTGTGTGCCTTATCTATTCTCTCCCCTCTCCTCCTCGGGTGGGCTGTCTGCTTTTTTTCCGAGAAGACAAATCCTCTGCCACTTCCCCCCGCCCTTCCCCTCTCCAGTTTAATCCAGTTAGAGAGGCTGGAAATTCCGGGACTAGGCAGGCTGCATGCACCGGATTCGAGACCAGACCATGAGATCAACTTTATCCTTCGCTGTGTGGCTTCAATCCTTCCACCAGTGTGCATGTCTGGGCTGATCCAGGCAGATGTTAACGAGACAGTAACCTCTTAACCTGGGCGAGCACTGCCTTCGCAGCGGCTTTTTCCTCCCCTCCCCCGTCTCCTTGATCAGATCGCTGCTCTCCAAAAGTTCCTTTAAAAATGTGTCTTTGGAGCACCATTGAGCGCAGCCAGACAAGACAGCCTCCTTCCTATCCCCCTCTTCCCCTGAATCCTGCGCCTGTGGGGAGAGAGAGCTGGAAGCGGGGAACCAGGGAGCAGTGTGTGAAATCAAAGCCCTCAATCTGGGCATTGGAGGCGGGCACTGATTCCAGCTGCTGATCAGATTACTTGCAACCGTGGCAATTTCAACTGCTCATCAGACAGCCACCATTCCGGGCGGGGAGACAAGGGAATACAATGAAAAGCGAGAAGGGAAATCATCACCAGAGACACATGCATGCCACACCATCTGCTAGGGAAAACGAGACAGACGCAAAGCCGTGCAAATCTTGTTCGGAAGTCAGGAAGCACGCAGATTTCCCTGGGACTGAAATCTCCTGCAACTCACTGCAGGGCAGGTTTCAGGCTTTGGAAACCAAACACTTCTACCCTCCCCCCCCCAAAACCTTATTTTCTATCGCGACATCTTCCGTGTATAGACACAGCCGACTCTCTGCAAAAGATTTTTTTTTTTAAAAAACCCACCAACCCCACTCCAGACAAAGTTCTCGCCCCTGGCTGAAAAGCAGCAGCGGTGCTTATGTGCCGATCGCCACCCCAGCCCGGCGGCGGAGCAGACAGGCAGCTGCCCGGCCCGGAGTTGAAGGTGATCCTTGAACGATGAAGCAGGAAAGGGTTTGGTCGGTGACTCCGGTTTCCCCAGGAAATGGAGGGCGAGCCGGCTGTGTGTCCCCCCCAGGCCGGTGGGAGCTGGGGAGAGCCCGCTGCCTGGCCAGCCCGCCTTGCTCTGCGGCCGAACCCCGAGAGCAGCCGGACCGGGGACCGCGCTCCAGGCTGCCCGGTTCCCAACTCATCCCAGCCCGAGGCGGGCGGGCGGGCGAGTTCCCCCCTCCGGGCGCTGCAGCGGGAGTGGAGCTGGGCAGTGCCCTGGCTGCGGGGAGCCGCGGAGAACCACTCACCTTCCCCGGAGGGAGCGGCGCCCCTGGACCAGCACCTGGGCAGAGGCGGCGGGCGGCAGGCTGGAAGCTGGGGCTCCGGCTGCCGGCGAGAGCGAACTCCGCTTGCACCGAGTCTCCCCTGCACACACCCCTTCCTCCGCCTGCTGTCCCTCCCCCCGATCCCTGCACCCCCTCCTCCGCCTGCGAATCCTCGCCTCCGCCTCCGCCCCCCTCCAGCGTGCGAGCGTGAACCGGCCGCCTCCCGCCCGGCGGCCCCCGCTGAATGGCAGCCCCACTTCCCGCTCCGGGGAGCGTCTCTAAAGTGCCCGGCTTCGCTAGGCGCGTCCAGCTCCCAGCGGCACCAGCCGGGCGAAGTTTTGCCACCAGGGAACGTCTGCCGCGGGCGGCGTTGCTGCACCCAGGCCGAAGGCGCTGCCCCCCCCACCCTTCCCCTTCCGGCTGTTATTATTTTGGGAAGCGCGGGGAGGGATCTCAACAGATGGCTGCACACAAGGGAACATCTGGGAGCGAAGGAGGCGGAGGCAGCTGGGTCTGGCTTGTGCAACTTTAGCGCTTGCAGCGCAGTACAAAGTGGAGCTGCAGAAAATCCCTTTGCCTGTGACAGCTTCTCCCTTCTTGGAAAATCTGAGGGGGGTTTAGCTAGGCCAGACCTTGGTCATCTTCCTTCCCATCGCACCCATTCCTACATTCCCGGGGGGGGCACGGTCTGATTTCAATGGTGTCACCCCCAGTTTACCCGGAGAGCAGAATTGGGTCCTATCTCAGGGAGTGCCCAATCCTGCACAGCACCCAGTGTTTGGCTTCAATAGGCTCGCTCACAACATAAGCACTAGGCTTGCTCCAATAGCATTTGCAGCAGCACTCCCTTTAGTTATATAATATAGACTTAGAGAGAGAGACCTTCTAAAAAAACGTTAAAGTGTATTACCGGCAGGTGAAACCTTCAATTAAAGTGAATAAATGAAGACTCGGCACATCACTTCTGAAAGGTTGCCTACCCCTGCCCTAAAGTATTTACCTAGTTCTAGTTACCCTAGTATCTAGGGACCTGATCCTGCTCAGGCACAGGGGTATGCCCAGATGAAGTTCATTGCGAGGTAGGGGTAGCATGTACCTAGCAATTCCTATCCCTCACTGATGTACCATAACATTTAGGTTTGATTGGGCATGACTGTTGCATTCAGTACTGTCACTGACTGCAGTGGGAGTTTTGGGTGCACAAAGACATTGAGGCTGAGTCCTTAAAATATTATAAACCAGCATAAAATAGGAAATAAATAAAATACTAAGAAATAAACATAGGGCCCGATTCTATCCATCCTAAGGTTTGCAGGATCAGACCCATCTCCTATTAATTTTCTCATGGCCAGGGAAGTAAAGGATCATTCTCTAGGCTGTACTAAGTATTATAGCAGCAACCAGAGATCCCCACCAAGATCAAGGCCCCAGTGTGCAAGTGATCTACCCACATTAACACGTTAAGTGGCAGAGCTGGGGCCAGAACCCAAAGGCCCCCTGGGGCATGGTTCACTAGATCACAGAGCCAGGTAGCATTAGGGGGTAGCCAGCTTCCAGGTGGCAAGGGCAACTGCTTCTCCAACGATATGAAGCACATGTTGGCATGCTGTCACTGCAGCTCCGGGGTTAGTTCAGCACATAACTAAAAACAAAACAAAAAAAACTGTTGCTTTCCCTATTTTGAAATTCTCTCACCACTGCTGGTCATTCCTGGCCCATAGAATGATCCCTTCCACCTATCTACGCTGGTTTCCTGAGCCACGAAACAGTGCATCGTGCTGTGAACAAAGCTGCTCCTCTAATCAGGTGCTAGGTGTCTTCCTCAGCTTCCTCCACCTTGTCCTGCTTTCTCCATCTCTGAAGCTCCTCCTGTGGCTGGAGACAGAGGCGTAGCGAGCGCCCTCCATACCCTCTGACTGGAGGGGGCCCCGCAAGGAAGGGGGCCCCTAAAAGTGGCAAAATAAATACCGCATTCCAGTTTCTGCATTGTAAGGGGCCCCGCCCGGACATATGTTCGGACGGGGCCACCGTTCGCAGGGGGCCACGTTCTTTGTTGCTACGGCCCTGGCTGGAGAAGCTGCTGCCACTAGCACATCATCTGCTTGGTGGTCCAGCAGGAGAAGTCCCAAGACTAATTCATCCAGCTTTGAGTGTTGAAATGTGGTCTCTGCAGGTTTGAGGTTGCCAGCCTAATGGCATGAAGTACTGTTGGGTCCATGCTGGCTGACAAGAATTCAAAAATGGTGCAAGCCCACCCAGAAACCAAGTCAGGGGTGGAGTCAGATGAATCATGGTGTTTTTTAAAATTTGAATCCGCCTTGCTTCCGCTATGCATCCCACAATGCACAGCAAGAAAAATCCCAGGATGCAGCGAAGCCCAGGACCATGGGATACCCTCCGCAAACACCAAGTGCTTAGTATGCAGCAAGCCATTGCCAGAGTGAAAGGGTGCACCGCTGTCCTGTGTGCATGTTGTTAGCGCGGCTGCATATTGCGTGTAACTGGATGCACATCAGAAAACTGCAGATTAAGCCCCTCGTGTAGACAAACCCTTAGAGACTGTGTCCCTGAGTGGGAAAAGACCTGCTTCTGCATTTCTTGCACACCCGACACTGCTGTTGCTTTTTATAGGAGTGTTGGTGCACAAGGAATAAGAATCAGGCCCCTGCAACAGGGAAACAAATAGCAGTAATGATTCCCATTCTGTTATCTCAGATTATTTTGTTTAAACAATCAGGTTTCTGAATACATAAATTCGCCTAAAGAGTCCCAATCCCACAACCTTGAGTCCAAATAACAGTCCCTACTCACACAAATAGTCACATGGATTTTAATATTAGTGAATGAACGTGGCAGGATTGGGCCCAGAGTGGGATATTGCCCGGGTAGGGACCCATATTTTTCTAATCTTTTTGTGTGTAAGGAATTGGGTGTGTCAGAGCTGGGGAGTTAGGAATATCAGTTATGATCTTTTAGATCTTTAGGGTTTATTTTAAACATATGAAGAGAGGTGGCATGAAGGTTGAATTAGCACATGTCTGGGATGGTTGCATTACTCACAAGTAAAGGGAGGGAGCCGGAAATAGTCAGGCAGATCACCACACAGAACAGGAGAAAGGGGACCACCAGGAAGCTAGTTATGGCTCCCTGGTTCTCTAGGCCAACCTTCACCAGCACCCGTGGCCTAAGGACTATGCTAACCTCTGCCAGCATTCCCCAGGGGACTGTACAGCGGCCAAGGACTGGTGGAACACATGGCCATTTCAATGCCCACTTCTCACACCCTGTGCTAAAACTGGATGGTTGGGGATGGTACAAGAGCTGGTTTTATGTCGACTGAGACTTCTCCCACACTGGAGGGATTATCAACTGACCAGATCCAGCTGATACCAGAGCAACACATCTGGCCACAAATCTTTATGCCACCTCATCATGCATTCTATGTCTGGTACAGAAAAAAACTGATTTAAAAGTCACGAGGACCGTTTTTTGTCTCCTCCCTGGAAAGCCAGGTGTCTTACCTACCACCTATTTATAACCAATACATTCAAAATGACCTTGAACTGTCCTATACATAAAAATGCCATGGACCAGATTCTCGGTTGCATGACTCCTTTTTTGATGCTCTACTGATTTCAAAGGAGTCACTCCAGTGTGAAACGGGAGTGACAGTGAAGACTCTGACCTCATCCTATAACTTGGGACCTTCCGGGACTAGAGTAAGTAGTGTGGTCCTCACCGAAGACAAACTATTGAGATTCAGGAGCAGATTTGTGAGATATCAAACTTTGATCGGTCGTTGGCCCAAATACAGGATATTGCCTGTGCTGGGCTTCCTGTAGGTAGTTTTGAGGGGAAATTCCACATTTTGCAGAAAGGAGACATTTGTTTAGCAGGTTGATTAAAAATAAAACAGTGGCTCTCTGAAGCTATGTACACATTTGTAATGTTAGAAGTATTCCCATGGGACAATGCACGGGAGGTCATCAAAGGTGGAATTTATTCCAAGGGCTTTGCAATGTATCACATAGATACCACCACATGTGTCATGTTAAGGTTATATTATTAACCCTTCCAAAGTCAGGAAGTAGAAGAGTACAGTGCTCAAAAGCAACCTTACCTTTCTCACACTTGGTATAGGACAATATTGGCCACCGATACATATATATATAATGCCAATTGTGCATGCATATTTGAGGGGATAATTAGGCCCCTCATGTACTGAATTTACATTTAGTAGCACTAGTAATTTGAAATATTCCACATGTGCATTGTGAATGAGTGAAGTTTGAGCTGAGACTTTTACCTTTTTATTTCTACTTTAATGACAAAGATATAAATCAAGATTTGTGTTTAACTCCCCTTTTTATGGAAAAAAAAGACTAAAAAGGGCAATTTAAACTTTCTTCTCTCGATTGATTTCTCCATGTACGGCCACAGTTAGAGAGCCAGAAACCACAATGCCACAATGGAATTCCACAGTGAAAGTGCGGCACAACCCACTCCTACATAACTTTAACCACATGCCTTATTGGGCTTGCTGGGAGTGAAATTCTCTGGCCTGTGTTATGCAGCTGATCAGAATAGATCACAATGGTCCACTGTAGCCTTAAAATGTTTGACTAACATCAGTACAGTAACTCCTCACTTAACGTTGTAGTTATGTTCCTGAAAAATGCGACTTTAAGTGAAACAATGTTAAGCGAATCCAATTTCCCCATAAGAATTAATGTAAATGGGGGGAGGGTTAGCTTCCAGGGAAATTTTTTTCATCAGATAAAAGACTATATTATATATATACACACACACACACACAGTATAAGTTTTAAACAAACAATTTAATACTGGTACACAGCGATGATGATTGTGAAGCTTGGTTGAGGTGGAGGAGTCAGAGGGTGGGATATTTCCCTTACTGCTAAATGATGAACTAGCAATTGGCTGAGCCCTCAAGGGTTAACTCTCTCGCTCTACAAGGCAACAGGAATGGAGGGAGGGGAGACATCGCAGACAGAGACACACACCATATGTGTGAGAGATATGGGCATTTCCCCTTTAAGAACACTGCCTTGTTAGTGTTAGATCAGCTTGCTGAGACCGCAGCTGCTGCAAGCTCCCTCCTGCCGGAGCCCTGGTGTCCCCCGCCCCCCCCGCTCTATGGAAGATGGGGTAAGTGGGATGCAGGAGCAGGGGGGAGGGGGATACCCTGACATTAGCCCCCCTCTTCCTTCCCTCCGCCCTGCACAGCAAGCAGGAGTCTCGGGGAGCAGCTCCAAGGCAGAGGGCAGGAGCAGCACATGGCAGTGTGGGGGAGGGACTGCTGAACTGCAGGCAGCTGCTGCACAGGGAACTTAGGGGAGCGGGGGGCTGATGGTCCACCCTGGTTCCAAGCCCCCACCAACTAGCTGCAACGGGCTGCTCTTCCTGCAAGCAGTAGACAAAGCAGGCGGCTGCCAAACGATGTTAGAAGGGAGCATTGCACAACCTTAAACGAGCATGTTCCCTAATTGATCAGCAACATAACAACGAAACGACGTTAACCGGGATGACTTGAAGTGAGGAGTTACTGTATTATGTGGCTCTGCCATAGTCCTGTAAATAGTATCGTGCACTAGATTCTGAGCTCTTTGAAGAACCCACTGTAAAACTAGATTGACTCCACTGAGATCACAGGGGGAAGAGTGGTGGTGTGATTAAGACAATGAAATGGAATTTAAAAGTCTGGCCCAGATCCTCAGAGGTATTTAGGTGACTAAAGCCATATCTACATTTCAGCGTATGTCAGCATAATTTATATAGCTCAGGGGTGTGAATAAACCTCCCCCTAGAGCCACATAAATTACACCTACGTAAGTGCTCACGTGCACAGTGCTATTTCGGTGGGAGAGCTCATGCAGGTAGGTTTTTTATGCCGATGGGAGAGTCTTCACCAGACGTGCTGCAGTGGGACAGCTCGCTGCATGTGTAGACACAGCCCATTCATTTCAATGGAGTTTTGAGGCTCTGGGCCTCTGTGCTCAACACTACACTGTGTCACAGGCTTCCTGTGCAACCGTGGGCAAGTCCCTTAATCTGGCTGTGATTCCCGTCTCCATTTAAAGTGGGTGGCAATAAAACTGCCTTACCTGAAAGGGGTGTTGCGAATGTAAATTCACCAAGATCCTTGCACCTCTAGTTGTTATGATTCCGTGCGAGAAGGTGCGAGCGAGAAGCTCTTGTGTATCCTCCCTTTTGCTTGTTCCCCACCTACTCACAGCAGAGACAATACCTCATAGTTAGGAGCTAGTGTGACGCTGAATGTCTGAGTGTTGTCAACCACAGTGGTTAGGGCATGGCCCTGAAAGGAAGATCTAGCTAATGTGGTTAAGCTGCAGCGAACGCCAGCTAGCCTAGTGATGAGGTGTCAGCCAAAGCCTCTGGCATAGCGGCAGGAGCAGAAGATGGGTGTTGTGCTGCCTAGCTGGAATTAAGTTCAGTCACCAATATTGTGAACCCCAAGCATTCAACAACAACAACAAAAAACAGGAGTGGCTTAAAAACCAACAACATAATCAGCCACCATCTTTCCCCCTTATTTCTCACGAGCTTTCTTAGCACACAGGGAGATCTTTCAATAGCTAACTTCCCCTGCAGTGTCAGTGACCAGGGTATGTGTAAGGGCTTGTCTGCCTTTGTCACACTCCCAGATGCTTGCACAAAAATCGTGTATTCACTGCAAAAAGAGGTGTGTTCTTAACTCAGGTTAGCAAACAGTGAAGATACAGCAACTCAGATTAGGAGTGTGAGGAACTCCTTTAGTGGAGTTGAACTCAAACTGCTAAACCCAGTTAAAACCAAGTCGCTATGTCTTCACTCTTATTTTAAGCGGAGTTAAGACCACACCTTTTTTCCCCAGCAAAGACATAGCCAATCTAATCTAACCTAATCAAAGCACCCACCACCATATTACCTTGACACTTGCATGACTCAGCATGAAGCTTTGGGGAATGCCTAAATGTTACACCACAGTTGCATTTTCTGCCCTGGCCGTTCAAACTCAGGCTTGTCTGCCCAGCTAATGAGATCAGAACCCAGTCTTGTCAGCGCTCACCCATTTACCTCATTCATTATTCTTTGCATTACAGTAGCAGTGTGGCCCATCCCAAACATTCAAAAAATCATGAGCCAGGTCTAAAAAACAAAAATTCAGGAGGATGGCTTAAAAATCTTGAGCTTTTAAAAAATAACAATTTTTGAATTCCTTTTTTAATATCCCTTCAAGTTTTTGAATCTCCAGGGGGCCCCTGGGTTTTGCTTTCCAGTTTTCCTCTGCAACCATGAGAGCTAGAAACTTCTTTTTTGTTTAATGAAAGCTGGGGTTTTCATGATTCCTCGAGCAGGGCCCTCAAGAAAAATACCAACAGTCATGAGAGTTGGCAATACTGCATTAGTCTGGAAGCCCTGAAAGAGATCATAGCCCTGTTATACCTACACATTGTAAGAGACAATCCCTGCCCCAAAGAGTGACAGTCTAAATTCAGAATAGGTGGGAGGGGAAACTAAGGCACAGATAGATGATGTGACTTGCCTAAGGTTATGCAGTAGGACAGTGGCAGAGTGAGGAGTTGAACCCAGGTCTCTAGCTGAGTGCCCTGCTCACTGGCCTCCCTGCCTTTAGCCTTACTGTTTTAGGACAAGCTGATGGTGAGAGTAAGGCAACCCTGGTGTCAGCCGGTGGCCACTGATTTCCCTGTGAAAATCAGGCCTGGCTATGTTGAAGCACTGGAATGGGTTACCTAGGAAGGTGGTGGAATCTCCTTCCTTAGAGGTTTTTAAGGTCAGGCTTGACAAAGCCCTGGCTGGGATGATTTAGTTGGGAATTGGTCCTGCTTTGAGCAGGGGGTTGGACTAGATGACCTCCTGAGGTCCCTTCTAACCCTGATATTCTATGATTCTATGGTGCTGCAAGATCCAAGCCCCTAACCCCAACTCTGATTCTACTTTTGCTATCTACAGATCATGAGCTTTTGATTTGTATACATGGCACTAGGGGTGCCAACCCTCCAGGATTGTCCTGGAGTCTCCAGGAATTATAGATTAATCTTTCATTAAAGATTATCATGTGATGAAGCCTCCAGGAATACGTCCAACCAAAATTGGCAGCCCAAGATCTGTTCAAATCAGTGCAGAAGGAGCAAAGATTTTCAATGGACAATCAGGTTACAGTGGCAACGGCTACTGTTACTATCACCAGTGGAGCTGCAACAACAGGAGAGTTAAGAAAAAGCTGGGTGCAGACAAGGCCTACATGCTTGAGGCTTGATCACTGAATCTGCAGCCCCCCAAATAACCTCACCCCAAACAATCCCTTCATGGGGCAACTATGGAGACTGCTGCACAACTATACATCACAGGGGCCGCTGATTCCCCCGCCCTGCATTTCAGACCTCACTTTGACCTCCCCCTCTGGAGGAACGTGCAGGTAGAGACCTGTATTTAGGAGAGTGGTTTGGTCTGATAAAGTCAAGGCAATTCAAAAGCCAACAGCAAATGGGAAAGAAAACTGTTGTGAAATTCCCAGCGTGAGTCATTTTGATTTTCTCTCACCTAGTTCCCACTACAGACATACTGGCAAAAGAAGTCAGGGAGAGAACTCAGATGACATAAGCACTGCCTCTTCGTAAAAGGAACCTGGTTAGCCAGGATTACAAGTATATTTATTACACCCTTTAGTTGCCAAGCACAATCCAGCTGAGTGTGAATAAAAATCACTGCCTTGAAGAGGTGGGAAAAATTAGTGTGAATTTTTTCACTTATGGATTTCATGCAGTTCTGCACCCTCTGAAATATCGATTTTCCTCTTCTCATGACATTGCAGGAACAGAACTTTCCTATGCAATGAACAACCTGAAAACTCACAAAGTCCCTGCAAGATTAATACTAGATTTTAAAGCCTGAAGGGACAATTGTGATCATCCAGTCTGATCACCTCAGTAACACAGGTCACAGAATTCCTGCTGAGGAAGGAATTATTATTTCCTGCAGTGTAAGTGAACTCTATCAAGCCCAGTAACTTCTTGCTGGCCTAGAGCAGATGTTTTAGGAAAATGTCCAACCTTGATGAAAGATGAAAGGTCTTTTCCTGGAGGATTCATGTTTATAACAAAAAAATATAAACAAGTTCCCAGCAGCAGAAAAGGAAACAGAAATCTGATAGAGCCTGATCCCATCGCTCTGGGAATTCAGAAAGGTATTCTATTCCCGCACCCCCTTCTTCCCTTAGCATCTGTGGAAAGGCTAGAAGAAGCTTGGCTGATGTTAACCTCTTGGTTACCGGGTAGTGCCCTCCCCATGTCACAGCTCCTTGTACATGAAAATAACCCTCCGTGAATCCTGTAAATAGCAACCCCCCGTTCAACATTCACAAGTGGCGATTTTCGAGCTAACATGGCTTTTGTGCAAAATTTAATTGGGTGGTTTCAAATTTCCCACCATTGCTCCAGGGGCGTTGGAAATGTGTTGCAAACTTATGCACGGACAAGTCTTCCTGAAAAGAAAAAATACACGTGGTGAGAATCCTTCACCCCACTCTCCTGCCGCTGCAGCCAGTCAAATGTTTATTGCACTCTGTACCTATTAGGGATGGCCTGAAACTGGGGCACTTAACTCAGTCTTGACTGATGGGCTTATATATGGTCCTTTTCCGCCTCTCGTCCTCCTCCCTACCTGTTTTCTCCTCTGGCTGCTACTGTAGTTGAGTAGTCTGAGCATAGGCCTGGGAGCCAAGAGCTCCCCACTTGAGACACTGACTCCCCCTCTGTGGCCTTGGGCAAATCACTTAAGGCCTGAACTTGCACCATGGAAATCAGTGGGAGTTTTGCCACTGACTTCAACGAGCCCAGGATGAAGGCCTTACTGCCAGCTCTTCAGAGGGGCTGAGCACCCGCAGCTCCCATTGACTTTGGCTGGAGCTGTGAACGCTCAGCACCTCTGCAGATCATGCTATTAATCTCTCTGCCTCAGTTTCTCCTGATGTACAATGGGGAGAATAATACTTTTAGGCCTGGGTTCTAAAGCATGTGCTTCCCTGAAAGTGTTTTAGTGCTTCATTGAATCCTGGCCCAAGTACTATTATTTTCTTTTCACCAGGTTTCCTACCAGTCTCAACTTGTTAGCTCTTTGTGGGAAGTAGGGTTACGTATTTCCTAGCCAGTCATGCAGCTCCTGCCCCGGGAGTGCAGATATGCCCTGGGTGTCTCTCACAGCTGCTGCATTGTTTTGTTATCCCTCCTGGTAAATATTGACTGTCCTTTCACCTCAGTCAATATTTACCTTTTGGGTTAATAAATATGGAGATTTATTTCAGTAAAGTCAATATGTTCTAAGCTATTGCTGAACTCTGCAATTGTTCATTACTTAGCCCTAGGGACTGACGTGTAGGAAAACTGCGGCACAAAATATGGGCCCAATCCTGCAAACCCTGATGCATTTGAGTGCATTTACTCCCGCGAGTAGTCTCACTGAACACAGCAGCACTACTCAGGAGAGTAATTGCTAGGGTTTAAATGTTTGCAGGATCACGGCCTAAAGTTGCATTGCACCTCATCAGGAGTCATCATGGCTCAGAAAAATATACACCCGCAATTTTAAAAACATGTTATTTGCTTGAAAGGTCACATTCCTGTCTCTTGTACAACATACACAACTCACAGTTTTACAATGGGCCCAGATGATACCTATGCGTGGGACTGATAGTGCCACATCTCCCCACTGTGGGGCTTTTATACCATCCTTTGAAGCATCTGGTTATAGACACTGTCTGAGCAGGGCTGGCTCCAGGCACCAGCCGACCAAGCAGGTGCTTGGGGCGGCACCTGGAGGGGGGCGGCACTCCGGCCGGCTGGGGAGAGTGGGGCCCCGGCCGGGCTCGCTGCCCTCCCCCCGGCGCTCCGGCCGGTTGGGGAGAGCGGAGCCGCGGCGGGCTCACCGCCCTCCCCCTGGCGCTCCGGCCGGCCGGGGAGAGCGGGGCTGCGGCCGGCCTCGGCCCCCTCCCCTGCTGCGCTCCCCGCCGGGGGGCCGGGGGCGACGGGAGGCTTTTTTGCCTGGGGTGGCAAAAAAGCCAGAGCCGGCCCTGTGTCTGAGACAGGAAACTGGACCAGATGGACCCTGGGTCTGAACTTGTGTGGCAGCTGCTATGTTCCTTTCCTAGAGGGGCCTCTGAACTTTATTGGGAGAGTTCCAGGGGGAAAGCCTGTGTGCTGCAATCAGGGGCGGCTCCAGGCACCAGCGCAGCAAGCGCGGGCGTGGGGCGGCAAGCCACAAGGGGAGGCGGCCTGCCAGTCGCCGTGAGGGCAGCAGTCAGGCGTCCTTCGGCGGCATGCCTGTTGGAGGTCCGCCAGTCCCGCGGCTTTGGCGGTAGTTTGGCAGCAGGTACGCCGAAGGCGCGGGACCGGCAGATCACCCGCAGAAACGCCGCCGAATCCGCGTGACCAACGGACTGCCCGCAGGCGTGCCACTGAAGGTCGCCTGACTGCCATGCTTGGGGCGGCAAAAAACATACGAGCCGCCCCTGGCTGCAATCTAGCCTTAGAGACCACAACTCCCATGATGCTTTGGGGAAAGAGGTAGCGACTTCCTCGTGCAGGGAGAGCAGGCGGTGGACTCCATTTTTGGGAAAAGGAGTGAGATTGCTGCTGTGGAGCTCTGTCCGTACCAGGAGCTGCTGCTAGGAAGCCAGAAGCTGCTGCTGAGAGCCTGCAGGGGCTTTGATTGAGGGAGCCTCAGAGGCTGTTGGTGGCTTCACTGGGGTCAGAGCAGAGACTGTTGCTGTGCCTAGAGCTGACTGAGGTGGGGCTGCAGTGAGGGAACCGTGAGGAACCCCCACTGTTGTTTGGGAAAGTACTTGCAAGGGAAGGGGCACAGCAGAGAGACTGAGTCTGAGGAGAGGCAGAAGGATCTTCCCACGAACCAGGGCCCAGAGCTGCTGGCATTTGGTGGGACCAGCTCCAATCGTCAGAGGGGTTGTGCAGCGTGTTGCCTTGGCTGGACTGACGCACAGAACCAACAGAGCGCTGTCTCCAGCTGCAGGTCTTCCAGTGCGCCCACGCAAGCAAGTGCCTGGGACTCTGAGATCCAGAGGAGTGTGCGCTGCGGGGTGGGGTGAATGGCGGCAGGGTAAATGCCAGTTACACAAGTTTCATTTATCACTGTATATTATATTCGTTAATTGATTTTATTCAACTGCCCCTGTGGATTTAAATTAATAGTGACATTTCATCTTAGTCTGTTATACCCTGATATTTAAGTTGTTAAGTAAAGGAGTGTTAGCTCTAATTTAAGTATATTGGATGTATATTATTTAGAATTGGTATTTGAGTTAGATCCATGCCACAGGTTATTATTAATTATTATTATTACTATTTGAAGGGGTTTATTGCTGGAGGTTCCCAAGGCACGCCATTGAGCGTGTACAGGGGCCAGCCCGGTGGAGGCACCGGCAATTTTAACTTCCTTTAGGAGTAAAGGGACTGCAGCAGAGGGGTGACTAGGGAATTCCCACCTATCCAACAGCACCACTGGGATACTCAGGATCTTCTTTAATGTCAACAACATCAGGCGCCCAGGCACAGGTGAGTGTTGCCTGTTCCCGAGTAACCCAGGGAAGAAAGGGGGGTTACACTATGTTCAGCACTTGGGGACCGAGGCTCTGATCCATTAAAGTCAATGGAAAAACTCTTATTGATTTCAGTGGGCGCTGGATCAGTCCCTGATTCAGCAATGCAGGTAAGCACATGCTTAAAGTTAAGCATGTGCTTAAGTCTCATTAACTTAAGTGCTGGGCTGAATAGGAATGGCCTGGATCACATGCACACGTGCTTTGCTGGATCACGGCTGATAAACACCATGACATTAGTATCCTCAGGAAAAAGAAAAAAAGGAGGAAAAATAAAGGGCACGGCTATTTTCTGAGCTGCCAGGAGTGCAACACTGAAAGCCCAGACCACATCCAAGCAGATTACGTCGCTGCTGTGACGAGGGGCTAAAGCACTAACGCTGCTGCACTTACCTGCTGACAGACCCTCAGCATTAATCTGAAGAATTCGAAGTGATGGTCCAGTGGCTCAAAAGTCGAAGGATGGGCCATACATCAGGGTCGCAGTCAGATGGCACGTGACCAAAATTCATCACCGAATTCGGTTCACTTGCTTCCCCTGCCTGGGCACTGACAGGGAGTGCGACGTTGCATATCCTTGGAAAGTGCCTGCTGACTTACTTCGCCCGCGGGCTACCGGCTCTTCACCTGGCTGCTAACCATGCTATCAAATGGCTGGACATGTGCATACCCTGAGAGAGACCACATCTGAACCTAAGTAAAGATAGAGCTATAGATATATATTTTTTTACTCTTTTTGCTGTCCTAACTCTGAGCCAAAATGGCCCAAAGACATTCCCCCCCCCCTTTTAATTTGGAAAAATTAAATGCGCTCATGGGCTGAGACCTTGGAAGCAAGTTCCCTGCCCACAGCAACACCATTTTTGTTGATTAAGTTATTAATCCCCAAAAGGCTGAATTTCTAAGAAAAAAGCTGACACAGACACCATGCTAGTGGCACTTGTGCATGTCATAAATGAAGATTTAACACCAAATAATGGAGGGGGGGTGGGGGAGGAAAGGCAAGTGGATCTGGCTATCAGGAAAAGCTTGCTACAGGTGAGCTCTGTTAGATGATGGATTAGCCTCCGAGGGGAAGTAGTGGATGCTCCATTGCTTACACATTTAAAGTTAGATTAGACAAAGAACTGGAAATATACTATCTATCTATCTGCTTCATCCTGCCCCCTTTGACAAAAATATTAATTGACTTCTATTATTGCGAGAGTGAGCCTTTGGTCTCTAAATTGATGTATCTATCTAATCATCAGTGTATCTAGAATGTCCATCTAAGCACTAGAGGCAACATGGACAAGATGTCATAAAAGTCTTTTCCATCTCCTCTTTAAGAGACCAATGTTGATTAGACTGTGTTTCATTCATTTCTGAGCCCCCCCCAGTATGCTACATGGGCTTGCATTACTTGTGGACAACGATGATGAGTCTATTGCTCAGCGTACAACCAAATCCCATGGACTGTCATCATAACAACATCGTATGGGCCAGCAATTGAGCTGTGTTCCTCTGAGGTTTAAACACACAGATTTTTCACCCAGTGGTAAGAACAATATTTTCAGAGAAGCCTTTTTTTTTTTAAAGTGAGCTCGAAGCATAATTACCCAATAAAGTGCTTAGGGAAACAAGGTTCCTGAATTCTTGGCTTTGTTAGGCAAGCTAGTTATTAAAGTTTAACAAATGACACCAATATTCTATTTCAGCAAGTCTGCATCAGCTACCATAGCTGTCCACTCCCACAGCCCTTTGAGAGTGCATGTCCCACTGAGATCAGTAGGAGTTTTTCCTGCCATGGGACTGCAAAACTGAGCCCTGGTGCAAAAATCAGTGTGGAACTAAGAATATGAAAACCCATGTCTACATATGCACAAAATATTGGGGAAGCCAAAGTGCAGACCTGGCCCAACGGTGCCCTGTGGAAAAAAATACACCATGCTGCCGCCCCCGTCTTTAATGAGGTGGCGGTGCCCTGCTCAGCTCAAGATGAAGCAGTGCATGCTGGGAGTCGGAAAGCCTCCATTGGCCACACCCCCATATTAAAGTGACAGTGGCAGCAATGCGATCATTTTATATCAATTACAAATAGGTCTTCGGGCTCCTGATAAGTTGCTACTGTGACCCTTGGTTGGGCAAAGTGTGAGCAACAGTGATATCAGGGATGAAACATGGACTAGAGCCACCTGGCATCTAGTTAGTCTGGCATCACCCGGGATCAGCGCCTTGATTTGGACCCTCTTTTATATTACAATAGCACCTGCTTGTCTAACAGTAGCACCCAGAAGCCGCAACCGAGATCTTGGCCCCACTGTGTTAGGTGCTGTACAAACACACAGTAGATGACAGTAGGGTGACCAGATATCCCAATTTGATAGGGACAGTCCTGATATTCGGGGCTTTGTCTTATATAGGTGCCTATTGCCCCACCATTCCCTGTCCCGGTTTTTCACAATTTCTACACCTTAAAAGACAGTCCCTGCCCCACAGAGCTTACAATTTCCGTAGACCCAGACAGAGGGCAAGAGAAGCATTGGAGGCACAGAGGGGAAAGTGACTTGCCCAAGGTCACCCGGCAGGTCAGTGGCAGAGCCAGAAATTGAACTCAGGTCTCCTGCTGTGTTTATACAGTACCTAATAGGAGGGGGCCCCACAATCTTGGTTAGGGCCCTAAAGGTGCTACAGACAAACAACAACAATCATAACAACTCTGAATGGATGGGTCACATAAGGCCGATGAATGACTTACATCCAATTTAAGCCCTCTTTGGGTTGACCAAATCCATGGGCGGCGGGTATAAGAGGCCAGGGGAGGCTAAGCCTCCCAAACAGGAGGCGACGCATCTCCCTTTGGAGGTGTACCAGCCTGCTGCCTTTGGAGCACTGGCCCCACCTCAGCTCCACCCCGAGGCCCTGCTCACATTCGTCCTCTTCTCCTGTGGCTCCTCTTCCCATCCCTGCTCTGCCTCTTCCCCCGAGGCCCCCCACACCCTCTGTTCGCTCCTTGGAGGAGGGGGCAGAGAGGAGCAAGAGGCAGGCCTGGGGGGCCTCAAGGGAGGGGGCAAAGAGGCGTGGGCGGGGAGGTCTCAGGGGAGGGGGTGAAGAGGTGCGAGCAGCGGGCGGGGGGCCTCAGGGGAAGGGGCTGAGCAGGAGCAGGGCCTGGGGAGGAGCTAGAGTTGTCAACTTTCTAATCACACAGAACCGAACATGCCCTGCCCCTTCTCTGAGGCCCCACCCCCACTCTTCCATCCCCCTCCCTCTGTCGCTCGCTCTCCCCCACTCTTACTCACTTTCCCTGAGCTGGGGCAGGGGGTTGGGGTGTGGGAGGGGGTAAAGGCTCTGGCTGGGGGTGTGGGCTCTGGGGTGGGGCTGGGAATGAGGGGTTTGGGGTGCAGCATGGGACTTAGGGCTGGGGCAGGAGGTTGGAGTGCGGGAGGGAGCTCAGGGCTGGGGCAGGGGTTGGGGTGCAGGCTCTGGGAGGGAGTTAGGTGCCGGAGGGTGTTCTGACCTGGGGCAGGGTGTTGGGGTGCATGTGGGGGTTCAGGCTCCACCCAGGTGGCGCTTACTCACGTGGCTCCCGGTCAGTGGCGCAGCAGGGCTAAGGCAGTCTCCCTACCTGCCCTGGTACAGCTCTGGGAAGTGTCCAACATGTCTGTCCCCTAGGTGGAGGCGTGGCCAGGCAGCTCCACGTGGTGCACGCTGCCCACGCCTGTAGGTGCTGCCCCCGCCGCTCCCATTGGCTGTGGTTCCTGGCCAATGGGAGCTGTGGAGCTGGCGCTCGGGGTGGGGGCAGCGCGCGGAACTTCCCTGATCGCCCCTGCACCTAGGAGCCGGACATGCCGGCTGCTTTCAGGAGCCGTGCGGAGCCAGGACAGGTAAGGAGCCTGCCTTAGCCCCACTGTGCCGCCAACTGGACTTTTAACAGCCCGGTCAGTGGCGCTAACCGGAGCCGCCAGGGTCCCTTTTCGAGCGGCTGTTCTGGTCAAAAACCGGATGCCTGGCAACCCTAGGCGGAGTAGGGGTGGGGCCTTTGAGGGAGGAGGCCAAGTGGGGAAGAGCCTTGGGGTGGAGTGGGGGGGCAGGGCCATAGTCCAGGTGCCAGTGGCGCCCCCCTCCCACACTTCTAGGGACCTTCTGGTGCTTGCGCCCAGATCCACAAGGTTTTGTTGCCCTTAACTCCCACTGACTGCAGTCTCACCCGATCAGGCCCAGTGAGGCTTTGCAGTTGCCTAAGGATTTCCCCACTTTTAGCCCCCTGACCTCTCTGTGGGTGTTACCTGGCTTTGTCCTCCTTTTGCCTGTCCTCTAGCTCCAGATGCTTGCAAGACAAATCGTGACCGTTGGACAGGTTTCCATGCCTGGACACAGCCTCTGGCACTCATTCACTCCTTCTCTTCAGCCTGCGGCAATGCCAGCAAGAACACGCTTCCCCCTACACTGCCAGAACACCATTGTTCCCCTGAAAGCACTAAAACGCTGTCACAGCACCCCCGCAAGGTGCAATTTAGCTAGAACGTGGTATTACCCTTTTGTCAAAACGAAGGTAAAAACATCCCCCGACAGTTCTTGATTTGTTTGTTCGGTCCTTTGATCAATGGGATAAGAAGAAAAGTCTTCCGATGGATTGCAGCTTCCCTGGGGCCTCTTTTGTGGTCACTCACTGATTGTAAATGCAGATTATCTGAGCTATCATTACGATTGTTATCTGAGCCGGGAGGAGAAAGAGAGAGATTTATCCCATGTTTTATTCTTTTTGTGGCTACACTACTGTTAGAATTTATGTTACGCTTTTAAGGTGTTTTTTTATTTTTTTTTGCAATATCAGTATTGGGAAAAGTTTAAAAGAATCAATTCTGAATGGCCTTGCTACGCAACAGCTAATGGGGGTGGAGGGAGGTGTAATATGGTGAGTGCCCCCTTGTGGCCAAAGGTCGCTCTCCAGCACTCTGCCTCTATTTCCCCCTCCTCATCGGGCACCACCTCACTCTGCCCTTGTATCAGGGGACAACTGAAGTGCCCATGTTCTCCCCCATGTATGACACGGCAGGGCTTCTCCCCAGCTTAATCAGCACTCACTGCCATGCCTTGTCTCCTTTAAGTAGGTTTATTTGTCTAAACATAAGCATGTAACAGACAAAAAAAGCTCTTCAGCTGACCCCTTGTCCTAGGGTTTCACGGCCTCCCCTCCCAGGAGTCTGTGGTAATCCAGCTTCTCACAGCTTCCCGCTCCCAGCCAGCTCCCTTCTCACAACTAGTTCTCTGGAACAGCAGCCCTAGGATTTTCCCAATATTTCACCTTGGACTGCAGCCTGAAAGCCGTGGCCGTGATTCACTATTCACTGATTCACTGTAAACTCGTGTAATCATTTATATCAGTGCAACGGAATGTAAACTGCTACCAGGTCAGTAGGGAAGCATTTTACATGTGCTTTGCACTGATGTAAATGATTGCACAAAGTACAGGGCAAGTGTGAATGAGGCTACGTAGTAGTTAGTAATTACCACCCGTCACAGCTGGTAGTCCTCAGATATGCCATGTGATCCTGGCCAGTAACCATAACACCATGCAGTAAACTATAAAAGCAATGATCTCTATACTGATGGTATTTCTTAACACCTGGAACTTACCTGGAAATGGGAAGTGAGCTCAGAGACAACAGCTGAAATGTAATAAACTGAGCTGGGCCATAATCTCGCTCTCACGCATTACTTCACATCTAAACAAACCAGTGTGTAACCAGCATTCCCTCCAGAAGTGTATCCAAGCCGATCCTGCTTCCATTGAAGTTCATGGCTACGCTCTCACTGGCTTCAAACAGGAGCAGCATTGGGAAAATGGAATGCATTCCTCAGGTATTAAATATACACACAATGAAGGATGGGCCCAAGATGCAATATCTGAATCCAGGCCTGGAAGAGCTTAAAGGTCAGGTGTGCTTTGCTGTAGGGGGTTGATCAGGCCTGTTTTAAATACATCTGCCATTCGGTAATGATATCATGGAATTCACTCTCTTTCATAAATGCATAACAAAAATTTGTATGCTGATTTGCATGCCAATTTGCATACACCCTCTCTTTGCAAACTCTTATCTCTGCTGCTGAAATTGTCTGACCTGATAAAATTATTTGCAAAGTTGGGCCTGATCAGGACTTGAATAAGTCACCTCCCCAGAGGAACCCAGAGGCTCCAGGAAGTGCAGTCGGTTATTCCTCTTCCTTGTGAATCAGTCTTGAATCAATACCCCAACACAGATTCAGAGATTTCATGACCAAAAGGAACCACCATGATCATCTAATCTGACCTTCTGCGTAACACGGGCCACAGTATTTCCTTCATGAAGCGCAATAACTTATGGCTTGTGCTCCTACAAGGACATCTAATCTTGTTACAGCCTAGGAGAGCTCTATTTGTATATATGTATATATTTAGCTAATAGACCGGGTGCCAGTGGATGGTGCTCAGAAATACGTAGCACACTTCCTAGGTTTTGCAGGACCAGTTCAAGGTGTCGTGCACTGTAACTGACTTCCTCTGGCAGCTGTTTACATCAACTCTTCACCAAGACGTCAAGCCATGGAGGATCCACCGCATCCTTTACTAAGCCGTTCCAATGGTTAACAAAATTCAGTGTTACAAAAATGGCTAATGGCCACTCTTCTGCGAGGCGTGATCAGTCAAACCAACTTCTGCCCCAGGGAGCAGCTGTCGACAACTTGACTCGCTCTCCCTAGAGCGGCAGTGATTCTCACAGGCATTCTGTTCCACTCCCACTGGGAGCAATGCCCTAACGTTTGGAGTACATGTGCATGCTAATATGCTGCATACCTGATGTATAAACACATTCGCCTAGAGAGAAAGGATGATACAAACCAGACTGTGTTTCATTCAGACTCACTCTTATCAAGGCCGACTCTTTTCCAATTAATTTAAGCTTTGAAATGAGGCAGATTCACATTTAGTGGCACAACTCATTCACCACAGTGACTTTTATTTTTAAAATGGCAGTTAACTAGCCCTGGCACTGAACAGTACTGGAAGATACAGAAGAGCACTCACATACAGCAATAACTTTTATACAGTTGGCTTCCTGCACTCGGCTCTGCACAGGGGAATGTCAAACAACATCATAGGGTGAGTTGTTTGAAAACAAGACAGAGTGCCCAGCTGTTTGCTAGCACACAGAGATCCGAGGGTGATCATGAAGCGGGGGAGATTCATGACTCCCAGGAGAAATGAGCTAGGCCAAATTTCCAGCTTCCACTTCCGCCAAAACATCATAATAGTAATACAACTTGGCACTTATGGCTGCGGTGTCAGAGCTGCCTGTGGGGTTTGGATGCCTGATTCCTATTAAAATGAACAGGAACGGGGCGCCCAAACACCAAGGCAGCTTTGAAACGCTCAGCCTGTATGTTCTTCCAAACATTTTACACACACAGGCCTAATCCTGCTGCCTGTCCTCTCAGGAGCAAGTGCACTGAAGTGAATGGGGCCGGTTCCGGGTGAAATGTGCCCCAGCACAAGGAGCGTGCACCATTCCTGTCCCTCTCAAGACCTGATATTGCGCCCCAAAGACCTGATCCTCCAGTCCCTGTGCACCCAGAATCCGCAGTGAGTCAAGGCAGGGCCGGGCTATGGTTCTGAGGGGCCTAAGGCTAATGGGAGGGGAGGGCCTAAGTATGAATGACATATTGCAAAAAAAATTACGAAGTCATCAAACATTTCTCTACATACATATTTACCTATTATTTATGTACGTAAAATGAACACGTTTATTCTACTCTCACGACATTTAATTCTCCAAACAGATACTTCTGAGTAAGAGGTAGCATGAGGGATGCTACACTGTCCTTTTCTTAGGGCTCCTTCCACTTAGGTAGTGAAGTGCTCATCTGTATGAGGGTGAACACTGCAACATTCCCCGTCCTCCTCACCTCTTTCCACCTGGTGCTTCTACCCTCAGCCCTCCACCTGGCACAGTGCAAAGCCCAGCCCTGCAGGTATTTCCCCCAAGCTACACCACATACCCTATCTCACTCTGACTGCAGTCTGGGGCTATGTCTACACTACTGCGGTAAGTCGACCTACGCTACGCAACTCCAGCTACGTGAATAATGTAGCTGGAGTCGACGTACCTTCGGTCGAGTTACCACGGGGTCTACACCACGGAGGGTCGACGGGAGAGCTCCCGTCGTCTTACCTTAATCTTCTCATTGGGGGTATAGTACAGGGGTTGACTGGAGAGCGATCTGCTGTCGATTTGGCGGGTCTTCACTAGACCGGCTAAATTGACCGCCAGTGGATCAATCTCAGAGCGTCCATCCCGGCTGTAGTGTAGACATAGCCTGGGAGGCAGCCAGCTTTTATTATGTAACAGAAAACCACTCAGGTGTAAAATCCACTGAAGGAGAAGAAGTAGTTGTGGGAAAATTACATCAGGTGGCATTGTACTTCAGGCTGTCTTGCTCTGAAAGCTGTCTCCCAGTGTTGCACTGGCTGAGGACAATGAATTTCTGTTTTCACATTGAACCCAAATATTGTTTGTGGGATGATACCCAGTTTGTGTAGTTAATCTCCAGTGATTCACCACCTCAGGCCATTCTGTCACCAAGCTCTTCCACAATTAGAATCACAGAACCGGAAGGGACCTCGAGAGGTCATCTAGTCTAGTCCCCTGCACTCATGGCAGGACTAAGTATTATCTGTTCTAGAATGTGTGATCAGCAGCTCTGACATGGGGTTCTGTGTGCACCAGCCCCCTACGGTTTGCATTTGTTTGTTTTAAGCTTTCTATAACAAAAAGGTAGCGGCTAGAAGTGACACAGATCTTTAGATGGTTGCCCAGTCATAATATTTAGCACTTCTGTACTATGTTAGCTCTTCAAACTCACTTTACAAACATTAGACAAACTTAATCTAAAGGCGTTCAGCTTTTGAATGACTAGGAGTTGACAAAACACAGCTATTCCCTGTTGTGTTCTCTGTCCCCCTGAACAAAAAGACTTCACTGAAAATCAGCATCTTAAAAGAACTGTTAAGGATCTTTCAAAAGAACAGTCCAACCAAGGCTGCTGTAGTGACACCCTTGTTACATCAGGTCTGGTGTTTGTTTAAGGCTGGTGTAGAATGAAGGGAGAGCCTCCTGTTTTGTTTGCATGTGTAAATCAAGCAGACCTTGCTTTTATTTTTTCTTTAAGTGCTCAGAGTTTAGGGGAGGAAAGTGAATAAGATTTTGCTTATACCACGTGTGAAAAAGCAGAAGAGACCAAAATCTATTCTTGTGCAAAAAATCTGTTCTCCCTGAAGTCATTAAGGAGACACAGGTGTAACTGTCAGCAGGATTTGGCCTGTGTTCTCATTCCCTTCTCGAATCACACACATTCCAGGCTTACCCAACATTTTCCACTTGGGAAAGAAGTTAGTTTGAGTTGGGGCAGAAAAATGAGGACTAACTTCAGGTTTATTTAGCTTTAAGTTTTTGGAATGAAACTCAAAAGAAATCAAATGTGAGGTACTTTTATGATGGATTGAACTGCTAGAGAACCAGCCAATGGACTGAACCTGCCTTTATTCTATTCAGCCAGTCTGTCTATCATAGCCTGTTAAGAAGTGGATTTAAAATCCTTGAGGGAGAGGAGAGGCAGAAACCTACAACATTGTGTGTTGAGCTTCCTCTAGTGCTTTTGCAAGCCCTTAAAAGTACAAAGATGCATTGGCCTGTGGAACTAGGCTGAGCATAAAGAAAGAACTTGGTTGCCTGTGCATCCCAGTACAGAAAAATACATCGAAGAAAAAAATTGCATTTATTTGATTTTTAGTACAGTTCCGTACAGTACTGAACATAGTACACCATAACTCTGAAGCCCCTCCAGGGCAGATACTGTAAAAGTTAAAGTACTGGTATCCAGAATGGGATGTTTTGTTTTGTTTTTCCTACAAATGTGTGGGAATTCGTTCCTTATACATGGGAGGGGCAGTAGTTCTGGCTGGAGCTGGATAGAGTGTGTGCAGGTTCTGTGCAAGCTTCCCACCCTCCCGGTCTGGTACTGCCTCTTCCCTCCGCCACCCCATACCCCGTCCCCCCACAGGCACTCACCAGTTGTCCAGAAATGGGACCCAGCACACATAGAAGATGACGGTGACGGTCACTAGGACCCAGGAGGCAGCGTCCTGGAGCTGCCTGCCAGCCTCAGCGGTGGAGAGGGACAGAGGGAGCCTCTTCCCTCCCTGACAGCTAAGCAGAGCTCTGGAGAAATCAGGGGTGTGGGGAACAGGGGAGCGGGGGGCAACGTCTGCTCAAACTACACCTGGGGCTGGCACGGGTTCCCGTGGTAACCGGATTTTAGTGTCCGGTCACCAGTGTTAACCGGATCCCTGGCAGCGTGTTCCTGCAGCGCGGGGCGAGGCAGCAGACTGCCGGCTGAGCTCCTTCCAAGCCACGGGGGGCTGCTTTGCCTTTCCTGCTGGCAGGAGCGCTGCAGCAGGGCTGCATGAGCAAGCTCACTCCCCCCCCAGCTGTGCCCCCTGCCTGACCAGTAGGGCCTACAAATAGAAGGGCCTAAGGCTACAGCCTTATTAGCCTACTGGTTAATCCGGCCCTGAGTCAAGGGGTGGCAGTGGGGGCTGGGTGCTCCTGCAATGAAGGATAGGCCTGCCATTTTAGGTGTCCCCTCTTTTCGTGCTCAAAGACACTGCAGGGGCCTGAGGCACTGGAGTACCTCGATCCCTCCTGTTCTCTGCCTGTGGCACATCATAGTCCAGTCTCCTGTGAGTCTCTTTCACTTTGGTCTCATTTCAGCTGCTGGGTCAGTGTGCAGGTGCTGGGTGGGGTTGGTGACCTGTGATGCACAGGAGGTCAGACTAGATGATCTAGTGGTCCCTTCTGGCCTTAATCTCTATGGCTTGGCTTTACATGTGCATATAGCGTCATATCAGTCTGACGTAGCCCTCCACAGCTGGGAAACAGGGAGCGGAGTGTTGGCCAACCCCGCCCCATCACCCTCCGGGATGGTCTGAACATCTCACAGTCTTTATTTTATCCTTACCACACTCCTGTGAGGTAGGGACGTGCTACTAACCCCATTTGTGAGGGTATATTGAGGACCAGAAAGATTAAGTGACTTGCCCAAGGTAATGCAGGAAGTCTGTGTCAGAGCCGAGTCTCCTAAATCCCCGGCTAGCACTCTAACCACTGGACCAAAGTCTCCTGGGTTTGTTTTGCTTTGTCTTCTGGTTTTTGAACTCTTGGGTGTCTGAACCTTGTAATTTTTCAGCCAGGGAATCAATGCCATGTCAGATGGAGCCATGCCTCTCTAAGGGTTAAACCAGGTAATCAGCCCCCACGGCCAAATCCAGACCATTCCACCGCAGTATTCACTTGCTGCCGGCGGTCCACTATTAAAACACCTGTCCCATCTCTATCTCATATGAAACACTCACATCATTGAGCAGAGCCACTCGCTGGGACCACATAACGCTTGTGATCTGTCCTAACTACTCTAGTCCTTCCTGGCTTCCAACCTACAAAGCCCTAATGGTTTGAGACCTGCCTTCCTATGACAACGCCTCTCTCCCATGTAGTACTGCCACAGAGTTGTAAGCATTGTGTTTTCAAAATGAGTTGAAAATGAAAAGTGCCGTGTGTTACTATTCACACAGATGTGTCCATGGAAAACTGAGACACATGGATCTACAGAGAAGTTCGGCTCCTTGGAGAACTGTTGAGAGCTACATGCAAGTGTGAGGTACAAAGTAGCCAGAATACAGAAGGAGGGGTCAGGGTGTTGCTTATGGGACACTGGCATCAATCAGACAGAGCCCTCAATGGGAAAGGGATATATTTCAAAGCCAGAAGATTCATTTCTAGGGCACATACAGTCAGATGCACAGTGGGTCACTTTATCCATGTAGCTTCGTCTAACCGAGTAACAACAGAGAAGGCTTTAGGCCCAGATTTTAATCTCATTTACACTGGTGTAAATTCAGCTTAGCACCATGGAGTAAGTCAGTGTGATTATTCTGGATTTACACCAGTGTAATTCAGATCAGGACCCGGGCCTTTATTGGTAGGTAGCTGAGACTGGTTTAAGTGAAACTGAAAAGCCGCCAGCTGGCTCCTGTAGATCCAGATATGGGCCGGCAACAAAAAGATTTTGTGCCTTTCATCAGAGCTTGCAATCTTAGCTACTGATATAGCTTTTATCACCTCACAATAGCCCTGTGAGACAGGGCAGTGCTAGTATCCCAGTTTTACAGATGGTGAGCTAAGACACAGGGGGACTGAGTAACATGCCAAAGTTACAAAGGAGGGGTGTGGTACAGTGGGAATTGAACCTGGGTCACTAGAGCCCTAGTCTAGGGGCCATCTTTCCTTCCCTCTACCAGGCTTTCTCTGGGGGCCTGCTTCAAATTTCACTGCAGTTAATGGCAAGACCCATCATAACCCCCATGGATGTTGAACCAGGTCCCCTGTGGGTGCTGAAATTCCACCAGTGATCTATGTCTTGTTAAGTATTTCCTCCCAGCTGCACACCCTACTGTAGGGATAGAATTAAAGGCCTAAGGAAAAACATGGAGGCTTTTTAAAAAGCCTGGCTTCTCTATTCATTCTGATGCTGTTACATGATTCATACTAAACCCAGGGCCATCCCTAGCCATTTGGGTCCCAGGCCTCCCCCAGCCAAGGTCTGGGAGGCAGGAGCTGTGGGGGGCCACTTTTGGGGGCCCCACAGGCCCAGAGTGGCCCAGGGGATCATAGAATCATAGAATATCAGGCTTGGAAGGGACCTCAGGAGGTCATCTAGTCCAACCCCCTGCTCAAAGCAGGACCAATTCCCAACTAAATCATCCCATCCAGAGCTTTGTCAAGCCTGACCTTAAAAACCTCTAAGGAAGGAGATTCCACCACCTCCCTAGGTAATGCATTCCAGTGCTTCACCACCCTCCTAGTGAAAAAGTTTTTCCTAATAGCCAACCTAAACCTCCCCCACTGCAACTTGAGACCATTACTCCTTGTTCTGTCATCTGCTACCACTGAGAACAGTACAGATCTATCCTCTTTGGAACCCCCTTTCAGGTAGTTGAAAGCAGCTATCAAATCCCTCCTCATTCTTCTCTTTTGCAGATAAACAATCCCAGTTCCCTCAGCCTCTCCTCATAAGTCATGTGCTCCAGCCCCCTAATCATTTTTGTTGCCCTCCGCTGGACTCTTTCCCATTTTTCCACATCCTTCTTGTAGTGTGGGGCCCAAAACTGGACACAGTACTCCAGAAGAGGCCTCACCAATGTTGAATAGAGGGGAATGATCACGTCCCTCGATCTGCTGGCAATGCCCCTACTTATACAGCCCAAAATGCCATTAGCCTTCTTGGCAACAAGGGCACACTGTTGACTCATATCCAGCTTCTCGTCCACCGTAACCCCTAGGTCCTTTTCTGCAGAATTGCTGCCTAGTCACTCGGTCCCTAGTCTGTAACAGTGAATGGGATTCTTCCGTCCTAAGTGCAGGACTCTGCACTTGTCCTTGTTGAACCTCATCAGGTTTCTTTTGGCCCAATCCTCCAATTTGTCTAGGTCCTTCTGTATTCTATCCCTACCCTCCAGCATATCTACCACTCCTCCCAGTTTAGTGTCATCTGCAAACTTGCTGAGGGTGCAATCCACGCCATCCTCCAGATCATTAATTAAGATATTGAACAAAACCTGCCCCAGGACCGACCCTTAGGGCACTCCGCTTGAAACCGGCTGCCAACTAGACAGGCTGCTCTGCTTCCCTCGCCCCGGCCCCAGCTGTGTCGCTTGGGGAAGGGGGCTTGGGGGAAGGGATCCCCCCCACTCACCGGCAGCGGTGGGAAGTGGAGCAGCCTGGCCCTAGCCCGCTCTACTCCGCCAGCTCCCAGCCACGGCACTCCGCTTCCCGCCGACACTGAGAGCCGGGGGCAGTCCTTTCCCCAACCCCAGCGATATGGCTGGGGCTGGGGCCGCGTCGCTTTGCTTCCCACTGCCGGTGAGTGCGGGGGTCACTGGGGGAAGAGGTGGAATGGGGGCGGGCTGGGGGCGAAGCAGGGGGAAGGGTAAGAGGTGGGGCGGAGGGAGTTCTTCGGGGTCCCACACCCCCCTAGGGACGGCCCTGCCCCTAAGGACGGCCCTGACTAAACCCCCTCTGCAATTCCAGTTTGGGTGCTTTTCTTTTCCATTGTCCACAGGGAGAGATCTCTGTTAGCCAAAGGATTATTCTGGGAATAATAAAAACTTGCAGCTGGGAAGGCGAGCCTGACTGATTCAGACAATAAAATCTACGGGAAGACACATGAAAAGAAGAAATTGCCTCAACAAGCAGGGCTCAGAAATCTCTCCATCCTAGCTAACTTTCTGTCATGCAAGCCTAACTCTCCAAAACAAACACAACTGCTTCCACGCTGGATAGAAAGAAAAAGACAAGAGGATGGAGCAAAATTGTACCTGAAGGAGAAAAGTCTGTGCAGAAGCCTTCAGAACAACGCGAAGATATGGAGCACTGCACAGTGTACACCCCACAGGAAAACAGCTGTATGGGAGGAGAGAGAGAAAAAACCCCAGAAACAAAGACACAAGAAAACGCAATCCCCTGGTGGACAGCAAACGTAGGGATCTTGTTTCAGTTTGTGTATGAACGTTGATGCCTATAAAAATAGAGGCCTAGTAGCATTAAAGCTGCAAACTGAACCACACTAATAGTTTATTTAAGTCCAAAATGACTTAAGGCTATCTATCCCTGGTCAGCAAATCATGGGCTGAAGTCCTGCTGAAGTCAATGGGACTTACATATACGCATACGTGTTTTGCTGAATTGGTGCTACAGTGCTTTTCATCGCAAAGGATCCCAAAGCGCTTGGCAGACAATAACATGACAAGACAGATCAAAATATTAAAACACAAACACCATGTAATATATATCAACTATAGTACTTGAGTCTGATCCTGTGAAAGGCTCCATCTTAGCTACCACTGACATCAACGGGAGCTGAGGTCAGCTCCCTGGCCCTTGGACCTTCGGGCTGGGTTTACAAAGGAACCTAAGGGAGTTAGGCACTCAGATTTTAGTGGGACTTGAGCATCTAACTCCTTTTAGGCTCCTTTGAAAATCCCAGTCTACATCCATGCAGATAGTGAACTCTGCATGAGAAATATAAATATTTACCCACTGCTACTAACTAATGATCTGGGAACAAGCCAGGCAAAGAAACCCACAACAGTGTTTTATCATCCGCACCCAGTGACATAACAAACCACCATATCATATTAAATACAGTGTGATTAAACCAGAAGAGGCAGCCTGGGAAGGTTCAGTAAATGTAACAAACTAAAGACAAGACTCAGAATGAGGAGTCAAAATGTCCCAAATAAACAAGATTGTCAGAGTATTGAAGACTAGAATTTGTCTCTACATATCAGGCATATTTCAGAGTCCTTAGCATTGCAAAGCACTTTTGATGTTCAAAGCACAGCTCCCACTGATTTCGGTTGCAGCTGTGAGTGATCAGAACTTCTGCAAATCAGACCTCAGGGTCTCTCAAGTTGGGCACTGAGAAAATGAATGCACACACAATTAGTAGCCATGTGTGAAAAGCTTGGATTAAGTAACTTGCCCAGCAACACACGGAACCTCTGTGGCATTGGCGAGGCTAGAATCCAATTCTCTATGGCAGCCTTCAAATATCTAAACCACAAGACCATCTTCTCTCTTCCTTCAATCCTCCCCACCCCCACTCACTGCACACCTTCCAACTTCTGCAACAGATCACGCAGGGATCCTACAGACAACAACCTCCTTTGCTAAACAAGTCTGTTTCATCCCCAGAGCACTGTCAGTCCTGTGCACAGAATGAAGCAGGGGTCCTGTGGAAAAACTAGTATGAGATCCTTTAATTAAAGCCTGCATCATAACACACGCACACGAGGAGTCTAGCTTTGGGTGCTTGACTTTGCAACTTTAACATTCTTTTAACGTAGCTTTTTGTGTATAATTTTGCTACATGGATCTAACTAAAATGTTAATTCAGCTTTAGGGTTGCGATATTAAAATGAAACACGCAGGAGATGGTGAGGTTAAGAGCCTCTGGTCGATCATGCATATGGATTTATACACGAACGGCCACATAGCACTGAGCAATGGAAGACACTCGAGAGAGGAAGTGTAGTCTGCTAGTTCAGGCACTGGACTGGAACTCAGGAGACCTGGTGCTAGTCCGAGCTCTCCCCCTAACCTGTTGTGTGGCCCTGGGGCTCTGGCCTCCTTGCCTAGTTTTGAAATAAAATTGAAGTAAATTTCAAAACAAAATAACAAAAAAATCAAAACTTTTTTTGGTGAAAAACGTCACCCCACTCTACTCAGCTTCCACGGTCAGGGCAAGTTTCTCCAATGAGCCCAGCTCCCACTTAGGCAACAGAACAAGCTGTGGGTGCTGAGCATTTAAAAATCAAGCGCAGAACTGCTCGCTACCTCAGTTCCCCCTCTGTAAAATGGGGACAATAGCACTGCCCTGACAGGGGTGGTGTGAGGATAAATTATATGACCGTGGGGTAACTGGTTGGGGTCCAATGACTTGTGATGTGCATGTCAGACCAGATGATCTGTGGTGCTCTCTGACCTTAAGATCTATGATAGGTATTCTGAGATTAGTAATAGGGGCCAGATAAGTACTTAGATAGGCACTTGTTTTAGAAGATCAATTCTTAATGAAAAGTTCAAGCTCTCTTTGGTATAGGCCTGTGTTTTTGAAGCTGAACAGCTGCACTCTAGTCCCATCTCCCTGCATGTGGTTGATCTAACAAGGGTCTCTGTTGTCTAACAACACATGGGGTGGTTATGGCAGAAAATACATAACTGCCAGTTACAGCACCTTAGAGAGACAAGGTGGGTGAGGTTTTTATTGGTCCCTCTTCTGTTGGTGAGAGAGACAAGCTAGCTCTGTGTAAGCTCAAAAGCTTGTCTCTCTCACCAACAGAAGTTGGCCCAATAAAAGATAAGACCTCAGCCACCTTGTGTCTCTACTATCCTGGGACCAAGATGGCTACAACAACACTGCATGCATTTATAGCACCTTTCATCCTAAATTCACACAGCTCTCTAACTCTGCAAGCTGTATGCAGGGATGGTTTCATCTGCCACTGACATACAGCTGGCTCCGGGATGGAAGGTGGCAGACACTTAACAAAACCATCAACACCTTCCAGGGAAGACGAATGATGCCTCCAGTTGACACGACATGGGGAAAGTATTGCTGTTGGCACCTTGGGATTAGCGTCTAACACTTGTTATGAGAATCAAAGTCTTCCCAAGAGGTAAAAATGGCCATGACAATAGGCAACCAACCATCGAAACAGAGATGAGTGGGCAGGAGCCATCAGGGCCCTGAGCCTTGCGTTTGGGGAGTTCCCTGACAGGAGAGGGCAAAAAGGACAGGACAGATAGGGGTGGGCTGGAGGTCTCGTGAGATTTGGCACAAGAATTGGAGCCCCAGCAGCGGTAGCAGCATCCTGACCTCGGGGAATCCTGCCTGCGTGGGATGGGTACCAAATGGTGGAGTGCTTGGGCCTTGTCTACACAACACAGTTTTGTCAGCAACATGCAGCTCTTTTTGACAAAACAGCGGCAGTGTACGCACGGCAATGCAACTTTTGGCAACAAAACTGTCCTGTTTTGGCGACAAAATAAAACCACCTCAACGAGAGACATGGGGCTTTTTCCAATAAAGTTTTAGCAACAAAGTGTCAGTGTAGACATCACACTTGGTTTTGTCACTGTAAATGGCTTCCAGGAGGTGTCCCACAATGCTCATCCTGACCGCTCTGGTCAGCAGTTCAAACTCTGCTGCCCTGGGTAAATAACCATCTGCCCCTCCCCAAGAGGCCCAGGAATTTTTGAAATTCCATGTAGCGGGGTGACCACCCCGCTCCTGCCCTGAGAGGGTTAAAGCAGCCCTGGAGAGGGCTGTGGTGGGGAAAAGCTGGGCTCATTGGGGGAAGCAGCCACAGGTGGGGCCACGCCCCAGTCAGGCCACAGCTGGCCCTATAAGAGGGCTGAGGGCCAGAGACTGAAGAACACTCTCGCTCTAGCTTCAGAGAGAGAAGGACTTGGCTGCCTGGGAAGCTGAGGAGGGTAACTAGGGTGGAGCAGTGCTGGGGAAGGGCAGAGGGAGCTGGGGAGCTCCAGCCTAGGAAAGCCCCAGGCTGCCGGCTGAGGTAAGGACTCACAAAAGGATACTAGGGCTGCAGAGGGGCAGCACAGGAATAGGCAAAAGCAGGCAGTCCTAACCCCCTTGCCAGTGATGAGTGGTTTACAGACTGCAGTCGGCCCCAGGGAGCGGGGGCTAGATGATGACTGGCAGTAACCACTGAGGCAAGGTGGGTTTAGAGGGTTGGGGGTTCTCCTGGGAGGGGAAACCCAGCTTATGGGTTACTGTTAGGGGGCATAACCCTGACATAGAGGGGTACCGGGGTCCGGGAGGGACACAGGGGCCTGCAGAGGGTGCTCCGGGCTGGAAGAGCTAATTCATGAGACGGCTAATAGAAGGCACCACGCTGGTGAGTCGACGCCACGCCACATTCCACTTCCTGTTTTCTCAGCGTGGAGAGCTCACATCACATCTTCCCAGCTGACCATGGCAGCTCCACATGGCAAACGCTCTCCTGCTTGGACCAATGTGTAGCTGCTGGATCTGCTCGGTATATGGGGAGAGGAGGCTATCCAGTTCCAACTGCTCTTGAGCCATAGGAACTTTGATACCTATGGGCATATTTCTCGTGGCTTGTGTGAAAAGGATGACGATTGGGACACGGTGCAGAGCAGAGCAAAGATAAAGGGAGCTGAGGCAGGCATACCAGGAGGCAAGGGAGGCAAACCGTCGCTCCGGTGCTGCACTGAAGACCTGCTGCTTCTAAAAGGAGCTGGACGCTATCCTCAGCAGCGACCCCACCTCCATTGCCAAGAGCCCTATGGATACTTCAGCTGGGCTGGAGGTGGCGCAAAGTGGACCTAACCCAGAAGATGAAGTCGTGGAGGAGGTGGAGTTAGAGGACAATGTGGAGCCCACGACAGGGTTGCCAGGTGAGGCGGCGAGTTAGGAACTGTTCTCCACTCCGGAGGTGTCTAGCCAGTCCCAGCAGTCCATCTCTGGTGTGCGCGATGCAGGAGAGGAGACCCCTGGTAAGTGAATTTTTGGGTTGATGCTAATCACTTATATGATGTCCAGCTTTCCTTTGCTTTGTGTAACGTGGAAGTGGGTGAAGGGTTAGAAATGTACAAAACTATTCCCCTCCATAGAGATCTCTAGGAAACTTTCCTGGAGGTACTCGCCAATCCCCTGCCGAAGGTTCCTTGGCAGAGCTGCTTTGTTCCTTCCCCCATTGTAGGAAACTTTCCCGCGCCACTCGGCAATCACTTGTGCAGGGACCAAAGCGGCACACAGGCGAGCAGCATAGGGATGGAGTGTGAAACCGCATGCATGCAGTAGAGGCACCCTTGCATCCTTGCTTACCCTCAGGACTGAGATATCTGTTTCAATGACCCCCACCTGTGGAAAATGGTGGAAGAATTTACAATATTCTCCCTAGTTGCCTGCATCGCCACCCTTGAATCACCACCATTGGTCTTTACCCCAGCTTGAGCCCTCCTCCCCACCCCCCAGCTAAGCTCACCCTGCTTAGGTGCTTGCCAAAGGCCAGTGAGAAAGTGCTTGGTATGTTACAAGAGGTGTATTTTACTGTAACGATTCAATGCTGTGTGTGAACTAACAATCATGCTTCTGTGTATTGTTTCTTGTGGTTCTGCAGATGTGGCCTTCGGGGGAACCCCCTACACACTGGCGGAGCTCCTCCGCCAGGTAAGAAAATGACCATGACGAAGGAAGGAGGACATGTTCTGAGAGGTGCTGTAATTCTCTGATGCAGAAAAAAGGGAACGCAGGGAGTGGAGAGAAATAGAAAGACGGGACAGAAAAGAAAACCAGCAGATCATTCAAAAGGCCACTGAGTGGATGATAAAAGTAATGGAGGAGCAAACAGAGATGCTGAAGTCCCTAATCACGCTGCAGTCAGAACAGATGTGTGCACGCTCCCACCCCTGCAACCCCCAAAGAACTGTTTTTCCATGCCCTCCCCCAATTCCTCCCACACATTCCTTTCAAGTTTCCAGAACTTCAGTTCCCAGTTCCCTCCACCCCTTCCTACAGCTTCTAAAATGATAGCTGGACTTACGCACAGCTGTGACAGGCTGCCCTTCACTGGTACCTCCCTTCCCACCAAGCCTTTATGTGTGCGTTAATTGCTGTTTAATAAAAACAAGGTAACTAATTTTTATTTGTGTTCTACAAATTGTGATAGCTGCTGGCAGTAAAACATATAAAGGCAGTTAAATCATTTGCTTACTGAAAACCTAGTCAAGGTATCATCACAAGTGCTTCCTAACAAAACTCGATTGAATGAAACATGGCAGATTGCTGCATAGAAATATACATCGCTGGTTCTCATTCTCAAAATGTTGCCTCAAAGCCTCCCTGATTCAAATTGAACCCCCCCCCCCCGTTGTGCCCCTCTAATAACCCTGGTATCAGGCTGCTCAAAATCAGCAGCCAGGTGATCTGCCTCAGCGCTCCACCCCTGAGCAAACCTTTCACCCTTAGCTTCACCAATATTATATAACGTACAGAAGGCAGGTATGACCATGGGCATATTTTCTTCACTGAGGTCTAACCTGCCATAAAGGCATCGCCAGCGTGCCTTTAATCTGCCAAATGCACATTCCACGGTCATCCTGCCCCTACTCAGCCTACTGTTGAAGCGCTCCTTGCTGCTGTCCAGGTTTCCCATGTATGGCTTCATGAGCCATGGGAGTAAGGGGTAAGCTGGGTCTCTCAGGATCACTATGGGCATTTCAACATCCACCACTGGAATCTTCTGGTCTGGAAAGAAAGTCCCTGCTTCCAGCTTTCCGTACAGGCCAGTGTTCCTGAAGATGCATGCGTCATGCACCTTGCTGGACCAACCCGTTGTGTAGGTCAGTGAAACGCCAGTGGTGATCCCCAAGATTCTGCAACACAATGGAGAAGTACCCTTTCTATTGATGTTCTCCGTTGCAAGCTGGTCTGGTGCCAAAATTGGGATATGTGTTCCATCTATTGCCCCTCCGCAATTAGGGAAGCCCATTTCTGCAAAGCCATCCACTATTTCACACACATTGCCAAGAGCCATGGTCCTTCGCAGCAGGATGCAATTAACGGCCCTTCACACTTGCGTTAACACAGCCCCACCAGTCGACTTCCCAATTCTGAACTGATTTGCAACTGACTGATAGCAGTCAGGAATTGCTAGCTTCCACACTGTGATCACCATGCACTTCTCCACCAAGAGGGCAGGTCTCCTTTTGGTGTCCTTGTGCTGCAGTGCTAGGGCGAGCTCCGCACAAAGTTCCAGGAAGGTGGCTTTCTGCATCGGAACATTCTGTAGCCACTGCTCTTCAACCCAGACCCGAATAACGATGCAATCCCACCACGCAGTGCTTGTTTCCTGAGCCCAGGAGCGACGGTCCACCATGTGCAACTGCTCTGTGAATGCCAAAGGTAATCTGGTGTTGCTTCTATCCATGGCACACAGCAGGTCAGGCAACTCTGACTCCTGTTCAGATAGGAGCCTCATGATTAATTGCACAGCCATCCGCGATGTGTTAATGACAGTTAACAAAGCAATAGAGACCAGTGCGGGATCCATCCCTTCAGACAGAGATGGTGGGTGCACCATAAACAGGGGCCATTGAAACACGCTGCAAACCACATAGCTACCCACAGTGCACTGCTCTTACTGTCGATGCTAGAGCACCAAGTGTGGACGCGCTCTGCCGACAGAACTCTGTTGACAAAACTCTGTAGTGGAGACAAGGTGTTAGACATGATACAACAAACACTTTGCTTATCCTCTTGGCAAATGCGATGCACTGGCTGGTACAGGGAGGGCTGTGTGTGTGTCGCTCCTGGCCGAATGCACACTTGCCAGCTGGGAAGTTAGCCCTTTCCCTTTCTCCAAAAGACCCCATCGCCCCCGTCTGTAGTGCACTTTCAAACCCATCTCCTAACGCTCTCATGCCTAAAGCTGGTCAGAAATTTTCCAGTGGAACAGTTTTCTATTAAGAAATGCTGATTTGTCAGAAAGGAAACGTTTGGTGGGAACGTGTCAACTTTGTCATATCTTCTGACAGAAACCAGGCAGGTTCCAAGGAAAACTAGTCTAGTTTCCTGCCCGCTGCCCAGCCTTGCAGGCTGTCGCAGAGCCAGGAGCCTAGAAGTCCCAGCTCAAGTCACGCCTGGACTCTCAGGGCTACCAGGCTCCCTGCCATGCACCCAAGATCCTAGCACTTTTAGAGCAGTCACTGAAACAGGCCTTTTGACTTATTAGCCAGGAGCGCTGGCTACCCTGCTGTGGGCCAAACAAGGAGAGCTTTATGACTGGTGGACTTATTTTGGGGGTCTCACACATCTCTATAGCGATTACAGGTCCACGCAGCGCTGCAGGGTAGGGCAGCAGAGAAATCAGGGGTGGGATTTGCATTCAGAGTCTAATAGGGATACGTTGTGCCCAGCTCCCCACAGGAGGTGGGTGCCTAAGTGTAGTTTTGAAAACCCTACCCCAGATGTCTTTTCACAGACTAGAGCCCTAGCGAGCTCCAGAATACACAGTGCAAACACGCCCAGCAAACGGTCTTTGCTCTCCACCTGCCATGGCACATTTTCTTACTCTGCAGGATCAGTTTTGAGTCTGATCAGATAAACTGCACAGTCAGAACTCTGCCTTTGTGGAAAGGCCACAATAACATTCCTTTTTATTAGCTTGGTGCTTTCTCTCCCCCTCCCCTCCAACCATTTGACAGTTCAACATTACATGGCTTGTTAATGATTCATTCCAGGCTGTATTTACTTGGGTGATAGTTCACATTGTGAACTCATCTTACCTCACCCGGCTGCCTTCCTGGGTTGAAAATTAGCTAATGGCAGGAAAAGAGCGCTCCTTCACGCTCCGCAGGTGAAAGGTGAACCAGGCAGGGATCGGCTGTACTGATGAGCCAGCATTTTCTTCTGTTTCTGCCAAAGCCTTTATGATGACTTTGCAGCACTTTTGCTACTGAGCAGGGCAGAGGACTCCGGAAAGGTCTTGTGGGTAAGGTGCTGGTCTCTATGGCACAGTCAGGCATTGAACCGTGATTTCTGGTATCAAATTCCTCATGTGACACAGGGCGAGTCATTTAATTTCTGCGTGTGAGTCAGTCGCCTTCATCGAGCTATACGGATTCACATTAGTGGAGGATCTGGCCTGCCCTCTTTAGGATAGGACAGAAAAGCTAGGTGCTAACCGCTTCTGGTGTTAAATATCCCATCACCCAAGAGAGAGGGTTTTAGTAATCCTGCCCGCCAGCCAAATTCCACCTTGGATGATTATATCTTGCCCACCTAGTATATCTTTCCCATGCAGTTTCAATTTGCTGTATATTATTCTTCACTTCCCATCCTACACAGTTACGTAGCATCTGTTTCATTTCATCCCAGAGGTGGCTGCATTTCAGTGGTGAGTTAAAGGAAGCAACATCAATGTATTTGTGGCCTGTGGCTCTCTAAAGCACCTTACTGTTTGTGAAACATGCCATAACCACTTACTAATGCTTAGCTCTATTAACAGATTTAAAACAAAATGCGGTTTGAACCAACTGAAAACACAGGGCTCAAGTCTCTGCTCACGTGGGGGGTAAATCAGGAGTGACGCCATTTAAACGAGCCCAGTTACACTGGGGTAAACTCAGGGTGAAAGGTGAATCAAATCCATATTTGGCTGGGAATAAAGAATCTAAGAAGGCAGAGTCTGTTCTACATGACAGAGCTTCGCAGCAGCCTGCTAACTAGGAAAGGAATTTGGGATCATGGGACAAATATCTCTGAAATGTCTGAGCCGCCCAGAGCTTGGGTGAAAGAAGCAGCAAACATGATGCTGGATTGCAATCCTAGAGCTGCCCAGTATCAATGAAACACTTGGTATAGTTGTTCTGGAACAGTGGGTCTCAAACTGTGGGTCGAGACCAATGTTCCCTCTAATTTTTTCCATCCATGTGCAGAATAAATTTTGTTATGTGCACCAAGGTATGTTCCTTTGTGCGCCACCAGTAGAAACAAAAAACCTAGATATAATATATATTTTTAAAAAGTTACCTTAGGGATAATTACTCCAGCCAGGACAGGTTAGTCATTTTAGAACTCACTACTCAAAGAATTGAATTTAAGTGTAAGAGAAATAAAAATTATGAAATGCATAGACCAGTCAAAACACTAAAATAACACTTGGAAAGAATAAAATTACAGAGAATATATGTGCATTGCAGGAAGTACCAAGAAGTAACACCAATAATACAAGTATGTGTTGGAAGGTGAGTGTGAAAGAGACGAGTGTGTGCTTGTGTGTGAGACACAGAGACAGTGTGTTTTGTTACCAGATTTGCCCGTTACTTTTGGGGTACACTCATTTATTAGGGTTACTTTTTGGGGGGAGGGTGGTTCTGTAATTCTATCAATGTACTGCTTGTGTCACGTGTGTTTTCATACGGAGCTCTACTTCTCCCTTCTGCAAGTCCACTCCCAAGGGAGCTATCCTGCAGGACCTAGGTTCCCCAGGGCTGGGTTCTTCCAGCCCCAGAACTGGATGAACACACACACACACACACACACACACACACACACACCCCCCACCAAGTCTGAGTGGCTCGGGTCAATCAGCATTTTCAAGCTGACCCCTTATATCTCCCTGGACTCAGTGGACTGGGTCAAGCAGCACTTTCAAGCTGTCACCCTTATATGCCAAAGGTACCGCACCGGAATAGAGTAAGCCTGAGCAGGCTGGGTCAAACAGCACTTCCAGGCTGTCACCCTTATATGCCCCTGGACTCAGCACTTCCAAGCTGCCACCTTCGTATGTCACAGGTTCAGCACGTCCCTATCCCCACTTTCATGTTACTATTGTACTGGTAGTAACCCACTTGATGAGCAAACCCCACAGTATTTTTGGGCGCTACAGGGATCTTTAGCTTAGGTAAAAGAAGCGTTGCTGCAGAGTAAATGGGGAAACTAAAAACACAAAAGAGTATAGTTCAGAGAGAGCGAGAGAGAGAGAAGCAACCAGCTTAACCATAAAAGTTCTTTATTGAATAATAGTGGTAACCACACAAGGAGAGCCTAAACCAACATAACAGTTACATTATAAAAGATTACAAAAGTCATATGTAGAAAACTAGACCTGATCAAACAAGTCAGGGTTAGAAAGTTATACCTGAGGTAGAAAAGAAAACAGATACAGAGAGGGATCTCACCACTTCCATGAAGCTTGAACTGGTTGGGGTTCCCAGGTGATGGTGGTAGCTCAGGGTCCTGAGTGCTGGAGACAGGCAGAGCCCCCAGCACGATCAGTCAGGAGAAGATGAAATCCCAGTGGAACTGATGCAGATTTTGGATCCATGCATCAGAACACTTACTTGAACACATGTCGGGGTTTTTGTAGAGAAACAATAATGGTTCAAGGGAGAACACTAGATTTGTTTATGGGTACACTGATGACTCAAGGGTTTTCTTTAGGCTAGACAATAGGAGCTATCACTGTTGGCTATGGGTGGTGTTTCTTCCAGGGAGCTCACAATGCAATTAGGCTGCGTCAGTATCTTGGATATCAATCAAGGATTTATTACTAGAATTGGTCTGATAACTGCTGAACTGGGTGTGGGCAGGCCTAGGTTCATTAACATCTGGAGCAGTGATCTCCCATGATGCAGTGCTTCCCTGCTTTTCTGGTCCCAGAGTTCAGTGTGGTTCTTGCTTTGGAATCTCTGTTCTCCATTCTGTATGCTAATGGAGATGCGTCCCTGGCCCATCTTCGATGCAGATGAGGCTAGAGGAGTTGCCTTAATCTTGTCACCCTTGTCAGGAGACATCTAGGTGTGTCTCACACCACCCTTCACTGCTCTCTGCAAGTCTTTTCTCTGATCAGTTTTGGTTCAAGCAGAGGCTGGGGGGTGTCTTTCATGAGTCAGACAGGGTGGATACTGCGCCCTGGTTCCCCAAGAACACAGAGCTGAGTGGTATCAGTGTGTGTGACACAGAGACAGTGTGTGTGCTGGCTGCTGGGGAAAGCTGTGTGCTGTCTCTTTAAGACACTCACTGAAAGCTCTCCTGATCTGTCCTGAGCCCTGTTGTCTCCCCTCCCCTGCTCTGCGGAGATGGGGTACATGGGCGGGGGTGGGGGGGGAGAGAGAGTGTGTGTGTGTGTGTGTGTGAGAGAGAGAGACAGACAGAGATTGTGTGAGCTGGCTACTGGGGAAATCTCAGAAACAGTGCACTGTCACTTGAAAGGCACTCAGCCACTCACTTTCAGACCGCAGCAGCTCCGAGTCCTCCTGAGCCAGGCTGTCCCCTCTGCCCTGCTCTGTGGAGATGGGGTACAGGGGCGGGGGAAGGGGAACACCCTGACGACAGCACCTTCTTCCCTCCCTCCCCCTTACCCCCCCCCCCGCTCTGCACAGCCAGCAGGAGGGTCTGGGAGCAGCTGCAGGATGGAGCAACGTGGGGGGAGGGGCACCTGAACACATGCTGCCAGCTGTGTCCGCTCTGCTAATCAGCTGAGCGGCACTTGAATCTCTCCTGCGCGGCCACCCAAGCGCGCAGCTTACAGGGAACCCGGGTCGGGACCTCAAAGTCGGTCGCGACCCTGTTTGAATGGGGTCGCCAGGGCTGGCTTAGACTTGCTGGGGCCCGGGGCCAAAGCTGAAGCCCGAGCCCCACAGCCTGCGGCTGAAGCCCTGGGTGGCGGGGAACTGGTTACAGGCCCCTTGCCTGGGGCTGAAGCCCTGGGGATTCAGTTTTGGGCCCCCCTGCCCAGGGCGGTGGGGCTCGGGCTTTGGCCCCCACACCCGGAGCAGCAGGGCTCAAGCAGGCTCAGGATTTGGTCCCCCTTCCTGGAGTCGTATAGTAATTTCTGTGGTCAGAAGCGGGTCGCGCTCAGATCCTATGGTGACGAGGACATGATAAGAACCTGCACGGGGCAGACAGCATGAAAAATTACATATGGGGTGTTTTGTGCAGGGATCAGCTTCTTAGCTGCCCACTGGGCTGTTATCATTCCAGCCACCGAGCATGGGCTTGAACGCTGTGCTCCTTACACTTCCTGACTCCCATGTCAAACCCAGATGGATAAAGAGATGATTGTCCAAGGCAGCCCAACTTTCCCTCCCACTGAATTCTGCACCACTGAGCATCAGCCGTCGTGTTTTCTCAGCTGTGACCTTTTCCACGTCCGGTGGTGTTCCCTTAACAAACAGGATCATGGGAGGGTTTCCCCTGCAAGGGACTGCAGCTATTTTAAACACATGAGTAACATCAATAAAGGCGTTTTCCCCATATCAGCTCTGGGTAGGTAAATCGAGTGTTAGAAAGAGTTGCGATCAAGAAACGCAAGAGTTTGTTTAAGGGGCCAGTTTGGTGGCATAATTTTAAATGCAAAGGCTTCCATAACACTGTGCTAGCGTCAATCATGTGAAAGGCAGTGTGGCCCAGTGGATAAAACACCAGACTAGGACTCAGGAGAGCTGGGTTCTGCTCCCACCCATGCCGCTAGGCTGCAAGTCACTTATCTGTGCCTCAGTTTTCCCTGTCTGTTTAGACTGTAAGATCTTTGGGACAGGGACTCTCTCTTACCATGGGTACGGCTATCCTGCAATCACAGAGTGTCACTGCAATTTGTGCAGACGTACCTGAGCTCACTGTAATCTAGTTATCTCGGGTCCCAGAGCACTGAAGGCACAGCAGCATGGGCTTGCATCTAGATGACTGAGGCTCCTAAGACATCAGGTGCTTTTGAAAATTTTGCCCGTATCCTCTGCCCAGAATAGCTTACCACACCTTGCAATTCACAGAGAGTAGACTCCGGAGACCCCTTAGGAGTCGGTTCCCGCAGTCATTACCTTGGCAAAGCTCCCCTTTTCTTCAAGAACTTCGAATATTTTCAATAAGAGTTTTATGGACTTGGAGGTCGGGTCCTTTGCCATCAAAACCAGCCCCCTGGGCTCATAAGGACAGACCTCATACTACATTTTCCACTATATTTATTTGGCTTGAGATCATCTAATGTTTATGCAGTAATTACGTCACTAAGCAAAACAGCTCCACTGCCTGACGGTCCTCGCTCTCAGGAAATCATTCCTAATAGCCAGGCTAAATTTAATCCTCCTTCCTTGTTTTATCAGCAGACACCAGTGTAAACAGCCCTTTCCCGTCATTTATGGTTCCACATATTAAGAAACTTTACAGCATTAGCTGCCCTTAGGCGTTGTTTCTGCAGGCCAAACAAGAAAGTTGTAAAATTATTAAATATGTAAGTCACAGTCTCAAATCCCTGCATTATTTGGGTTAGACTTGTTTGAATGCCTTCAGCTGACCCATGGTGGGGACCAGAACTGCAGTATCATCTACCCCAAATGTTCAAAAATCAGGAATCATCCCCCTACATCCTCCCCCGAAAAATCATGGTTTAAAAATCATGAGATTTAAAAAAAAAATACATAGAATCATAGAACTGGAAGGGACCTCAAGAGGTCATCTAGTCCAGTCCCCTGCACTCAAGGCAGGACTAAGTATTATGCAGACCAACCCTGACAGGTGTTTGTCCAACCTGCTCTTAAAAATCTCCAATGATGGAGATTCCACAACCTCCCTGGCAATTTATTCCAGTGCTTAACCACCCTGACAGTTAGGAAGTTTTTCCTAAGTCCAACCTAAACCACCCTTGTTGCAATTTAAACCCATTGCTTCTTGTCCTATCCTCAGAGGTTAAGAAGAACAATTTTTCTCTTGCCTCCTTGTAACAACCTTTTATGTACTTGAAAACTGTTACCATGTCCCCTCTCAGTCTTCTCTTCTCCAGACTAAACAAACCCAATTTTTTCAATCTTCCCTCATAGGAAATGTTTTCTAGACCTTTAATCATTTTTGTCGCTCTTCTTTGGACTTTCTCCAATTTGTCCCCATCTTTCCTGAAATGTGGGGCCCAGAACTGGACACAATACTCTAGTTGAGGCCTAATCAGTGCGGAGTAAAGTGGAAGAATTACTTCTCGTGTCTTGCTTACAACACTTCTGCTAATACATCCCAGAATGATGTTTGCTTTTTTCGCAACAGCGTTACACTGTTGACTCATATTTAGCTTGTGATCCACTATGACCCCCAGATCCCTTTCTGAGTTCTTTCGATTTGCCTTTTAGTTTCGGAGTCTTTTAGATGCTCTTGGGTCATATACTCAAGCTTTTCTCTGCAACTATGAAGGCTAGAAACTTTATTTTGTCAATGACAGCTAAGTCTCATGTAATTACATGACTCCAGGAGCAGGGGCTTTGTGTAGAACATCCAATATCGAGCGAGCACTAAAATCATGAGTGGGCAACACTGGAACTGAGTGCAGCCTTTAGTGCATGTTGGTAACAGAGCAGTGTGATTCTAGATTCCAGGGCTGAAAGGGGCCATTATGATCATCTAGTCTGACCAGATCACAGGCCTGATCCTGCAAGTACTTTCTACCAAGACTACTACTTTAAAGACTGAGTGATGTACAGCGACATTTCCCAGGTAGCCCCAGAACTGGGAGGCCCTCCAAGAGTCCTCCAAGCAATGGCAGAGTAAGCCGACATTCAAGCCCTGCTTTTGACTAAAGGTAAATAAATCCCACTCCTACCTTTCCCCATGGTGGGGTTGGCAGCTCATGTCTATCAAGAGCAGTCTTGTGTATTCATTCCCAGCGGATAAACAAACTCTCAAGCCCATCTAAGAAAGCTGTCAATGGCTTGGTGTGACACGCGTATAGTTTGCATGACATCCCTATATAATGGGCCAGGGACAACAGCTCTCTGTCCTCGAAATCTCAGCTCATCAGTAATTTGAAAACACAGTTCTGCTCTTACTGCTACATGGCTTCTGGCCCCCCTGCCAGTATCTCTCTCTTGCCTGCCTGTTGTTGGATGGCCTTTTTTACGTGGCCTCTTTAACTTCAATCAGTTTTGCTATTGAATCTGGAAGATAGTGCAGCATCCTAATGGATTCATTGTCCTGATCCCTTGCCCCCATCTTTGCTGAGGCTGGGTATATTTGCCCAGCTCAGGGTGTCAACTTACACCAGTCGTCATCCTGGACAGCATCTGTTCCTACCTGATAACACTGGTGTTCCATCAATATGCACTCCAATCTCTTTGGAGCGCTAAGGAGGGTCTTTGCCATGATTGTCTCTAGGGGTTTGTGGTCTGATTGCACTGGGTACCACAATTGTACTGATGGAATCGCTTCACTCCAAAAGCAGCCAGAAGCCCTTTTTCTATCAGGGCGTACCTCTGTTCAGTATGTGACAGGGCTCTGCTAACGTAAGCGACCGGCTGCTCCTCCCAAAGAACTACACCCCGCCTTTCTCTGATGCATCACTCTGGTGCGTCAGTGGCTCTCCTGGCTGGCAGTACCTCCAGACAGGGCCATCGGATATAATTTCTTTCAGCATGTCAAACACTTGCTGTTGGGGACCTGCCCAATTCCACTCAAAATCCTGCCTTCTGAGCTGAGATATGGATTCTGCTACTGCAGCCAGGTGTGGACAGAAAATGTATTGTTCCTTTGAAGCGCTGTATGCCTTGCATGTTCACTGGAGCTGGCATGTCTCTCACTGCCTTGATCTTGTTGGGATTTGTTTTCAGTCCCTCTGCTGTGAGCAGATGCCCAATGTATATCACTCCTGCTGTCTGAGCCACATTTTTTCTGGGTTGAGTTTTATGTTCTTGTTCCTGCATCACTGTACAAAAGTTTGTAGTTTTCTCCCATGGTCTCATAAGAACGGCCATACTGGGTCAGACCAAAGGTCCATCTAGCTCAGTCTCCTGTCTTCCAACCATGGCCAATGCCAGGTGCCCCAGAGGGAATGAACAGAACAGGAAATCATCAAGTGATCCATCCCCTGTCGCCCATTCCCAGCTTCTGGCAAACAGAGGGTAGGGACACCATCCCATCTCGCTCAGTTTCTGTATCAGTGCTCCTTTCACCTACAATGAGGATACCATCTGCAGTAATATTCACCTCAGGCAGTCCTTCCATGGGCCCTCTGAGAACAGTTCTACTGATCATCATGATACAGGTCCCACCACCACAGTGGCTGCCGAAACTGGGTACCTAGAATGTGGAAACTGCTCTCCTTAAATGTCTGCTTCAACTGAGCCCTGCAGCACTGGGGCTGGGGCCTTGCCCCACAGCCTCCCGGCACTGGGGTTGGGGGCCACGGTGGGGGTGCTCTGGGCTCCTGCAGGGGAGGGGGAGGCAGAAGGAGAAGGGCACCTGGGGCACGAGGGGAGGGGTTAGGGGCTAACCTCCCCCAATGGCCAGGGGCTAGCCTCCCCCAATGGCCAGGCCACCAACCGCCCATGAAGCCAGGAATTCAAGAGCAAGGGGCAGAAACAGTCACGGCAGCTACTGAAGATCCACACTGTTGCCTAGATGCTTCCTACAATGCCCATTGGGTTGATATAGGGCAGGGAGCCAATCATGAGCCATGGGGCTGCTGTCTGTCAAACCCTTGAGGCGGGACTTCCCATGGTCTGTGTCCCCTGCGGGTCATGGGAAGTGGAGCACAACCTGGTTAGAGTTGCCACTGGGGTTAGCCTGGTGATGCCACCTGCCTGGTAGCTCTACAGGCCTGTGCTCTAGACTGGTGGGGCCTTACATGTGCAGTCTGGCTGCGCAAACCTCCTACTGATGCTGGGCTGTGTGCATGGGCGGCGAGTTATATTCTCTCGTGGTGCCCGGGCTCCAGGAATATTCAGGACTGGGGGCCCTGCTCCATCAATATTTGGAGCTGGGTCTCTCCCCCGACCCTGCCTGGAGTGGGCCCCGGCCCCCGCCTGCCACCTCCCCACCCCCCGCACTTCTCCTCCCCACCCCGGAGCTTCCCTGCCTGAAAGAAAGTGGAGCGTGGCTCTCCCTTGCCTGCCTGTGCTGCTGCCGCCTAAGGGCTATAGCACAAGAGCAGTGCCCACAGGCCGAGGCAGCTGGCTGCAGCCTTCCCCTGTCCTCTCTCCTCCCCCGGCACCCATCTCGAGGAGACGCCAAGGGGGCTTCGGGCCAGGAGACATCTGGAGTTGACCTCACTCACCTGAGCAGCAAGTGCTGCTTCTGACTTTCCACTTTTAATTGACCCTTGTAATCTTGTGGCGCCGACGTATTGTAGCTTCATTTTATCCCAGCAACAAATTCTTGATTTGTAGGACCACTAATCATCAACAATGGATACATTCTTAATAAAGTTACCCAGAGAAAAAGAAGAAAAGGGTAATTCATCAAGCGATGGCCTGAGTTCGACACCGAGCTTTCAAACTGAAGTTATACAAAAGAAAGATGCGGCAAATCTAAACCCAGGGTTGTGAGTTCAATCCTTGAGGGGGCCACTTAGGGATCTGGGGCAAAATCAGTACTTGGTCCTGCTAGTGAAGGCAGGGGGCTGGACTCGATGACCTTTCAAGGTCCCTTCCAGTTCTAGGAGATAGGATATCTCCATTAATTTATTTATTATAAGAAGAGGAGTTTTCAGCAATCTTGGCTATCAAGGTTTACGTGGTTGGAGTACAATAGCAAATTAAACAGAGCTTTTTGCTCAGTCTGCAAAAACTGTTCTGAAAAGAAGATCTTAATATTTTCTACGAAGGCCGAACCAACATTTATTTCTTCTGGATTTCAAGATTGGAGACACGCATTGCGTGGTTTTACATCACACGAAAAATCCTCCTGTCACAAGGAAGCGGTAATGAAGTATGCTGCTCTGCAATCACAGGTAAATGTTTCTGCACTAATGTCAGCCAGTGGCAGAAAAGAATCGCAATCAGCTAGGATTGCACGGCACAACATTTTTACCAGTGTTCAGTACCTAGCTCAACAAGGAATAGCATTATGTGGACACAATGAGAATGATTCAAATTTGATGCAGCTCTTGTTGCTACGCAGTACAGATTCTCAGGAACTGAGACAGTGGCTTAATTGCACAAAATACAAGTGGCTGCCACATGAGGTTATTAACGAAATAATCGAAATGATGGCAATGATGGTGCTAAGAAAAATTGTGCAAAAGATAAAGGCTTCTAAGTTTTATGCCATTGTAATGGATGAGACTACTGATTTGTCAAGAAAAGAACAAGTACGTTTTTCTTTAAGCTTCTTTTCTAATGAAGACTGGGAGATTTATGAGGAGTTTATTGGGTTTTACCAAACTGACGCAGTGGATGCTGTGACGGGTTGGATCACAGAAACCCCCTTGGGAGCTGCCACCCGATGTGCCAAGACTACCCCTGCTTCTGTTTTCCCTGCCAGCTCAGGACTCCAGCACCCCGTCTTGCTAGGTCAGACACTCTTGTCTGACTCCAACACAGACCCAGGGTCTGAATCACTTGTCCCAAAGCTACAAGTTTACCCAAAAACAGCTCACAGGAGTGTGCTTGTCTTTAGCACTCAGATGCCCAACTCCCAATGGGGTCTAAACCCAGATAAATCCGTTTTACCCTGCATAAAGCTTATGCAGGGCAAACTCATAAATTGTTCGCCCTCTATAACACTGATAGAGAGATATGCACAGCTGTTTGCTCCCCAAGTATTAATACATACTCTGAGTAAATTACTAAATAAAAAGTTATTTTATTAAATACAGACAGTAGGATTTAAGTGGTTCAAAGTAGTAACAGACAGAACAAAGTAAGTCACAAGCAAAATAAAATAAAATGCGCAAATCTATGCCTAATCAAACTAAATACAGATAATCTCACCCTCAGAGATGCTTCAGTAAGTTTTTCTCAGACTGGACACCTTCCAGGCCTGGGCACAATTCTTTCCCCTGGTACAGCTTTTGTTCCAGCTTAGGTGTTATCTAGGGGCTTCTCCATGATGGCTCCTCTCCCCTCTCTCTTCTCTTCCACCCCTTTATATATCTTTTGCATAAGGCGGGAACCCTTTGTCTCTCTGGGTTTCCACCCCCCCTCACTGGAAAAGCACCAGGTTAAAGATGGATTCCAGTTCAGGTGACATGATCACATGTCACTGCAAGACTTCATTACTCACTTGCCAGCACACACATATACAGGGAGACTCACAGGTAAACAGCCATCTGCAGACAATGGGAGTCATTAAGATTCCAAACCATCATTAATGGCCCACACTTTACATAATTACAATAGGCCCTCAGAGTTACATTTTATATTTCTAGTTTTAGATACAAGAGTGGTACATTTATACAAATCAGATGATCATACTTAGTAGATTATGCACTTTGTAATGATACCTTACAAGAGACCTTTTGCACGAAGCATATCCCAGTTGCATTATAGTCACTTATTATCATGTTTTTATAAAACCATATAGACTGCACAACGTCACAGATGCTGCTTCTCTTTTCAAAATTTTGGAAGATCCACTTCTCAGGTGTGATTTGCCCTTTTCTGATTGCTGGGGGGCAGTGTTACGACGGAGCCAGTAATGTGTCTGACAAATTTACTGGGGTCCAAGCCAGAGTGAAGGATAGAGAGCCAAGAGCAGAATTTGTGCCCTGTGCTGCACATTCCCTTAACCTTGCCACGCAGGATGCCCTGCATAATATTCAAGAGTGTCGTTATATGTTTTCGATGGGGAAAGATCTCATCAATGCCTTCAGGGAGTCACCAAAACGTATGGCAGCATTCAGAGAGTTTCAGAGTGAAGGGGAACCTTCTTTATGACCATCGTGCCCAAAAAGATGGACACTAAGGATCAGTAGCATTAAATCACTGCTCCACAACTACAAGGCCATAATGAACTGCCTAGAGGAACTTTAGTTACTCTTCCAATGAATTTGGCTTAAAATGTAGTGGATTCTCGAAGCAACTTCAGTCTTTTTCAATGTTCTTTACACTAACAGTTTTTGTGAAAGCCATTGGTCCTGTAGAAGAAGCTAATGCAAAAACTGAAAGCCTAAACGTGTCATTGACAAGCATTATGAAGAAAGTTGGCCTGTTGCAAGAGGTGTTGAGTGGGATGCGCACAGACTCATCATACAATTACTTCTGGGAACCAACAGTAGAGAAGGCAAGAAATCTTTATTTAGATGATCCTACACTCCCGAGAAAATGCAAGCCCCCGAGATGGCTCGACCATGGAAGCCTTCCTCACACCTTCAGTGACCTCAAAGAGTATTTTCATCAAATATATGTTGAGATCATTGATGCTTGCAAAGTTGCCATTGAACAGAGGTTTTCAACAGAGAGCTTTACATTCGCAGTATAATTGGAGAAGCTTATAACTGAGGCAGCAAATGGCTCGAAACAGGACATTGTCCCAATAAGTGAAGCTTTCCATGGTGAAATTAACATGGAGAAACTATTTCTTCATTTAGAAATGTTGAGTGATATTTGCAGATCGAGAAATTGCCAGCTTAATTCAGTGAGTGAAGTGAAGCAATTTCTAAAACAAAACGAAGGCTTGAGTGACATGTTGTCAGAAGTTACAATTCTCCTGAAATTATTCTACACAATTCTGACTACAACCTGCACCGCTGAGCGATCATTCAGTTGCTTGCACCGACTGAAAAATTATTTGCGAACAAACAATGAGCCAAGAACGTCTAAATCACTTGGCATTTCTGCACGTTCATAAGAACTCTACCTCTGAATTGGACATTGCAAGTCTCCTGGATGACTTCATTTCAAGAACCAAAAGACGACGAAAAGTGTTTGCTGCCTCCTGAAGAACATCGCAAAAGAAGGGGCTATATTTGTTTTCATTTTAGAAAGTATTCATTTTTGAGGGTTATTGATCAAAGACTGTATGGTCGTTTCCATATTTAAAAGAATATTAATAACGTTGATATTCTTAGTTAAATATTTTTTTCTTACGATAGTGATATTGTGCAATAAAGAGAAACTTAAACGCTTACGGTTTCCAGTCCATTTTTACACTATTTAATAAAATATATATCGGCTTACAAGGCGGGAGGGATTAGACCCATTCTGGGCACCACCAAAAATTATACAAACCTGCCGCCTATGGGTGTGTGTGTCCACAGTGAACTGTGGGGAGTAGATAGCCATGAATGTATACCCCAGCCCATGTGCCATAATAAAACATGGAATTTGGCCTTCTCCCCCAATGAGTTTGACGTCCATGTTACACAGCATGAAAAATCCAAGTCTGGAAAGTCTCTCTCTCTCTCCCTTCCCTCTCCCAGCCCGTCTCTAGGCTGCAGAGCCCGAGTTCCAGCCTGAGCCGGAACTTCAAAGCGCTGCCCACACAGCTATTTGTAGAGCACTAGCACAAGCCCTGCTAGCCTGAGTCTATCAACCCGGGCTGGGAGGCTCACTGCGTGGCCTTGCCTAAGAGCCTGATCCATAGCTACTTTGATCCATCCATCCCCACTCCCTGTCTGCTTCTGCATGAGCGGCCTGTGGCAGCCTCACTGCTGCCCAGCCACATGAAGGCTAGGAACAACCTAGCCCTAACTTAGCCTCACAGCTACCATTTAAGGACGGCACCATATATATTTATAGACAAGAGCGGCTCTTTAGATCAAAGAAGCAAAAAGTTCCGTCTCGACTGTAGTCCCATACTCTAGTCAAATGCATCTGGGATGCCCAATCCTCAGGCAGGTGAAGAGAAGCAGTGCCCAGGAGCCACAGGAAGTCCAACATGGGCTACCCAACATCAGGGGCACTGGGACAGGGGGCACCAGGGAGCCATGGTCCCCCCACTTTTTACTGTCTGTAAGGGTGAGCAACAGGGGGAGGGGATGGAGAGGAGAGAGCAGAGGGGTCAGGGTCTTGGGAGGAAGAGGGGGCACAGGACTGGGGCCTCAGAGGAAGAGGCAGCACGAGGGCAGGGCCACGGTTCAGGCACCTATGCCCCGCTGTGGCGGGCCTGACACCGCACCGCCCCGCCCCTTTGTGGCAGAGGTGGGATGGGGTGTCAGAACCTTGCCACTCTCAAGTTCACTCGTCCATCTCTCTGTGGGCAGCTGGTTGCGGCCTAATGGCCTCCTTCCACACAATCACCCCTTGGTCGGGGTAGTGGGCCTAGCGGCTAGAGTCCGGGTAACTCAGCCTAAACGTCTGGGCGGGATGGCCCAATGGCCAGGGTCCATATAAATTACTCCTCACGTTGGAGCAGTGCAGCCTAATGGCCAGAGTCCATACAATCCCCCCCACAAGCGGGGTAGTGTGGCCTAGCGGCCGGAGTCCAGGTAACTCGCCCCAAGTGTCAGGGCAGTGTGGCCCAATGGCCAGGGTCCATATAAATTGCTCCCTGCATTGGAGCAGTGCGGCCTAATGGCCAGAGTCCATAGAATCCCATTGGTGTACGGGGGGTGGTGGTAGGGGGACCTGGGCCCACCCTCTCCACCGGGTCCCGACCCAGGGCCCTGGTAGTGGCAAGTTCCCCTTGCCCCCAGCTTGGTGGGGATCCACTCGCAACACGCCGAGCGTCTGTGCAGCTCTAACACCATCTGCCTCTAAAGTTCCCCTGGGTCACTTCCTACCATAAATGCTGGGTTCTCCATTTCGGGGGGTCCTCCAGTCTGTTCCCCTCCTGTGACATACTCCGTCTGGGCATCAGGGTGTGTCCCGGCTTGGCTGGCCTCCGGATCCTGGTGCACAGGCTGTCCCTCCTTGGGAGCTGGAGGCGTGCCCCTGGGCCACTTCCTCCCCCGCCTCCGGGTGTACCTGGATCAATGGCTGTCCTCCGTCTCCCTGGGGTAGATGGCTAGCAGCAGTCCCAGCAGCTCCCCTGTGGATACAGGCTCCTTCAGGAGCAGGGAGTCTCTTGGCTCAGCAGAGAAGTCAGCAGCCTTGAGTGAGCAGGATGCGTCTGTCTCCCTCGCTGTCTTGGCCCCAACTGAGCTAGAAGCTCTGCTTTTTATACCTCCTGTCCCATCTATCCACTTCCGGCGGGAGGGGTGAGGCGGGTCTGGCTCTGCTCACCTGGGCACAGAGGATGGTTCCTCCCCTTCTGGGTCGGAGGGAGGCCAAACCACCTCACTACAGGTTCCTAGACTCAATGCAAACAATAAATGCACCAGGAAGGTGTAGGGTTCCAAGGGATGGTGTAGCACATGCACCCCCAGGGAGGGATTGCATCTAACTTGGCCAGCAGAACCCTTCTTACAGATGGTGGCACACATGAAGGAGAAGCACCCCCCTTGACTCCCAGAGCCAGGGATGAGTTTGCAGCATTGACAGATAAAGAAAAAGCCATTTTCGTCTGTGAACTGAGCATGTGCAAGTAATACAGAGCCCCGTGGGAGACAGGAAACACAGAGCCCTGTGATGCCCTTTTTTAACAGGGCCATTTTCAAAGGCAGAGCTGCACTCTAAAGCAGAGAGGTTGTTCTGTGAAAATAAGGACTTCACTGCATGGTGCGGGGAGGAAAGGGGTTGCGCAATCTCCCTTGCAGATGAGATGATGAGGTTCAACAAGGACAAGTGCAGAGTCCTGCACTTAGGACAGAAGTATCCCATGCACTGCTACAGATTAGGGACCAAATGGCTAGGCAGCAGTTCTGCAGAAAAGGACACAGGGGTTACAGTGGACGAGAAGCTGGATAGGAGTCAACAGTGTGCCCTTGTTGCCAAGAAGGCTAGCGGCATTTTGGGCTGTAGAAGTAGGGGCATTGCCAGCAGATCAAGGGACGTGATAATTCCCCTCTATTCAACATTGGTGAGGGTAAGGTGAGCAGATGTCCCGATTTTATAGGGACAGTCCCGATATTTGAGGCTTTTTCTTATATAGAAGCTATTACTCCCCTCCCCCGTCCTGATTTTTCACAGTTGCTGTCTGGTCACTCTAGGTGAGGCCTCATCTGGAGTACTGTGTCCAGTTTTGGGCCCCACACTACAAGAAGGATGTGGAAAAATTGGAAAGAGTCCAGCAGAGGGCAGCAAAAATGATTAGGGGGCTGGAGCACATGACTTATGAGGAGAGGCTGAGGGCACTGGGATTGTTTAGTCTGCGGAAGAGAAGAATGAGGGGGGATTTGATAGCTGCTTTCAACTACCTGAAAGGGGGTGTGATGGGTTAGATCACAGAAACCCCCTTGGGAACTGCCAACCGATGTGCCAAGACTACTTCTGCCCCTGCTTTCCTGCCCTGGCAGCTTAGGACTTCAGTGCCCTGCCTGGTTTGAGCCAGACCCGCTAGCCTGCTGCAAACCCAGACCCAAGGTCTGAACCACGTCCCCTAACAGCTGTAGGCTTGACTAAAAGCAACTTACAGAAGTGTTCCTGTCTTTAACACTCAGATGTCCAACTCCCAATGGGGTCCAAACCCCAAATAAATACGTTTTACCCTGTATAAGCTTTATGAGTTTATGCAGGGTAAACTCATAAATTGTACCTTGAGATCTTATATCTCTTATAAATTTTAATCTTATTTTATGTCACTGGATGTTATGGTATTTCTATAAATGTCCAATCTGTTTTCATTTCTACTAAGTTCGTGTAACTCGGTCTGTTCTCATTACCCATATAAATAGGTGATCCTATT
>NW_020664448.1:3745322-3751353 GCF_002925995.2 Terrapene triunguis | reverse complement strand
CCACATGAGGGAAATTAATAAAAAATCCAGATTAAGAAAGCAATGCTAAATGGTGCTGGTAAATAAGATTTTTGTGGTGTAGACCTTTGGCCTCAGGCTGGATCCTGGGCTCTGGGACCCTCCCACCTCATGGGACATATCTTAGGGTACATCTACACTGCAATGTAAGCCCAGGGTTAGTAGAACTTGAGTTAGCAGACCCTGGATTTGTTAACCTAGGGCTTGAGCGTCCACGCTTATTTGTAACCCTAGTTAGGAATTGTTGAACCCTGGGTCCCAACCTAGAGCTCCAGTATCTACACTGCATTATGCAAGCTGGTCCAACCATCCATGTCCCAGAGTTCCTAGTGTCCTCCCAAAATGTGGCCACTCTAGCTCTTTGTTCATGGTGCAGCGTGGGAAAACTTGACTGTGTGGTGTGACATTCCATATTCTTCATAGAAATATTGTTATGATATGAATTAGGCCAAATTCATATGTATTTTATGCTAGATGGCTAATGTAAGATATCATTGGAAAGGTTAGGATTTACTGGATGTGATTATCAAATTTGTATGCATGTATCATTTCTATATCTAAAGATAGGGGGAGGGATAGCTCAGTGGTTTGAGCATTGGCCTGCTAAACCCAGGGTTGTGAATTCAAACCTTGAGGGGGCCATTTAGGGATCTGGGGCAAAAATCGGTCTGGGGATTGGTCCTGCTTTGAGCAGGAGGTTGGACTAGATGACCTCCTGAGGTCCCTTCCAACCCTGATATTCTATGATTCTGTTTGCTGTCCCTTATCACTTAAAATATGCCTCTTATAGTTAATAAACCTGTTTTTGTTTATTATTAAACCCAGTTTGTGCAATTTCTCACTGGGGGGCAAGACGTTGTGCATGTCTCTTCACACTGAAGGAGAGGGTGAATTTTTATTATCGTGCGCTGTGCAGCTCTTTCTATACCGCGCAAGACAATATTATCTTGGGTGTACATGCTAGAGGGAAGCTGCACTTGAGTGTTGGGTGAATCTCCGAGCTGAACCCTCCCACACAGAGCTGTTCTTCTGTCCTTCAGCGCTCACTGGGCCTGCTCAGTGTAAACATCCTAAGAGTAAATGCCATCGATGCTCCAGCATGCTTGGCAGGTTGACAGCCCAGGCCTACTTGAAGGAGTTGTCGTTACGCACGAGATCAGCCCCTTTTGAGTGAATGGGCCTAATCATGAGGAAGCATGGATTTGCAGGATAAAGACCTAAATGACATTATACTATATTGAAACAACCCCATTCTGGGATACTAGAATATACAATGCAGCTATGATACAACCAGAGGCTGTACCTAATTTTCATCCCTGGTTTCCACTGTGCATAGTGGAGATGACCTGCATACCCTCAGGTACATGGCCCAGCTATTCCACCTAACCAGCCCCCTCACACCAGAGATGATAATCTGGGATCCTATACAGCAGTGGTTCCCAAACTTGTTCCGCCGCTTGTGCAGGGAAAGCCCCTGGCGGGCCGGGCCAGTTTGTTTACCTGCCGCGTCCGCAGGTTCAGCCGATCACGGCTCCCAGTGGCCGCGGTTTGCTGCTCCAGGCCTATGGGAGCTGCTGGAAGCAGTGGCCAGTACATCCCTCGGCCCGCGCCACTTCCAGCAGCTCTCATTGGCCTGGAGCAGCGAACCGCGGCCACTGGGAGCCACGATCAGCTGAACCTGTGGACGCGGCAGGTAAACAAACCGGCCCGGCCCGCCAGGTGCTTTCCCTGCACAAGCAGCGGAACAAGTTTGGGAACCACTGCTATACAGTCTCATCCCCCAAACTGTGGAGGAACCTTGTGATTCTCCAGGTCCATCCTTGTTCTGTTGAAGGGCCATGTCCATCAGACGGGTTAGTGGGACATCCTGCAGTATCATTCCAGTCAACAGACCCACAGCTTGTTGCGTCATTCATATTCTGAGTAATACACAATATTAAAATGAGTCATGTCAGATTCCGAGAGATTAAGGCCAGAAGGTACTTGTGCAATACCATTAATGAGAGGAACATATCCAATCTGACCACCTGTCTATCACAAGCCATTACATTTCACCTAGTTACCTTGTTTTGAGCCCAATCACTTGTGTCTGACTGAAGCATATCTTCTGGAAAGGTATTCAGTCTTGATCTGAAAACATCAAGAGATGGACAATCCACCACTTCCCTTGGTAGTTTGTGCCAATGGTTAATCAACCTTACTGTTACTTTTTTGCCCTATTTCTAATTTGAATGTGTATGGCTACAGCATCCAGCTATTGGTTTTTGTTTTGCCTTTTTCCTCTAGATTAAAGAGTCCACTAGTACCGGTATATTTCTGGTCAAGTCTTTGGAACAGGGATCTTGGAGTCTGGGACCTTGGCTTCCACACCCAGCTCTGACACAGATTCTGAGCCTTTGGGTGAGTGACTTAACTCTGTACCTCAGATTACTCATACGTAAAAATCTGGTGAATAATTCCTGATTCATAAGGGTGTTGTGGGAACTGAGGTTTGTAAAGCAATTTGGTCTCCTGGGAGGCAAGGATCAGATTCTCATGCTGAGCATACACCTGAGTAGAATAAAATAGGAGTATTCACATGAGTGCTATTCAGTACCAGGGTTGCAAAACCGGGTCCACAAAGAGGGGAAAAATTCTTTGTTTTAAACTCTAACACATTCCACAAAACCTTAACATTCTCAAAAGGCTCTAGCACGTTCGAGAAGAGTAAATCCTCTCCTGTCCCTAACTGAAATGAAGTGTTTTCATTAATTGCACTGTCATCCAATGCATTTGAACAGAAAACCTTTCTGACATACACCTCCTGATAGCGAGTGTATTCCATTAATTTGAATGGAAACTATTTTCCTTCTATTTCCTTAGACATACTTATGTAGCCATATCACCACTGTATTTAACCCAGCTGACATGCTCTTGATAAGTCTGTTTCTCCTATTTAGAAAACATTTGTTTTTTGCTCTAGCAGAGTATAAATCCTTTGATTTAGCCCTTTATGCGTCTAGGCCATGCCCCTGCAGCAGGGGGAATTCCACTGTGGTCAGATCATCAGTGTTGGCATACCATACAAGCATGGCATGCAGCAAAAATATTAGGATTGGAAAAATGTCAGATTGATTGTGTTTGGCTGGGGAATGGGAATGTCCTACACTCCCAGTTCGCTTGGCTCAGCACAATCCCTTTAGCCAGTGCCCTTGATTATTATTGCAATATCCTTCTGAATCAAGCACTAATGTTAACAGAAGCTCTTCTTGCTGTTGACCATGTTACACAAGTTCGGAGAACAATTGCAAGCTTTAGGGTATTGCATGATGGCTAAGTGTTATCAGGTAGAAATCTCCTCCCATAGAGTATTGCACAATTATCAAAGTGGCCTGTCGGGAGAAGGTTACATGCCTCTGAAATATGTAGCATCAGCCAGGGGATTCCTAGGATCTCTTGCTCTGTTACCAACTCATTGTGAGATCTTGAACAAGTGATTTAGCATCTCTGCTTCAGTTTCCACGTCTGTAAAGTGGGAATAATACATGTGTCATAGGGGTGGAGCAAGAATTAATAGATTAGAATAGAGATGGGCTCAAATTGCAAAATTCAGATTCCAAACACCACAAAATCCAAAGTTTCTCAATCTGGGGTTTAGGTTTGTTCCATTAAGAAGGTTGGTCTCTTTTGCAAACATTAGATCTGAATTCAGGTTCTGATTTCAACCCCAGCCCTCAACATTTTGGGGCATCTTGTTCTGCGATTTTTAGTTTGCAATCATCTCGTTTGTAGATAATTGGAGGAAAAGCACTGTGTCAGGACAAAGGAATATTCACCCAATGGATTTTATTTAAAAATCACCCAAGTGTAGCAACACCCTTTCCTAATTGAGGGGTAATTTTAGATCTTCCTGGAGCTCTCAGCAATGCTAAGGAAGATATGCTCTTTGGAAAATTGCAATTTGCCGTTAATGGGACAAAACCACTCAGGTTTGACAATAGCTACTTAGAAGGCGGAAAGTAATCTGATTTGCAAGAAGCAGTATTTGTATCTATGCTATGCAGCTGTACACATATAATTAGGTTCATTTGGAAATGCTTTTAAAGTATTAGGGCCAAACAGTGAGTCAGTTATTTTGGTAAAAATCTGGAGCAGTTGCACTAAAGCCAATAGAATTATTCCAGATTTACACCAGCATCTAAGTGTGGAATTTTGCTCTTAATCCATTAATTAGGTCTCTTTCCCACAATAAATGTTCACAAGGCCCATTATTATGGGTTGCACAGATGGGTGTGAGATTGCCCACAGTTGTTTGTGCTGTATAAGCTCTCTTCTCAGACTGCGTGTTAATGGACAGCAAGCTGTGCAAATTAATTTTTCCCAAGAAAGCCCCTTACCACTGGAAACCCCCACCCAGTTCCACTCAGACTGAGTAGTACTTTATTTCATGAGTAGCCCCATGGAAATCAGTACCATCAAGAATAGCCCCAGAGAAATCAACAGGACTAACTGCAGAATAAAGGCAGTACTCAACATTAGTAGCAGAATCAGATGCTTGTATTCTATTCAGGTTCTTATACCGCCCTCATCACCATGGCATTTGAGCACCTTGCAAAAGTGCAATGAACCCTTTTTGATTTTAATATCCTGTCTGCTGTAGGTTCCTTTCCAACTCACTTTAACTCCTTGACCCTCTTGGGCTCACCCTTAGCATCCAGCCTGAAACTTCCCATGGGTTTACACCACAACAGTGTAGTCGCCAGTGTAGTCATAAGTTCACAATAGGAAGTGGGTGCAGAGGCTGTGGCTGAAACACTCTCTTGTAGGTCCTAGCTGAGGACCAGCACATCCTTCCAAAATGGTGATGTTCAGAGTGGTCTCTTAAACAGCACAGTTAGGGTTGCCACATAGTCCTAGTGTCTTTTATGCCCAAGGGTTAGCACTTGGCTCCCCACAGCCTCTTAGACAAGAGCATCCATTGGTTTCTCAATCATGCCTTCATTTGCCCATTCTCTCCCACCCTCACCTGCCTCTTTCCCATTCTTTCCACCTGTCCAAAACCTTCTCTTCAACAGGTATTCCTCCTTCCTCTGCGCCTCTCCCTGCTCCTGCCACTTCAGCTTCCCCATGCTCTCACTACCCCAACAAGCCCCACTGCTCCCTGCTTCCCAGCTGCTACCTGTTTCTCACTCCCTCTACGTTCCATTCTTGATTTTTTTTTAAGAGTTCCAGAAGGAAGGGGTTAATTTTCCCTTCTATTTGAATCTCTCTCCTCTATGCACCGTGTTCTTTCCAGACATTATTTAATCAATAAGGCATGATAGGCTCTGTGGTTATCTTGGCTCTGAGCTGTAGTTCTGTAACCATTCCACTGGGGGAACTGCACAGCTGTAATTTACAAAAATGTTTTCCCATAAGGAAAACCTGGCAAATGGGCTGTGGTTCGTAGATACTGATCATTTGCAAGTTTGTCAACTAATCAGAACGTGTCCTGGATTGGAAATGGTTTTCCCGTCACCTGTGCTATTCAGCTGCACCTGAATCGGGGTTCGCAGAAGTTACTCCGGTATACTAGCACTGGTAGCCGGGGTACATGTACAGCTGGGGGTGCAGAGAGCTTCCACGGGCTACATCAACTCATCTAGATATTTGCCTAGCTTTACAACAGGCTCCATAAAAAGCACTAACGAAGTCGGTACATACTAAAATTTCATACAATGACTTGTTTATACTGCTCTAGATATGATACACTGAAATGTAAGTTACAATATTTATATTCCAGTTGATTTATTTCATAATTATATGGTAATATGAGAAAGTCAGCAATTTTTCGGTAATCGTGCGCTGTGACACTTCTGTATTTGTGTCTGATTTTGTAAGCAAGTAGTTTTTAAGTGAGGTGAAACTTGGAGTACACGAGACAAATCAGACTCCTGAAAGGGGTACAGTAGTCTGGAAAGGTTGATTGCCACTGTACTAAAGCAATACATTATGAACAGGGCCGGCTCTGGCTTTTTGGCCACCCCAAGCAAAA
>NW_020664448.1:3658708-3745222 GCF_002925995.2 Terrapene triunguis | reverse complement strand
AAAAAAAAAAAAAAAAACCTGCGGCGCGGCCGGAGCCAGGGTGCAGGGGGACTCCCTGCGCTACAGATGTGCCCCGGCTAGCGGAGGGAGGGGAAGGAAGTGGGGGGGAAAGAGAGAAGGGAGGCGGCCAGGGCTTCAGCAGGGCGCTGCCACGCGGCCCCGCCGCCTGCCGGGAGGGCTCTGCGCTGCTCCGGTTGGCTGAGATGGAAGGACGCGGGCTGACCTGCCAGGCTTGCTGCAGGGTGCTCCCGTCCTCCGCACTGGCGCCCCCTACAGGGCGGCTGGAGCGGAACACCACCAAAACAAAACAAAAAAAAGTGGCCATGCCGCCCTAGGATTGGGCGGAATGCTGCCTCCTACAAGCTGCCGCCCCAAGCACCAGCTTGCTCGGCTGGTGCCTGGAGCCGGCCCTGATTATGAAGCTGTGACAGATACGGTAATTTCCTGCAATATCTTTTAAAGATCTTATGGTATTAAGTTTATGAATTAGTGTGGGCCAGGACTGTATGTAACCCCTCTAGGGAGAGATGTGACAAATATTGAAATCCCATGCAGTCTCTTCCAGGCCCTTTGTTTTAAATGAATGGTTTATATATGACTATGTGGGGAGGGTAATGTCACAGAGCTGTGGTAATTGACATAAACTGTGACCGTATAGATCATTGTTGCATCCACTGTTATATATTTGCAGCAAATATTGTACAAAGGTTGTCGTGTGAAGTGTCTATGAAGAGGTTATGATTTGCTGGTTATAATTATGCTATCTATATGTGTGTACCATTTTTGTAGTTGAAGTTATGAATAATGGCTATGTTCTTGTATCTCAATGGGTTTGATTCTAAATAGCATCAGTGAAGCATTTGGTCAGCTTCTTGAGAAAGGACTATTCTCAGTAAGTGCCCAATCAAGAAACACTTAACTGACAATGGACTTTGGAAGATGCCAATCCACATCTGAGCTTTCCTGGGAATGTTCAAACTAACACGTAAACAATGGCGTCGGCCTGCAAACTGAGTCATGCATGGACATGTAACTTGCCCATGTGACTCCAGACTCCATATTGCTGCTGTGATTTTTCCACAGTCAGAACAAAGAGGGGTCCTTCCATGGGCAGTGAATATAAAAGGCCCTAAAAACCCCTCCATCTTGTCTTCAATCCTGCTTCTTACCTCTGGAGGGACTTTGCTACAAACTGAAGCTCTGAACAAAAGACTGATGACCCATCCCAGCTGTGGATGTACTCCAGAGACTTGATTTGAACCTGCAGTTTATTCCATCACTGCTACAAGCCTGAACCAAGAACTTTGCCATTACTGTATGTAATTGATTCCATTTAACCAATTCTAGCTCTCATCTATATCTTTTTCCTTTTATGAATAAACCTTTAGATTCTAAAAGATTGGCAACAACGTGATTTGTGGGTAAGATCTGATTTGTATATTGACCTGGGTCTGGGGCTTTGGGATCGGGAGAACCTTTTTCTTTTACTGGGGTATTGGTTTTCGTAACCATTCGTCTCCATAATGAGTGGCACTGGTGGTGATACTGGGAAACTGGAGTGTCTAAGGGAATTGCTTGTGTGACTTATGGTTAGTCAGTGGGGTAAAACCAAAATCCTCTGTCTGTCTGGTTTGGTGTGCCTTAAAGTTGGAGAAACCCCAGCCTTGGGCTGTAACTGCCCTGCTCTAAGCAATTTGTCCTGAACTGATACTCTCAGAACTGTCCCACCAAAGGCAGCATCGTTACAAGCTCCTCCAGAAACGAAAAACAGCGGGTGACAATTAAGGCAAATCAGCCAGGTTGTAACCTCCACCACCTCTTGGGGATGCTCACAGATACTAATTCAGACTGGATTCTCCAGTGACCAACAGACAAAGCAATGACTTTTAGATAAAGAGCCCGAGTTTAAATTGACTCAGGGCCTTCTTCCTGATACAGCAAGTGGACAGGGCCTTCTGTCCAAGGGGAGCAGAGGGCTCCCAACCCTTGCAGAAGGGTTGGAAGGATGTGGCTTACTAGGGCCTCGTAAGGCTTCTGGGTGATCTGGTAAGCTGTTAGCACATGGATAGGAACAGTTATTGTTTTTAATGTGTTTTCTCTGTAATGCTTTCACCTTAAGAGTAAATGTGCTTGCTTATAAAGAGCTGTGGTAACTTATGACTGAGGGCCATTTCACTGTTCATAGCCTCTGCAGAGAAAGCAAAGTTCAGACTCTGTCCTGTTTAGGCAGAGTGGCTCACTGGGAATATCGCAGCATAAGCAGGGAACTGTGCAGCCTGGGGAAAAAACCCAGCCAGGAAGGAGAGAGACGTGTGTCTCTACCAAGAGAGGTGACAGCTCAGGAACTGGAGTGGATGCCCTTGGTGGAACATGAGGGAGGGAATACAGGTGTAATTGTGCTGATCTGTGACAAGATATATTATAATAATATATAATATTGTATTTAGACATATGTATGAAGCAGGAAGCAGTGGTGCTGTATTTAGCACAAATGGACAATTTCTCCATTTCCCATAAGGAAATCTTTTTTGTAAATTGCAGCCATAAGTTACCCTAATGGACTGGAGATCACTTTAACTTAATGGGAGGTACTTTAATTCACTTCATCTGGCTCCTTGGCATGTGAACTACACCTATTTACAGCTGTCCCCAATCCATAAAAATAGATCAATCTGTATAGGTGTTTTAGGAAATTTGGCCTGTTAGTTCAAGCTGTACAGTGCTTGTGGTCTTAGCTCTGCTAGAGGTCCCAGGTTCAATCCCTGCTAATGTGCATTGGGGTGGCTATTATAAAATTGGTGACTTGTCGACAGTTTGGATCGCTGCAGGATGAGTGTCCTCTGTGCAGGGAGTCTAACTCACTGAGCAGCATGTGTTATGGTCAGTGTGTGAGTCCTAAAAAAAAGAAGTGCTGGAATGTACTTCTGTAACACCCTTCCGGCTCCCCGACCGGCATTTCAGAGTGTCCTGACATGGCTTGAGCCCTGGTTATCGTCACACTCTGTGCCAGATCAACAGAGAATAGGAATCTGTTGGAGCACTTAGTCCTTTAGCTTCCATTGCAGAGGTCTTGGGTGTAAGCGCTCTGGGACAGGGACTGTCTTTTTGTTCTGAGTTTGTACAGCACCTAGCACAGTGGGGTCCTAGTGCAGGACTGCAGCTCCTAAGCCCTACATTAATACAAATAAATACCAATGATAATCATGCTCTTAGCTCTGGGGTACCTGGGTCAATCCTTGGTGATGACCAAAGCATTATATAAACATGTCTGCATCAGTCTATAGGAGGGGAACTTACTGCCAGGGAGTTTGTTAAACCTACATCATTTTTTAGTTTGATCCTGTAACAGACACATTAATACTCATTTATACAACTAGTGATTCCCGCCCCCCAAAATTCTGAATGATTCTCATAATCCCCCACAAAAGTCACACTTCACTCCACTCTGAATTTTTTGTATCTGAAACTTTGCTCAGCTCTAATGATAATTCACAAACATGGAGGCAAACAATGGTCTTTGTTAGCTTTTACCAGGGTTGTCCCTAGCCATTTGGGTGCCCTACGCAACCCCCCTGCAGGGGGGCTGTGTGGGGCCCCAGGCCTCTGCGGGGGCAGGGGGGAAGAACCTGCTTCCCCCCCATCAGGGTGCGCTCAAGGCCTGCGGGGCCCAGGAGGCAGGAGCTGTGGGGGGCCACTTTGGGGGGCCCCACAAGCCCAGAGTGGCCTGGGGGATTAGCGGTGGGCCGGGAGCAGCCCGCTCCGCTTCCCTCGCCCCAGCCCCAGTCGTGTCACTCGGGGGAGGAGGTTTGGGGGGAGGGGTTCCCCCACACACACTCACCGGCGGCGGGAAGCGGAGCGCTGTGGCTGGGAGCTGGTGGAATTGAGCGGGCTGGGGCCGGGCTGCTCCGCGTCCGGCCGCTGCCAGTGAGTGCGGGGTGGTTGGGGGAAGAGGTGGAATGGGGGCGGGCCAGGGGCAGAGTGGGGGGAAGGCTAAGAGGTGGGGCGGAGGGAGATGTCCGGGGCCCCACACCCTCCTAAGGACGGCCCTGCCCCTTGCAGTGGGTGCAGCCCATGGTGGGGCCAGCCGGGGGACAGGGCTGGTCCTCGGAGCTGGTGCTACCGCGTGTGCATGGTGTTCATGGTGCCCTACGCAGCTGTATTCTGCGTATGCCTAGGAACAGCCCTGGCTTTTACAATAAGCGGGATTTGCACAGAGCAAGCTATATTGACTTATTCACTTTAATTTGCACTGACAGAAAACAGTGAGCAGGAAAGAACGTTGTGCTATGAAAGATTACAGTAGCGACAAAGCTAATCCATTGGGTCTGTCTAGTCCAGTGATAAGGGACTCTCAGAGCCTCCAGGGGTTCTGTCCCTCAAAAGAGAGGGTTGAGATGAAATCATGATGCATCACCTCTCTTTGGATATGGCACAATATGTACATATTTGTGGGAGCTTGTCATGGGGCAGCTGCTCTTCATGGGGAGCTAAGGCCCAGTCTGCCCTTGACTGACTTATGAAGGCCCCACCTGGAGGTAATTTGGGGGTGGCTGATTAGTAAACAAGCACCTGAACCTTACTCAAGCTGAGGTAGAGGGCTCTCCAAAGGGAGATAGGAAGCTCCCCAAGAAAAGCCTGAGCCAGGAACAGGGAGCCTTAGAAGGTGAGCTCTCTGGGAACCTATCAGGATGGGGGGTAAGAGGAGCTCCTGGAGAGGGGAACCTCCTAAGCAGAGGGCTTTGTTGGGATATGTAAGGGTTACGTAGAGACCTGGGAAACCACTGGTGTGCTGACATGGTATTAGGGAGTAGAAGCACGGGCAGGCACCGTTTCTGCACTTGATAGATAAAGTGCTATCCCTCTCTCTTCCCTTCTGCTTGTTAAGGATTGATAAGTGTTGCAGCTGCAGAAGGAACATGGGTGTCTAAAGAATACCCTTTGTGGGAAGAAGTGTTATCTCCCCCCTCCCTTCCTTTCCCAGCTACATAAACGAGCTTGGGATCATGGCCCCTTCCTCCCTTCCCTGCAAACTGCTGATTAAGGGAATTTGTGGCTGCAATTACTGCAAAGAAATGTGTCTTCCAGGTAAAAATGTCTGTAGGATATGCTTAATGCTGTAAACAGGGGTGGGGATAATTATATTCAGTATATAGCTATTGATATTCATTGTATGGGTGTTCATATTACTCTATAAGGGTTTGGGGGGTGTAGGTATTTACATACTAACTTAGATAAAAACAGTGTGCTGTAACTAACTCGGTGCTTACTCGACAACTGGGTCGAGGGGAACAAGTACCGTAACAAAGAAGCCTGTCTACTCAATCTGCCTCTGGGGCAGCCTGCTCATTCTCTAACAGGCTTTACCACTCATCCCCCAGACACTGGCCAGATCATGTGCTGTTCCTGGAGAAGAGTTGCAGTGGACAGACTTCCCTGGACCCCAGACTCCAGAGAAGGATATTACGCTGATAGGGGCAGGGAACCTAACACCAGGGACAGAGAGTGGAACCAAGAGAACCCTGGAGAAAGAGCTTGGGTAGAGGTGAACACTGAACTCAGGTGGGGGACAGGACTGAGAATTACCTAGCTGCTCCACTGGGATGTTGGGGTGAAAGTTTTGTTTATGTTCTCTGTTGGCTTTTCTGTTAATAAAAGAGGTGCTCTTTAGCACCTAACTGGCTGTTTGGACTTCTTGATACCCTGCGGGGAGGAAAATTAAGTAAGGGCTCATCTGCAACACTGTGCCTGCTCACAATGGGGGTGTGCTAGGTCAGACTGGAATGGTGAGAACTCCTTTCTAAGATGGCTGCACTGTTTAAAAAAAAACAACAGTCTTTGAGGGGAACTGAAGACAGCTATAAAATGTTATATGTAACAAAGTGGAAGTTATAGTAATGAATATATATCAGAAGTTAGGAAGTGTAGAAAATTGATAAGGGAAGCCAAGGGACACAAGGAGCAATCTGTGACCAGCAAAGTTAAGAACAACGAGGAGGAGTTTTTGAAATACATTGGGAACAAATAGAATCCTGAAAATGGTATTGGTCCATTACTAGATGGAATTTATCAGTAACAATGCAGAAAAGGCAGAAGTGTTCAATCAATATTTTGTTTTATATTTGGGGGGAAAACAGATGATAGTCTCATCATACGATGATAAGTCTCCATTTTGCTAGAGTCTATAAGTATCTACATGGGGAACAAATATTTAATGATGAGCTCTTCAATATGTCAGAGAAAGGTAGAACATGATCCAATGGCTGGAAGCTGAAACGTGAGAAATTCAGACTGGAAATAAGGTGTGCATTTTTAGCAGTGGCAGTAATTAGCCATTAGAACAACTTACTAAGGGTTGTGGTAGATTCTCTATCCCTGACACTTTTAAAATCAAAATGGGATGTTTTTCTAAAAGATCTGCTCTAGGAAATATCTCGGGGGAAGTTCTATGGCCTGTGGTATACAGGAGGTCAGACTAGATGATCACAATGATCCTTTCTGGCTTTGGAATCTATCAAGATATTGACTGCATATAGTTGCATCAATCTAATCCTTTAAGCTTCGATCTATTTTTAGTGTCCATCGCCAAGATCTCTAGGCTTTATATTGTGTATGTGCCCTGTTGTAGAATGAAAATCTCCACATTAGTATGTCTCAATAAACAGCCCTCTGTCTATAATCTGTGCAGGTTGTGGTGATGATTTAAATATTCCCTTGGAAATGGCTTTTCAGAGAAAGTGGAACGTAAAGGAACTCTTTTCTTTTTAATTCTGGAAGTGAGCTGGCACTCGACTCCTGCTGTGACAAAAAAATAAGTGCCAGAACTCAACTGCTGTGAGCAGCTGCTGCCGCCTTTGAGGGCTGGAGTGTATAAGCAGGAACACAGAATAAATATCAAAAAACAATTCTCCTCGTGTTCTATAAAGGGACCCTGTTCACGGAACCATGCAAAATCTTTATCATAATGAAAAAGAGGGATCGCAAATAAATATAGTCCAGAAGAGGGCTGGGCAACAGTGACTAACTGGACAGAAAGTGTTAACTTATGCAGCATGACCAGGGCTAGGTACGTTTGGAAGGATGGTTTAGCCTGGGATTCAATTCCCTACTCTGCCAGACTGCCTGAGTGATGCTGGGCAAGTCGCTTAGGCCCAGCTCCTCAAAAGGTACTTAGGTGTCTGAGTACCATTGAAATCAGTTGGAGTGAGGCACCTAAATACCTTTGCGGATCTGCACCTTCCTCTCTTTGGGCCTCCGTTCTCCATCTGCACAATGGGGCTATCAGCACTTCCCTACCTTACAGGGATGTTGTGAGGAGCAATACATTAAAGATTTGGAGGTGCTCCAATACTGAGGCGACAGGGCCATCTAAGCACCTATGATGGAAGATATGGTGGGGGCAGGGAAGGTGTCCCTGTGCCAAGGAGCTTGCAGGCGAAGGACTATTCCTGACAGATGCAAGCACCTGCCTCTCCGGGAACCCAATGGGTACTGGGAGCCAGACAAGGTCTATTTGGTTTTGTTCACGTGGTGAGTGTATGAGAGGGTCCTTGACTGCTTCCCTATCTTATGATGGAAATTAATTGGACACAATAACCCTCGACATCAGTAACCAATTCTTGCTTAGCCTATGGAAAGAGCTCCGAAAATTAACACATAGGTGTTTTGGGCTAGACCTTCGTGACTTCAATGCAGCAACTCCTTTTCACACCAGCTGAGGATCAGACCCTTCGTTTAAAAACCAAAACCCCCAAAAAAAACCCCTCCACTGAGTTATTGGAACTATCTGGCCTTCATTTGAGAACCAGAATCAGTTCATGGTTTAATTCCCCAGCCTTTAAGTTTTCGACTTGATTTATCGCTTCAGAACAAAAATCTTTTAATAGACAGCTTGAATGGACTGTGCTGAGTAATCTTGCTGCTCTTGCTTGCCTCCCTGGCAGTTTATAAAACACTGCTAAAAGGTGTTTAAGTTCCTTATTAATAGCAGGCTCCAGTAATATATGTGATGCATGGATGATCATGCCCAAGTGAATTATAAAACTGTCAAAGGGCACTTTGGCTTTTACTTGTTATGTGCTGTAGAAGGAAATAAACATATTTCCTCTACCAGATCTATTATCTTACGCATGCCCATGCCTCATCTGAGAGACAGGGAGAGTCACTGCACAGTGTTTGGTACCTTTTGTTGTTGATAATGAATTAAGTAGCAGTTGGGGGTTTTGAGGACAGCAATATTTATACAACAACAACATGATGTAATTTGTTGCTGATATCTTGCCAAGAAGCCAGACCTTAGGCTCCACGGCTCCTAGATATCCTTGTTCAAAATATCTGCAGTGATAGTCCAAAGCACTCCAGGTCACACTAGTGCTTCTATAGAACAAGGCTTTTATTGCAGTTGTAATAAATATTTTACATTTCTGTAATCTCTCTCCCTAGTGGCTGGCCAACTAGATTATACAACCTGCCCCTAAGGTGGTACTTCCTGTAGCTCCTATGTTAGAGGCCTGTGCTTTTGGGACCAGACTTCAATGGACACTAGATACACCCCAGGCCAATGAAGGTTCCTGGTGTGTACATAGGCAGCCATGATTTGGAACAAGAGCCCTTTTCAACCCAGACGCCCTCCAAAGTGCTGGACAAATATAGTCAACGCAACTAGAAAGGATTTTAAACATCATATTGAGCAAGGGGTAGATTGTGCTGTTGTTTACTCTGGTGTAAATGTGGGCGAACTTCCCAGAGCTCAGAGTTAGTCCAGATTCACAAAGATGTAATTGAGAGCAGAATCTGGCCCATTTCTTGAATTCATCCCCTTCACTCGCTCGAGCTGGTCAGAGCTCCCATGACAGCTGGCTGGTCTGTGAGCTGAGCAGTCAGAGCCTCCACACATTGTTACAGACTCAATTCAGAACCCTCCTAGCGAGACAGGGGCTAGACGGTGCTGCATTTCGGCCTCCATCAGGGTATACCAACTTGCTTCTCCATTTCTATCCATTTTATTACCAAACCGTTCTCATTTAATTAGGTAACAAAGCACCATTTACATGCACTAAATAAATCAGCATTCTGGTTGATTGTGAAGTTAATGATCCAACTGCTAATTCACATGGTTACAAGAGACTCGATAAACAAAAGCATGTGAAGCCAGCAGGCTCCTGCTCTGGCAAACCGGTGCTTATTAGTTCAGTACAAACAAAGCAGGCCTCAGGGATAGCCCCAGAAGAGAGCCTGGCACACAGAGCGCTGACCTTAGAGTTGGCAAGGCTCTAGGCAAAGTAAGCAGTCTGCAGTCCTGTCCATCTCCCACCTCCATGGGGCTATTGTAACTCACTGGTCAGTCTGTGTCCCACAGAATCATAGGAGTGTACAGGTAGAAGGGACTAGTCATCTAGTCGGGCTCCCCATGCTGAGGTACCCGTCTGTGCCTGACCAGCAAAGGCTGCAAGTCTGCTCCAGCTCCACCTACGGAGACGGGCTCTTTAGCTCAAGCTGTAACTAATGCTTCCTTCAGCATTGGTGGGACCCAGTTCCGTCCCTGGCCTCAGCCCTCGTACTACTGTTGGCGCTCTAGCTGGCAGAGCAGGTGTATGCACCTTGGGACCCTGGATATCCCAGGTCCTCTCCCACTTGTGTGCTTGTTTAGAACGGAGGTCACCATTGCACCGGCACAGTTATGACAGTATGTAACTGCGGCTCTTCGTAAAGAAGATAGTAGGAGAAGAGCTGCCTCTGCCGTGAGAATATGTTCAAATGCAATTGAGGGTCAAGCGGCAAGGGTCAGATTTGGATTTTGAACACTCCCAGAGTTGAGGGGGTCTGGAGGCTGGCTTTCACCCAGTTCACTTGCACTTTCCCCTTTAGGACTTGATGCTGCAAGGTCTTCTGCTCAGGAAACCAGTGCAGATCTGCAGCGGCAAATAGATCTGCCTGTGGGAACAGCTCACAGGACTGGGGCACTTGATTGTAAGCTCTACGTAGCAGGGATCTTAAGCCAAAGCCTGATCTCATTTATGCTGGTAACATTGGCTTCACTGGACTCATTCCAGATTTACACCAGTGTAACCCATGCTCGGTGTGTTTGTCCCCCTCTAGTGGCTATACCACATATAGAGACTTATGAGTGCTACCCAATCTAATGGTCCTGGTCCTTTACCTCAAGCAGTAGTAAAACATGCTCTTCGGTACAAAGGTCCTGGCTTCAGTCCCTGGAGTGACCCCTGGAGGGGCACCATTACCTCAGTGGTAATGAGATCAGGATCCAACCTGCTTGTATTTGTCTGGGAAGTGCTGTGCACGCCTTTAGTCCTGTAGAATTAGCAATTAATAAAAGCTACATTGGATGCTGACCCCTGAACTATTCCATTCTGAGGATCCACAACGTCCCTTCTTGTGCTCTATCCTTTCCCCCTCTAATTCACAAGACTTCAGCACTTGCCTCATGGTTATTTATTTTCCTTAGCAGCTTCTTCTGATGGACTTGTATCAAAAGCTTTTTGGATCTCCTAGCCAATCCAGGTCTCTCTTAGCTGCTGTTTCATCAACTTTCCCAGTGCTCCAAAGGAGGATCTTGCATGCAGCACATAAGCAGTAGCTACAATGCAGTATACTGCATCATTGATAGGTGCCCTTGTTCTATATTATGGTCCATTAGTGATGATAGCTGGTCACTACCCTAAACTCAAATGAATGAGTAATTAATTTCATATGATGAACCACACAATTAATAGATAGGATGAAAACATAAAATGTACTGGCCTCACTGCTCCAAACTATAAAAGTCTATCATCTGTTTTATATTCCTAAAGCAATGTCCTCTATATTTCCTGATGATCTCCCTCCCCCCACCCCGCGCATTGTTAAAAGACAAAGCCCATCTAAATTTATGTGGCATAAATGGAAAGGATAAATAGGCTGAAATGTAAGACAATAGCTCATTAAGCAATTATAAGAAACCTAGATCTGTATAGATGTAAGAGGCAGAAAAATCCTTTGTTTTGAGAAGATATGTTGAGGATTTTTATGGAATGAAAAATAACGTCTCTCTCACAGGGACAAACTTTCAATCATTACTTACGTGACTAGCTGTGACTTATGGGGTTGTTACTGTGAGGGGCTCAGCTCCCTCGAAAGGTGCTGGTCTGTCTCAAATCCCCATTGACTCTGGTTGAGGGCACTCAACATTTTCCAAAGGTGCTTAGCACCCTCCTGACTCAAGCCCCATGTGAGTTGGCTCACTTACTATAAAGTAAAATCAGGGCCTTATGGACAGCAAACGGTCCATATACAAAGAATTACCCCCAGGAGGATTGTTTGCAAAGTGCCAACAATTATTGATCATCAAGGGACAGAAGAACACTCCTGATTAATGCATTTATTATGGATCGGAGAAGAATGATTCTTACATCGCAAAATCAAATTGAACTTTGCCCATCAGAGCTTTCAATGTTAGGAAGCAATACATGGTCATCCCTTTAACTAACAGGCATAGAAAGACAATCTGAGTCTCCTGAGGAAGGGGTCACTTGACTGATCATTATTTTTTCTGCAATGCCTATCTTCTGTACTGTCAGCTCTTGGTGCAGGAACTGGCTTGTTATTAGGCATAGTGTACAGTCAAGCATGTAATTACTGGATGTAAATTTAATGGCCTTCAATATACAGGAGGTCAGACTAGCTTGTCTAGTGGTCCCTTCTGCCCTTAAACTCTATGAAACATTGTCTTAACAATTAGCGTTCTGTCTCTTCCTAATTACTGGGATCCCCTCCCCCAGAAAGATATCCTCAGATGCCATGACATCATCTGGAGGGAGGGTCCCAACTATGGGATTGTTTCCTTCCACTCCAGCTTGATGATCTCCTTCCTTGAGACTTTCCTCCTCCTCAACAGCACAGAGGCTGTCAGACGGGGGGTGGGACCTGCTCTGCTGTGTCCTGGAAAATCTCGTCTATGTACCTCCGGATCTCTTAGCGCCTCTAGTTCAGCCACTCTGGTCTCAGGAGCCTGTACTCGGTCTCGGAGGGGCAGGAGCTCCTTGCACCAAATGCACACGTACGCCACCTCCCCACAAGGCAGGTAATCGTACAGGCTGCATTCAGTGCAATGCACTGGATAGCCCCAACTCTGCTGCTGGACTTCTGCCTGCATTCTCTTTGTACTCCTGCAGCTTTTTGGGGGTGTTTTTTTGGAAATGTATTGGGGAATATTTATTGGCCTAAGTTTAGAGAATGTTAGGCGTATCTGGCTCTCACGCTACCTCTAAACTCTCTTGCCAAACTTCCATTGATGCTCCTGATCACTGGCTCCTCTGGTTGCTTAGGAGCCGGCTTTTTAAACCACTGGTCTCCCTGAGTAGCCCCACCCCCTGGCTAAGGGTTAATGGGTGCTAAAGGGATTAGGGATCAAAGCCTCATTAAGAAGCTTTCAGCCTGCCTAGCCGGCCACTAGGTTCAGCGCACAGACCCCCAAACAGACCACTGGAGTGGACAACATCCACCCTGATTGAATTAGCCCGGTCAGCACTGGTTCTCCACTTGTGAGGTAACTCCCTTCTCTTCATGTGTCAGTATATAATGCCTGCATCTGTAACTTTCATTCTATGCATCTGAAGAAGTGGGTTTTTTACCCACGAAAGCTTATGCCCAAATAAATCTGTTAGTCTTTAAGGTGCCACCGGACTCCTTGTTGTTTTTGCTATATACTATAGTTGTTCAGCATTTCTCAAATTGGGGTCTGCGAGGGAACTCCTGGGGAGTCCATGGGCCCCACTGATCGACTCCTCCCCCTCCCTCCCAGCACTTCCTGCACGGTGGGGAACAGCTGTTCAGCGGCATGCTGGAGGCGCTGGGAGGGCGGGGGAGGAGTGGGGATGGGGCGCGCTCAGGGGAGGGGGTGGAATCATGTCCAGGGCCACTGGCCCCACTGATCAACTCCTCCCCCTCCCTCCCAGGGCCTCCTGCAGGCGGCAGAAGAGCTCTTTCCCGGTGTGCAGGAGGTGCTGGGAAGGAGAGGGAGAGGGGGTGTGTTCGGGGGAGGGGGTGTGAAGAGGCGGGGTGGGGTAAAATAGGGGTGGGGCCTTGGGGGAAGGGGTGGAGTGGGGGCGGGGCCTGGGGCTAAGCAGGGGGTTTGGGGGGTCTGTGAAAAATTTAAAATAAAAATGGAGATCTACGGGTTGTTAAAGTTTGAGAACTGCCGCTATAGTCAAGCAGCAAGTGCACAACAAAAACAGACAGGCAAACTCACCCCAAGGGTGACGTCACGTCACTCCTCCTTCACAAAGCTCCCTGGTTAGCTCTGCCTGTTCAGCTCAAAACATTGTCACCCCTTCTATTTCTGCCTAGGGGCATCTGAGCTCCAATAAGGTTGTGTACCATTAATACAGAACCACAGTTGTCCCGTCTACATCTGTCAGGGGACAACACAGAACCCGTGTGACGTTATTGATATAAACTGTGACCGCATAGATCATTGTTGCAACCACTGTTATATATTTGCAGCAAATATTGTACAAAGGTTGTCGTGTAAGGTGTCTATAAAGAGGTTATGATTTGCTGGTTATGATTATGCTATCTGTGGGCATGTCTACACAATGAAATTAGGTCGATTTTATAGAAGTCGATCTTTAGCAACCAATTTTATACAGTTGATCGTGTGTGTCCCCACTAAGCGCATTAGGTCGGCCGAGTGCTTCCTCAATACCATGGCTAGCATCGACTCATGGAGTGGTGCACTGTGGGTAGCTATCCCACAGTCCCCGCTGCTCATTGGAATTCTGCGTTAAGCTCCCAATGCCTGATGGGGCAAAAACATTATCCCGGGTGGTTTTGGGTACATGTCGTCAGTCTCCCCTCCCTCCTTGAAAGCAATGGCAAACAATCGTTTCGCGCCTTTTTTCCTGGGTTATCCATGCAGCCGCCATAGCACGGCAAACATGGAGCCCGCTCAGCTGCACACTGCTTTTGTGAGCATTGCAAACACCTCGCGCATTATCCTGCAGTATGTGCAGAGCCTAGCTAGGAGCCGCCAGCATGAGGAAGATTGTGAGGAGGACATGGACACAGACATTCCTGAAAGCATGGCCTGTGGCAATTGGGACATCATGGCAGCATTGGGGCATGTTGATAAAGTGGAACGCCGATTCTGGGCCCGGCAAACAAGCACAGACTGGTGGGACCGCATAGTGTTGCAGATATGGGATGATTCACAGTGGCTGTGAAACTTTCGCATGCGTAATGCCACTTTCCTGGAACTCTGAGTTGCTTTCCCCTGCCCTGAAGCACAGGAATACCCAGATGAGACCTGCCTTGACAGTTGAGAAGCGAGTGGCGATAGTAGCCCTGTGGAAGCTTGCAATGCCTGACTGCTACCGGTCAGTCAGGAATTAATTCGGAGTGGGCAAATCTACCGTGGGGGTTGCTGTGATCCAAGTAGCCAAGGCAATCAATAACCTTCTGCTAACAAGGGTAGTGACTCTTGGAAATGTGCAGGTCATAGTGGATGACTTTGCTGCAATGGGGTTCCCTAACTGTGGTGGGGCGAGAGACGGAACACATATCCCTATTTTGGCACTGGACCACCTTGCCAAACAGTACATAAACCGCAAGGGGTACTTTTCAATGGTGTTGCAAGCACTGGTGGATCACAAGGGCCGTTTCACCGACATCAACATGGGATGGTAGGAAAAGGTGCATGACGCTCGCATCTTTTGGAACTCTGGGCTGTTCGAAAAGCTGCATAAAGGGACTTTCTTCCCAGACCAGAAGATTACTGTTGGGGATGTTGAAATGCCAATAGTTATCCTTGGGGACCCAGCCTACCCCTTGCTCCCATGGCTCATGAAGCCGTACACAGGCAGCCTGGACAGCAATAAGGAGCAGTTCAACTATAGGCTGAGCAAGTGCAGAATGGTGGTAGAATGTGCCTTTGGACGTTTAAAAGGGCGCTGGCGCTGTTTGCTGAGTAGGTTAGACTTCAGAGAAAGCAATATTCCCATTGTTATTGCTGCTTGCTTTGCGCTCCATAATATCTATGAGAGTAAGGGGGAGACATTTATGGTGGGGTGGGAGGTTGAGGCAAATCGCTTGGTGGTCAATTTTGAACAGCCAGACACCAGGGCAATTAGAAGAGCACAACGAGGCACACTGCGCATCAGAGAGGTTTGAAAAACAGTTTCATGACTGGTTACAAAGTAGCAGCCGTGTCAGTCTGTATCCGCAAAAAGAACAGGAGTACTTGTGGCACCTTAGAGACTAACTAATTTATTTCAGCATAAGCTTTCGTGGGCTACAGCCCACTTCTTCAGATGCATAGAGTGGAACACACAGACAGTGACACAGACAGAAGAAGTGAGCTGTAGCCCACGAAAGCTTATGCTGAAATAAATTTGTTAGTCTCTAAGGTGCCACAAGTACTCCTGTTCTTTTTGAGTTTCATGACTGACCAGGCTACGATGTGACAGTTGCGTGTGTTTGACCTTGAGGCAAAGCTGCCCCCTTTGGTGAATGTACTTCCTTGTAAGCCAATCCCCCTCCCCGCCTTCAACCACAGCTGGCACAGGAAATAAAGTCCCTATTGTTCTGAATCCATTAATTCTTTATTTATTAAAAAAAACTTGAGATCACTGGCAATGCTGACTAGTAAAAGGTAGCCTGGGTGGGGTGGGGAAGGAGGGAAGGACAAGGCCACATTGTTTATTGTAGCCACACTACAAATCAAAGCTGTTTGATAACAGCCTTCTGTTTTTTGGGCCATCCTCTAGAGTGGAGTGGCTGGGTGCCAAGAGCCCCCCCGCATTCTTGAGCGTCTGGGTGAGGCGGATATGGAACTTGGCGAGGAGGGCAGGCTGTTACACAATGCATGCAGTGGGGTTCTGTACTCTAGTTGCCTTTCCTGCAGCTCCACCAGACGCCTCATCATGTCCGTTTGCTCCTCCATTAGCCTCAGCATCTCCTCCTGCGTGTTCTGATCATGCTCACTGTATGCTTTCCTGGCCTCTGCCACCGAATGCCTCCATGCATTCAGCTGTGCCCTATCAGTGCGGAAGGACTGCATGAGCTCTGAAAACATGTCATCGTGAGTGTGTTTTTTTTCACCTTCTAATCTGCAATAACCTCAGGGATGGCGTTGATACGGGGAGCATAGAAACATTTGCAGCTGCAGGGGGGGAAAAGGAGAGTAGAATTTAAGAAGATACATTTCTGAGAACAAAAGGGAGACTCTTTCACAGTGAATCAAGCAATTCACAGCAGAGAGCACATGTGTTTTAAATACAAAGTCGCATTTTGCCTTTTATATTGAGTGCCTGCCATTATGGTGACACATCACACACAGCTGGGCAACAGAATTCGGTTTCCAGGCAGCCATGGTAAGCCAAAGGGTAAGCGGGGTTGGCTTCTTCTGTGTTCATAAAATGTGGGAATGGTTTCAAACCACAGCGCCCTCTTTTCCCATAACAACCAATGCCGGTTGGGTTTGCCTTTTAAAAGGAGGGGCTGAGGTTTTTGGGTGGATGTGCAGTACACCCCTTCCCCTCCCCCCCCCACATGTGGCTATTCTCTGGGATGATCCCTTTTAGCCAAGCGCAAACAGCCCAGCATGACCGGGGTCTAATGTGCCAGGGATCACCAAACAGAGGAGATTACTGTTCCCTTACAAAAATTCCCCTATTTCAACCAGGTGACCATGAATGATATCACTCTCCTGAGGCTGACACAGAAAGATATAGACTGAATGTTGCTTGAATGCGACCAAAACCCAGGACCATTCGCTGCCATGCTTTGTGCTGCAATGATTCCAGACTACTTGCTACTGGCCTGGCGTGGTAAAGTGTCCTACCCTGGGGGACGAAATAAGGCAGCCTTCCCCAGAAACCTTCTGCAAAAGCTTTCAGAGTACCTCCAGGAGAGCTTCATGGAGATGTCCCTGGAGGATTCTCGCTCCATTCCCAGACACGTTAACAGACTTTTCCAGTAGCTGTACTGCCCGCGAATGCATCCCAATTGTTCAGGGCAAATCAAACATTAAACACAATTGCTTTTAACCCCTGTAGTGTAGTTACAAATGTGCACTCACCAGAGATGCCTTCAGGGTCCGGAACAATTCGCCCTGGGAGGGTATTGGCTCCAGGGTGAGGAAAAGGTCCTGGCTGCTGGGGAGAACGGATTCTCCGCTTGCCTGCGGCGCATTCTCCTCCTCCTCCTCTTCCTCATCCACAAAATCCTCCTCCATGTTGCGTGAGACTCCCCCCTTGCAGGTGTCCACGGATACTGGTGGGGTACTGGTAGGGTCCCCCCCCTAAAATGGCATGCAGCTGATCATAGAAGTGGCATGTCTGGGGCTCTGACCGGGGTGACCATTTACCTCCTTTGTCTTTGGTAGGCTTGCCTGAGCTCCTTAATTTTCACGTGGCACTGCTGTGCATCCCTGGTGTAGCCTCTCTCCACCATGCCCTGTGCGATTTTGGCATATATATCAGCATTTCTTCTGCTGTATTGGAGTTCTGCCTGCACAGATGCTTCTCCTCATACAGCAATCAGATCCAGTGTCTCCACGCTGGAGCTCGTTTGCGATTCTGGGACTGCATGGTCACCTGTTCTGCTGAGCTCGCCACGCTGACCAAACAGGAAGTGAAATTCAGAAGTTCCTGGTGCTTTTCCTGTGTGCCTGGCTAGTGCATCGGAGTTGAAAGTGCTGTCCAGAGCGGTCACATTGGAGCACTCTGGGATAGCTCCCGGAGGCCAAAACCAAAACGAATTGCACAGCGCTGCGTCTACAGTACCCCAAATTCAACCCAGGAAGGTCAATTTTAGCGCTACTCCCCTTGTTGGGGAGGAGTACAGCAGTTGTTTTTAAGAGCCCTTTAGGTTGGCAGAACGGGGTTGGTTGTGTAGACGCATTCCTTATAAAATCGACCTAACGCGGCTAAATTCGACTTGACCTCGTAGTGTAGACCAGGCCTGTATGTGTGTATCATTTTTGTATTTGAAGTTATGAATATTGGCTATGTACTTGTATCTCAATGTGTTTTGATTCTAAGTAGCTCAGTGAAGCATTTGGTCAGCTTCTTGAGAAAGGACTATTCTCAGTAAGTGCCCAATCAAGAAACACTTAACTGACAATGAACTTTGGGAGACGCCAATCCATATCTGAGCTTTCCTGGGAACATTCAAACTAACATGTAAACAATGGCGTCGGCCTGTAAAGAACTGAGTCATGCATGAACATGTGACTCCAAATTCCATCTTGCTGTGATTTTCCACAGTCAGAACAACGAGGGGTCCTTCCACGGACAGAGAATATAAAAGGCCCTAAAAACCCCTTTATCTTGTCTTCAATCCTGCTTCTGACTTCTGGAGGGACTTTGCTACAAACTGAAGCTCTGAACAAAAGACCGAATGACCTATCCCAGCTGTGGATGTACTCCAGAGACTTGATTTGAGCCTGCAGTTTATTCCATCACTACTACAAGCCTGGACCAAGAACTTTGCCAATACTGTATGTAATTGATTTCATTTAACCAATTCTAGATTTTAGATTCTAAAGGATTGGCAACAGTGTGATTTGTGGGTAAGCTCTGATTTGTATATTGATCTGGGTCTGGGGCTTGGTCCTTTGGGATCGGGAGAACCTTTTTTCCTTTACTGGGGTATTGGTTTTCATAACCATTCGTCTCCATAACGAGTGGCACTGGTGGTGATACTGGGAAACTGGAGTGTCTAAGGGAATTGCTTGTGTGACTTATGGTTAGCCAATGGGGTAAAACCAAAGTCCTCTCTGTCTGGCTGGTTTGGTTTGCCTTAGAAGTGGAAAAACCCCAGCCTTGGGCTGTGACTGCCCTGCTCTAAGCAATTTGTCCTGAACTGATACTCTCAGAAGTGTCCCACCAAAGGCAGCATGGTTACATCATGATTTACCATATTAGTGTAACTCCTTTGTGTTCCAGAACTGCCTTGGAAAGTTTTAGTGGAAAACAGCTACTTCGGTGCAAAGATGCTATGCTTTGACATGAAGTAACTGGGGGCTGGTTTCGTGTTCCTCGAAATACCTCAAAGGATTTGACCTGTTGCACGGATTTCTTTTCTACAGAAAAAAACAACAACACTCCTCTCTAAATCAAAAAATACCTGTCTCCTTATTCATCTCCCTTCCCTCTGTCTTTCAGAAATAAATGCTTTGAATATATTTATGAGTGCAATAAATAACTGCCCGGGAGCTGAACTTTGATTGCCAAATTTTAGACCAGTGTGAATTTTTCCAGATGCATGGAAGAATTGACAATGAAAGTCATGCTGGATTCTTCGCTCTGGGGTCCTGCTCAAGGCAGCGTGTGCTTTCTCTCTTTTTATTTTGCAGACGAGATCTCATTTCAACACAGCCTAATAACATTTTGTCGGAGTTAGGATAAGGGCTTTGAGAAACAGCAAGGACCAAGATTGCTTCTTCAAGGATTTTTAATCTGGAAAGAGCCCCACTATAGAAAGCGCTTTATGAAGTAGGCTAACCAGCTATATACTAACTTGAAGCAGTGTGGCACAGAAAGGAGCTTTGCAGCAGGAGTCTGTAGCTTGAATTTGTTGTTTTGAGGGCTGCAAAACCCTTTATGGGAAAACGTCTTCCCATGAGCATGGGCCTCTCTGTTCTACTTCAGTCCTGAATCTTGCTACCATTGAAATCGACAGCCAAACTCCCATTAACGTCAATGCGAGCAGAAGCAGGCCCTGTTGCTGTTTATGGTTTTCCTTTCCCTCTGCCAGGACTATCTACTGGGTGATATAAACTCCCTCCAGCATGCCTCCCACTTTATAATGCTAGCTGATTTATGGGTCATTAATCTTGGAGGAGATTCTAATTAGAAAAAGAGAAATGGAACTACTACTATTTATTTTCTAACCGGGCTGGGCGAAGGCAGCAGCATCTGCTTTAGCAAGCGCTTTCGAAGCTGTTTCAGGAACAGAGTGTCATCATAAGTCTGGAGCTTACAACAACAGCCCATCTGACTTGAGTCATTAACTTTTTGATGGCTGGGGGATGGAGGTATTGTGATCATTTCAGGTGAAGCAAATCCATTTGCAGAGTTAGAATAGTCAGGATACCGTGTGAGCCAATTTTCTTCCATCTGCTTTCTTAAGCCTATGAATTTCAGCTCACTTTTGTCCCCTTTATGCACCGTTACCTTGTGTTCTGCTCACGTGTTGGCTCTTGTCAGATGCCTAGATTGGAAGCTCCCTAGACCGTGCACCATGTTTTTGTTGTGCCTAGTGCAATATCCACTATCTGGAGCCTCTAAGTACTACCGGTATATACATAGTAATGCTTGTGTGCCTAAATATAGCTCTGAGAGGCTAACTTCAGGCATTCAAGTTTGAACCATCTGACCATTGGGTTTTAGAGATCAACTTTAGAAGCTTGAGCCCTGACGGGCTGTGAAAATTGTGATGTTATTGGCTAAACAATCTCGTACACCCAGTTCACATAAGGAAGCTTTGCGCTAGTTTAATGCCGCCGCCCCAATGTGACTGTGCTGTACGGGGGCTTACCCCAGCATAGTTGATATACCAAACGAAGGTACCCAGGTATAAACAGCGCTTTGTGCCAGGGCAGGCATCTATAGTGATGTATGTACACGGGTGTGGGTGTTCTTAATGCAGACAGCCCTTTGAACCGCCCAGAGGACTTGATTGGACACTCTCACAAGGAATATAATCCTCCTCAGCCTACTGTTTTCAGCCATTTTAAATCCATCCCCAATTTAAATGGGAGCACTGACATCCCACCTGGGCTGTTGAGCACTGAAAATACCCTGCTTGCTCATTAGCTTGGGCTGTTCCTTGTTGTCTTAGGCAAGCAGGGCTGTTGACTTCCATGGGAACACTTGCTTCCTTAGGAGATCAGGACTGAGCCTTGGATTGTGTATGTAGGAATTTAATACTTTAGGCTCTATAAGCTTTATCTCAGGGCTTCTTATTTATTTTTTTTAAAAAGAACCCTTCCACCACGTAAAATGCCTCTATACGTCCGGCCTATTACACCTAGTTAGGAGGCAACTTCCGAAACATCTCAGCTCTCGGTTTAACTGCAAGGCAGGAAATAGTTATTACTAGTCATCTGTGCAACTCAGTAAATAGCAGAGATACACATGGCTAAATGCAGGCTTCTGGCTGTGCCTGAAAGCTTGGGGATGGGAGGGAAACCTTGGGGTGCTATTTTTATGCACACCCTCCTCCCCTCAAAACCTTTGACATCTGCAGGTCCTCTGTGGCCAATGCCACAGAACGAGGTCTTTGGGGGTAGCCAGGGATTCTGCTTTACAAAAAAGCAGTGCCCAGCTGCCCCATTAGACCAGCTTTCCAGCTGCTTTGCATTTCTGGAGAATGGGGGAGGCGGGGTGTGTGTGTGTGTGTGTGTGTGAGAATCTGGCCACACAAGTCTGGTTAAAACAATTATTATTTGTATCATAGTAGCAGCTAGAGGCCCTATTATGCTAGCACTGTACCAAAAAGACAGTCCCTGTCCTGAAGGGCTTACAATCTAACTAGACAAGACATGCCAAGGAAGCACTATTACCCCTATGTTACACGCTGGGCTCTGAGGAAGAGATTAAGCAACTTGCCCAAGGTCACACAGTCTGTAGCACAATCAGGAACTTAACCCAGAGCTCCTAATTCCCTATCCAGTGCCTTAAGACCAACCTTCCTCTTTGCAAGTAACTAAAGAACAACGTATATAGGTAAAACTGAAGATGTATCCATCAGCCATTGTTAAATGGCTCTGGGATGAGTTAATCCACGCAGGGCTGGCTCTAGGATTTTTGCCGCCCAAGGCAAAAACAATTTTGGCCGCCCCCCACCCCTGTTTTTTAATTACCCCACCCCTGGCCCTGTCTCAACTCCGCCCCTTCCCTGCCTCCTCCCCCCAGGCTCTCAAGCCGAGGAGGGAGGGGGAGAAGCGGCGCCCGCGCCGCGGCCACTCGGAGTCTCCCCCTCCCTCCCAGGCTCTCAAGCCTGGGAGGGAGGGGGAGCAGCGGCACGCAAAACAGCTGTTTCGCGCGCCGCGGCCGCTCGGGATGTCCCCCTCCCTCCCAGGTTTGAGAGCCTGGGAGGGAGGGCGAGTAGGGGCGCGCGAGCGGCAGCAGCAGCAGAGGTGAGCTAGGGCGGCAGGGGCACATTTTTAGGGGCGGCATTCTGGCGCCAGCCATGCCGCCCCTAAAAATGTGCCGCCCCAAGCACCAGCTTGTTTTGCTGGTGCCTAGAGGCGGCCCTGACTCCACGCTAAAGTGCCCTGGCTTCACTTATACAGCAGATCCCCTTTACTTATTTTGGTGCAAATTCAAATCTATCTGTGTCCTTTTCTGCCTTACAGTGTCCAGCAGCAGCACATCTCCCCGTGGGATGGAGAGTGTGTTGGCTGAACCTTCCACTCAATTGGTGTCATTTGGTTTGGCTGCAGCTGGAAAGAATTAAAATGTCAGCCAGGGACAATTGCCTCCATTGAGATGAAAAGCTGCTGTAAGAAACAATGCTAACAGGCATGGAAAAAGCCTGATGCTGTTTAGTTGGCAATAATTAGCCACAGCGTTAGGAGACGACAGAGTTAGATGGGGGGGGGCAACCGTCAGTTTGGGGTGTGGTTAGAAATGGATAGATTACCGCTGCTAATCCCTTATTTACAGAGGGATCTTTATAGCGATTTTAGCCTCCCAAATTACATTTGCACAATACATTCCATGCAATAAAGACTGGAGCGTGGGATCCGTTTTCAGTGTGGTTGCAGGGACAGCAGGAGAGGTTGCTGGCTAGAAGTTCTGTGAAGGTGACCACCAGGAATGGGACAATAGTGGGGTTAGGTGTGGAATGCCCCCTAGGACAGGGCTATTCAGAACTGCCTGTACTTAAGCCTTTAAAAACAAATTCAGATCCCATTTTAGAGTCATGTCATCTGGCTTCACGCAACTTCCCAGAATGCATCTGGGACATCCCAGCTACCCTACCACTCAGCACCTCTGGAATATGGAGACCGATACCAGTGCTCACACTGAGAGGAAAAGTGAACCCCTGCCTCCCTCAAGCTGCCATCTTATGTGAAAATTAAGTCTCTATCCTTATGGTTGCCAAAAAAACCTTCAAAATGTGAACTAAGTAACTGATGCAGTGACACCTGCCTGGCTCTGCAGAGAGCCTGAACCAATAGCTGAGAGGAGTGAATGGCTCCATTCATTTCAATGAGGTGTTGACATTTAAGTTAACCATTTTGTTGCCGGTAACATAAGAAATGAGACGGGGAATCAGATTGGGTTGCATGTGATAGGTGGGGACTGGACTCAATGACCCAAGAGGTCCCTCTTCCTACCTGAACAATCTACTGCTGCAAACGATGTCTCATTTCAGTGTTAAGTGGTTGGAGCTTGGCTTGTGGGTGGAGCCTGGAAGAGTCTTATTATTGGTATTGTAGTATAGCCTAGTTGCCCCAGTCCTGGACGGGACCTGATTGTGCTAGGTGCTGTATAGATACATCCCAGTTAACCCCCTGCAAAAATAAATATGGATGTAACTGAAGTAGAGTCTGGAAGCTTTAAAGTGCCACATTCTGGAGGAATGGAGTGGCCTTTTCATGACAACTCGCTGTGATGCAGAGGGTTACACTCAGGTGCAGGAACCTCTCCTCCGCAAAATGTGGAATTTTAAAACATCTCTGCCAAGGGGTCCACCCTTTGGAGGGTGTAACACACAGTTTCCAACAAACCAAGGATGCCTGCAGTGTGGCCAGAGTTACCCTTCTGGGTTGTTGGTTCTCTGCACAAAACTGGACTACTTACTGCGTGATATAAATCCCCTCATGGGTGCTCCACTTCACAACAGCAGCCGATTTATGGATAACGTTTGGTTTTTACAACACTATTTTTTGGCAGGAAACGTCTATGAAAAATGTCACCCAGCTTTGTTTAGCAAGTGTAACGCTGCTCCCCTGCTGGGCAGCAAACCTGGGCCTCTGCAGCTCCAAGCACAAGCCTTTGCTGCCTGGACTAGAAGACCCACCTCTGTAGGCCAACACTGTAGCAGGCTCAACCTCTACATCCTACAGCCACTAGAGTGGAACAGAGCCCCACTCTGAGTGCGTGAGAGTTACATAAACCCTGTCCTAAACTAGAGTCCTTTAGTCAAATTAGGCCCACACACACACACACACACCCCTCATTGCTTTCAGCTGCACACGCCTTGCATCGATTGACCGGTGGGACTGTTCCAGCAGCAGATGAAGGAGAAGTTCTGAAGGCCCTGTGTGACTCAACACAAAGCCTATGGAGGCCAGTGGGAGCTTTTCCATTCACAGCAGTATGCTTTGGAGAAAGCCCACAGCCAGGTTATATGGGGACCTATTTCTGTAATGAGGAGACAGTGGGAAATCCAGCATTCAGCCTGCACAGCACTTTCCTTCCCCCCACGGTCAGGGAGATGATGCACTGTTAATAGCAGGGAATATAATAGCAAACAAACAGGATTACTGCTACCTTTAAGACCTTCTGAAATGATATTTTAATTTTTTCTGTTTCTTTACGCTGAAGACATTTTTAGCAGTGTACGTATTATTTTGAAGAGAATAGGTTGGAATCATAGGGCACCTTGGGTCATTGACACCCCCCCTCCAAAGGGCTATACAAAGATTAATGTATTAAAATCAGCCAAGCATTATTATGTCCCTTCAACAGCTGAAGAAACTGAGGCACAATATTCTCTCACACTTCTTATCAAACTGTCTGTACTGGGCTATCTTGATTATCACTTCAAAAGTTTTTCTTCCTCTTACTTAATTGGCCTCTCAGAGTTGGTAAGACAACTCCCACCTGTTCATGCTCTCTGTATGTGTATATATATCTCCTCAATATATGGTCCACTCTATGCATCTGAAGAAGTGGGCTGTAGCCCACGAAAGCTTATGCTCAAATAAATTTGTTAGTCTCTAAGGTGCCACAAGTACTCCTGTTCTTTTTGAGGCACAATAGTCAGTGGCAAAGCTAGAAGCAGAAGCCGGGAGTCCTAGATTTCCATTTGCCCTGCTCTGCAAACCTGTGCTCTGTCCCAGTAGGGATGCCTCTCTGTTATCCAGCACTTAGAGCGAGTCACAAAGGATGGTCAGTATCATTCTCCCCATTTTACAGATGGGGAAGCTGAGGCAGAGAGGGCAAGAGATCTCCCCAGGGTTACTCAGCCAGGCAGGGGCAGAGCCAGACATAGAAGCCAGGTCTGTTTGGTCTCAGTCAGTACCCTACCCACTGGCCTGCTCCCCAGTGTGTTAGTAAGTGGTGACAGACCGTCCCCAGGAGCCAAGGAAGGTTTTAACAGACTCAGCTGGTGGGACACCCCCTGCCATTCCTCAGGGATACAGAATTCTCAAGCAATAGTGGACATTCTGGGGCATGTGCTGAAGTATCCACAGCGTGCGCCACATTAGAGTCTTACAGGAGCACACAGTTCCTAGCCAAAGGAGCTCACCGTACAAGGACTGGTTCCTGCACCCAGGCTCACACCCTCAAAAGCTATTTAGGTGCCTAACTGCCATTGAACTCAATGGGAGTTAGGTGCCTAAATGCCAGGCCCGAGTGCTTCCTGGGTGGTTCTGGGCACCCCTGTGCCTCGCAGGGTCAGGCCCTCTATCAAACAGAACAGCCCAGACCCCTTCTGAGACATCAGATGAAGATTTGCTTTTTAGCTCAGTGGTGATCTTTGCTATCACTCCTCTTACTTGTCTCTGGCCCTAGAGCAGCGTTTCTCAAATGTGGCCACGTGCAGCTGATTTTTTTGCAGCCACGACAGCCCCCGAAGCATGGGCAGAGACTGGGGTTGGGGGGAGCAAAGCGGCGGCCCCTCCTTGCAGCGCCCAGCTGTTGCTCCGGAATAGCTGTTACCAAGGGCAGCAAGATGCGTTGCCTTGGTGTGCCCGCTGGCGCTGCCAGTGGGGATCTGCACTGCACAGCCTCCTCGGGGCCTCTGGGCAGCACCTCTTGAGACACATGGAGCCGCCATGCACGGTGCTGGCTCTTGTCAGTGGAGGTGGCTTTTGCATTCAGTCGCCCGGGTGCATCTATAGGCAGCTCCCACCCGGCTGGGGCACAGGGAGTCTGGGCCTCTGCAGGTGGTGGGTGAGTTCCTGACTCACCTTCCCCATGGTGGGCTCTCACCGAACGGCCGCGGGAGGTGGGGACAGAGAAACAGGCCAGCGCTTCCCCCACCTGGGGCCACATTCGCTGTTTACAGTTGTAGCTACCACAGCAGCTCCAGGGCTCCGGGCTGCTGCAGGGCTTGGCAGCTCCCTGGCAGGGTGAGGGGCTCCCGCTCCATGACATGCTCCGAGCACAAGAATAGGAGCGAAATCCGGGTGCATTGAACGGGGAGCTCTACTTCCTAAATAAATTACAATGATTCGTACACGTATATCTGTGTATTTATTTGTTTTTCCTAAAGTTAATGAAGTATCTTAGGAAAAATTGTCAGAGCAGCTACCAGCAAGAGTTGGTGGCGGCGTTCTGAGGCCACCAAAATGTTTTTGGTGAGAAACTCTGCCCCTAGAGCACGGCATTGCTATGCTCTGTTAGGCCACAATTCAGCAAAGCACTTCAGCTGTGTGCTTAGTTTTAAGCAAGTGCTTAAGTTCCATTGACTTCAAGTTGAAGGGCTTAAATTAGGGCCTTAAGCAGCTGCTGCATTTCACTCCGGAGGTGGCTGTGCTGCCTTGGGGTGGGTGTGATTTCTGGTTGTGAAGTGTTTGGGGATGGAAGGTGCTAGACTCAGACAATCTAAGTTAATATATTTGTAATTTGTTTATATTAATGTGCTTCTCTCGTGAGGTTTTACGAAATAAAGTCAATGCTCATTGAAGCTGGCCAGCACTTGGCTACAGTGCTAGGGAAGAGGTCGTTTTACACCTATCTAAGGGCTCAGCTGGAGAAAGACCCAACACACCTGCCTGTGTGCACCTAAATTCCAGCTCTCCAAATGCAAACAGCATATTTTTTTCTTTACTTGGTGTGAAGGAGGGATGTGACTTTTCTAGAATTAAGGCTATTGTGATGTGATAATGAAACATAATCAGACCTTAGGAACCTTAAAGACATCCAGACAAAGCCATCTCTTATATAAGACTTGCCCTATCCAAACCAAATATTGTTCCATCTAATCCAGTCTCCTCAAATAACTAATTCTTTCTGAGGAAGATTAGCACCTTCCTATAATGCACCTGGCCAGTGGTATAACACCAAGTGAAGAATGACTTTCTTACCCTTGCATATAATCTTCTTAAGTGCATTGAAACATGAGATTTGATTACTTGTATTGTCTTCAAACTTAAACAAAACAAACACCTTTCCTGTCTGCTGGGATTTTGCTGAACAAGGCACTGAGATGAAACACACTCCACATGTACCCTCTTTTGTCACTTTCCCCACAACCACCTACTCATTAACCCTCCTTTCTCTTCTCCCCCCAGCCCTCAGCATATGGAGCAAATTGATTGTAGGATCACAGTGGTTGTAGGTTGTGAAAGATGGGTTAAAGGAACATTCCTGGTGAGCATAGTGTTGCCTCTAAGGGGAGGCTTCAAAACAGAAAATCTCCACAGAGAGGTGGCTTCATAGTTTGGAAGGCCAGGAGGGACCATTATGATGATCTAGTCTGACCTCCAAGCCATTGAACTTCCCCCAAATCATTCCTGTTTGAACTAGCGCGTGCCTTTTAAAAAAGCATCCAGTCTTGTACCCAACACGTGATACTCTAAGATCATGGAGATCTGCAGGTCGCTATGTTGTTCCCTTCATAAGAACATTGCATTGTTCCTGCGATTGCTACAATAGTCCGCAGGCACTTGCAATATTCAGCTCAGATGCGCCTGGCACATTGCACCCGGTTTGCAGATGTCACAAAACCAGCCCTGCCCTGACATGCCTGTGATGGAAGTTGGGCTTGCTCATTGTTAGACTGGCTTTGAAAACCAACTCCTGGGTTTGGGGGCCTGTGCTGATGTCCCTGTTGGCTTTATAAAAATAGGTGTTTTTATCCTGGCTTTTGTAAGCCCTGCAGGTGAGTCTCCTGAAGCCACTGGCTGGCTGAACTGGTAAAACTGACAGCAAGCTGGCCAGGTAAGCCACCCCACTGGGGACAATAGGGGCATTTGAACCAAAGATCTTCAACTGGAATTGGGCTCTTAGCTCCCATTTGTACCTTTGAAAATCGCTCACTCAATCCATTGCCTGAACTCGGCATGAAACTCATCAGCTCTTACCTTGACCAGCCACCAGAGCGGAATGAAGACTCTTTAGCATGGATTACACAACACCACCTCCTCAGGAGCCACCTGCCCTGAGCCTGTTACATGTTACATCCCTGTGAGGGCCCCTGCCCCCCACATGAGTCCTTGAACCAGCCCCATTCATTCTGGGGACTTGCCCCAGCGATAACCTTCATTGTAGCTGCATTAGTGCAAACACCTAGTGTAGACAGTGATTTCCACTAGTCATAGAATCATAGAATATCAGGGTTGGAAGGGACCTCAGGAGGTCATCTAGTCCAACCCCCTGCTCAAAGCAGGACCTAATCCCAACTAAATCATCCCAGCCAGGGCTTTGTCAAGCCTGACCTTAAAAACCTCTAAGGAAGGAGATTCCACCACTTCCCTAGGTAACCCATTCCAGTGCTTCATCACCCTCCTAGTGAAAAAGTTTTTCCTAATAGCCAACCTAAACCTCCCCCACTGCAACTTGAGACCATTACTCCTTGTTCTGTCATCTGGTACCACTGAGAACAGTCGAGATCCATCCTCTTTGGAACCCCCTTTCAGGTAGTTGAAAGCAGCTATCAAATCCCCCCTCATTCTTCTCTTCTGCAGACTAAACAATCCCAGTTCCCTCAGCCTCTCCTCATAAGTCATGTGCTCCAGCCCCCTAATCATTTTTGTTGCCCTCCGCTGGACTCTTTCCAATTTTTCCACATCCTTCTTGTAGTGTGGGGCCCAAAACTGGACACAGTACTCCAGGTGAGGCCTCACCAATGTCGAATAGAGGGGAACAATCACGTCCCTCGATCTGCTGGCAATGCCCCTACTTATACAGCCCCAAATGCCATTAGCCTTCTTGGCAAGAAGGGCACACTGTTGACTCATATCCAGCTTCTCGTCCACTGTAACCCCTAGGTCCTTTTCTGCAGAACTGCTGCCTAGCCACTCGGTCCCTAGTCTGTAACAGTGAATGGGATTCTTCCATCCTAGGTGCAGGACTCTGCACTTGTCCTTGTTGAACCTCATCAGGTTTCTTTTGGCCCAATCCTCTAATTTGTCTAGGTCCCTCTGTATCCTATCCCTACCCTCCAGCGTATCTACCACTCCTCCCAGTTTAGTGTCATCTGCAAACTTGCTGAGAGTGCAGTCCACGCCATCCTCCAGATCATTAATGAAGATATTGAACAAAACCGGCCCCAGGACCGACCCTTGGGGCACTCTGCTTGAAACTGGCTGCCAACTAGACATGGAGCCGTTGATCACTACCCGTTGAGCCCGACAATCTAGCCAGCTTTCTATCCACCTTATAGTCCATTCATCCAGCCCATTTTTCTTTAACTTGCTGGCAAGAATACTGTGGGAGACCGTATCAAAAGCTTTGCTAAAGTCAAGGAATAACACATCCACTGCTTTCCCCTCATCCACAGACCCAGTTATCTCCTCATAGAAGGCAATTAGGTTAGTCAGGCATGACTTGCCCTTGGTGAATCCATGCTGACTGTTCCTGATCACTTTCCTCTCCTCTAAGTGCTTCAGAATTGATTCCTTGAGGACCTGCTCCATGATTTTTCCAGGGACTGAGGTGAGGCTGACTGGCCTGTAGTTCCCCGGATCCTCCTTCTTCCCTTTTTTAAAGATGGGCACTACATTAGCCTTTTTCCAGTCATCCGGGACCTCTCCCGATCGCCATGAGTTTTCAAAAATAATGGCTAATGGCTCTGCAATCTCATCCGCCAACTCCTTTAGCACCCTCGGATGCAGCGCATCCGGCCCCATGGACTTGTGCTCATCCAGTTTTTCTAAATAATCCCGAACCACTTCTTTCTCCATAGAGGGCTGGTCACCTTCTCCCCATACTGTGCTGCCCAGTGCAGCAGTCTGGGAGCTGACCTTGTTCGTGAAGACAGAGGCAAAAAAAGCATTGAGTACATTAGCTTTTTCCACATCCTCTGTCACTAGTTTGCCTCCCTCATTCAGTAAGGGGCCCACACTTTCTTTTACTTTCTTCTTGTTGCTAACATACCTGAAGAAACCCTTCTTGTTACTCTTAACATCTCTTGCTAGCTGCAACTCCAAGTGTGATTTGGCTTTCCTGATTTCACTCCTGCATGCCTGAGCAATATTTTTATACTCCTCCCTGGTCATTTGTCCAATCTTCCACTTCTTGTAAGCTTCTTTTTTGCGTTTAAGATCAGCAAGGATTTCACTGTTTAGCCAAGCTGGTCGCCTGCCATATTTACTATTCTTTCTACACATCGGGATGGTTTTTTCCTGCAACCTCAATAAGGATTCTTTAAAATACAGCCAGCTCTCCTGGCCTCCTTTCCCCCTTATGTTATTCTCCCAGGGATCCTGCCCATCAGTTCCCTGAGGGAGTGAAAGTCTGCTTTTCTGAAGTCCAAGGTCCGTATTCTGCTGCTCTCCTTTCTTCCTTGTGTCAGGATCCTGAACTCGACCATCTCATGGTCACTGCCTCCCAGGTTCCCATCCACTTTTGCTTCCCCTACTAATTCTTCCCGGTTTGTGAGCAGCAGGTCTAGAAGAGCTCTGCCCCTAGTTGGTTCCTCCAGCACTTGCATCAGGAAATTGTCCCCTACACTTTCCAAAAACTTCCTGGATTGTCTGTGCACTGCTGTATTGCTCTCCCAGCAGATATCAGGGTGATTAAAGTCTCCCATGAGAACCAGGGCCTGCGATCTAGTAACTTCTGCTAGTTGCCGGAAGAAAGCCTCATCCACCTCATCCCCCTGGTCTGGTGGTCTATAGCAGACTCCCACCACGACATCACCCTTGTTGCTCACACTTCTAAACTTAATCCAGAGACTCTCAGGTTTTTCTGCAGTTTCATACCGGAGCTCTGAGCAGTCATACTCCTCTCTTACATACAATGCAACTCCCCCACCTTTTCTGCCCTGCCTGTCCTTCCTGAACAGTTTATATCCATCCATGACAGTACTCCAGTCATGTGAGTTATCCCACCAAGTCTCTGTAATTCCAATGACATCATAGTTCCTTGACTGTGCCAGGACTTCCAGTTCTCCCTGCTTGTTTCCCAGGCTTCTTGCATTTGTGTATAGGCACTTAAGATAACTCGCTGATTGTCCCGCGTTCTCAGTCTGAGACAGGAGTCCTCCTTTCTTGCACTCTCCTGCTCGTGCTTCCTCCCAGGATCCCATTTCCCCACTTACCTCAGGGCTTTGGTCTCCTTCCCCCGGTGAACCTAGTTTAAAGCCCTCCTCACTAGGTTAGCCAGCCTGCTAACCAGTACCCTGGTTGCATGAAAAGATTAGCACGTCACTGCCAACTGTGCTTTAGTTTGTCCACATTAGGGGTTTGCACCAGTGCAGTTCATACAGTTGCCTGGCCAACAATGGTCAAAATCCTAAAGGTAGGGAATGGAATCAGACTCGCGCCAAGTGCAGACACCGCTAGCAGTGACAGGACTATTCAGGCAGCTCCGTGGTACTGCGCAGGCTGGGTGAGTGTCTGTTTTGCCACAACCCTCTGAATCATGCTCGTTATTGATTTGCATTACGGTAGCTCCCAGGCCCCCTAGTCCTGGATCAGAGCCCCATTGTGCGAGGTGCTGTACAAACAGAGACAGTCCCAGCCCCACAGACCTGACAGTTTAAGAGCTGCCAATCTAAGCACTGCTGCAGACGTGAACATGGATTATTACAGAACGTGTGAGGGAACAAAGCACCTGGTTTGGATTTTACTCTCTCAAAAAGCTGGGTTTTTTGCTTCTTCCCATTTTTGTCTCCTTTTCAGTCTCAGTCCTCTGCAGAGAGGAGGTGGGGGGTGGGGAACGTTACCTCTTCATTAACACCACTGCAGGGCAATCTCGCAGCAGGCAGCTGGAGTAGGGAGAATTCAACCCTCAAGGCAGGCCATATTCCCAGCCTGCCTAATTGCAACGCAGTGCCTCATTACGCCAGCTGCTTTCGCACTCCTTATGAGCCGATTTATTTTTAATATACAGCCTGACAGGTCTGGAAATATCAAATCCATCAACTTCATGCCCCACGCAGATCTGAATCGCTGCAGGTCTGATCTAATTAGCTAGGGTTCAGATCAGAATAGACGAGTCACGTCCCCCCATCCCCTGACAGCCTCGTTTCATCGGAACCTCCAAGGAAGCCTGTTTAAAGCTTTCCCCTCCCAAGCCAGACACAAAAGTCAAAGGGAGCTTTTTCACTTGAGTAAGGACTAAAGGATCCTTTGAGTTACGTGCATAGGCGCCGACTCCATTCCAGGAGCACCCACGGACCAAAAATTGGTGGGTGCTTAGCTCCCACCAGCAGCCAACCTCCCCTCCCTCCCCCTCAGCACCTCCTGCCCACCGGCGGCCCCACCGATCAACTCCTCCCCCTCCCTCCCAGCGCCTCCTGCCTGCTGTGGATCAGCTGTGCCGCGGCATGCAGGAGGCGCTGGGAGGGAGGGGCAGGAGCGGGGGATCGGGCGTGCTTGGGAGACGGGGCGGAACTGGGTGGGAAGAGGTGGGGTGGGGGCGGAGTGGGGTCAGGAAGAGGTGGGGTAGGGTGTGGGCTTGGGGGAAGGAGTAGAGTGGGGCCAGGGCTGGGGCCTGGAGCTGAGCGGGGGTTGAGCACTCCCCGGGGAAAATTGGAAGCCAGCGCCAGTGGTTACGTGTGTGAGATATTTCACACAATGGGGGAGATTCCGCGCGAGTTTCATGCCACTTCCAAAGCCCGCACCCCACTCCCGTGCACACACACATTTATTGTTAGGACAGTAAAAAGAAAGACTGATGTTGTATCCATCAGTCGTTCCTTCATAAAGTCCTACAGAGAGGTGCCTGTCTTCCTCGAAATCTGCATACCACCGTCCTTCCCGGGTGATACCAGCATGTGCTACTAGCTACCTTCAGAAATCACACTGCATTCTTTTACTCGTTACTCATCTTTGACCATCAAACCCTACTTCCCTTCTGAATCGTCAGAAAATTCACCTGCTCTTCTCCCCCCCCTCGCCCCGCCCATTACTGGATTGGACTCCAAGAAATTCACCACAAAGCCCAATCATCATTAAGTATGTAGATTTTAAGGCCAGAAGGGACCATTATGATCTTCTAGTCTGACCTCCTGCAAAGCACTGACCAGAGAATTCACCCAATTATTCCTGCATCGAGCCCATAATAACTTCTGGTGAAGCTAGAGCAGATCTTAATTTAAGATATCACATTCCTTGGTAAGTCGTTCCAATGGTTAATTACACTGATTTTGCAGCCTAACAGATGGGCAAGGCCAAGAATTTTAGAGTGGCTAGTGATTTTGGGTGCCCAATGTGACACTATTAAGGGACCTGAATTTAGAGGCAGGGTCTTAGCTCTTTCTGCAAAGCAGACCTTCTAAGATGCCTGAAGTTGGGCACACCCCCAAATCACTAGGCACGTTGGAAAGCGATGCTGAGCCCACTGCTTCCTGTTCTGACTCAATACTCAATCCAGGATTCTTCCGGCTGCAGGGCTGGAATCCTAAAGAGGGAAGGTGCCTGTCATAATCCACCCCTGCCCGGCCATCAGCTGTGGAGAGGAGGTTATTAGGTCGATCATGCAAAGGGCGTTCCAGGCAGAGGGGTGCTTTAACAATCCCCTGCCCCCACTTCCTTCTGCCTCCATCCCAAGCCATTTAATTGCCTCTCAGGTGGATATTGAATTCCCACACAGTATGCTGCCTTAGGCAACTGGCAGCTTTGTTAGCCAGCACAGAGAGTTCCAAGCCATCCCCACCTGTGCTCCCCCGGCACCCATTGAACCAGGCTTTTTTTTTTTAAGCTCCAATTTAAAAAAATCGTATGTAATTAAATAACGATTATATTTGTGTCCGTGGGCGTGTCAAATGCTTTCCCAATACCAGGCCTAACAAAGCTTAGCGAGTCTAAGACAAAGAGCCCCATACAAACTCCCTGCCCTCGGTCACTTCCCTACAATAACCCCCATTGTAAACCAAGCCCTAATGCTGGAAACTTAATGCAATAAGACCTAGGAGAGCCCTCAGCTGCACCGCAGGGCGGGGGGTGGTGGTGGAATGCAACCGTCAGCAGAGCTAGAGAACAGGAGTTACTGAAAAACGAGAAGAGGTGTGGCTCTGTTAAAGCATCAGCTGTCTCTGAAGGTGGAGTGCAACCAACTGAATGTCAAGCCCCAGGATCGGGGTCCTCAATCATGCTTCACACTTAGGGCCAGAGTCTAATACCTTTGCTCACTGAATAGCACCTTCCTCCACGAGTGGCCTCACTGACTTCAGGGGGACTAGCTGGGGACCGAGGGACCTTTAATAGCATTTTTCATCAGAAGACTCTAAGGTGCTTTACACACACGGTTGAATTAATCCCTCGCAATCCGCCAATGAAATAGGGGAGGATCATCAGCTCCCTCTTACAGATGGGGAACCACGGTACAGAGAGATTGACTTACCGAACACCACAGTGGAAGACAATGGCAGCACCAAGAATTGACCTCTGAGTGCCAGAGACCGTCCTTCCTCTCTAAATAATACTAATAGGCAACACATGAGTTTAAAGAAAACAAACTAGCCAGCAGCACCCGCTTTAAAACGAGATGAACACAATTCCGATGGTAAAGTATCCTGGCTTTATTAGGGTTGCCACCTGTCCAGGTTTTCTCAGGATTGTCCCTTTGTTGCAGGGTGACCAGATAGCAAGTGTGAAAAATCAGGACAGGGAGTGGGGGGTAATAGGCACCTATATAAGAAAAAGCCCCAAATATCAGTATTGTCCCTATAAAATCGGGACATCTGGTCACCCTACTTTGTTGAGGTAGATTCCCCGAGACTGCTGTAAGGGTGCTCAGTACACACTACTAGCTGTCCAGTTTTAGGGGCTCGGGATCATCCCGAATATTCTGGTGTGGCACTCGGCACCCTGGAACCTCCATATTCACCCCATCATATAATGATGATATATTTTATACAAAGCATGCCATGTAAGATTTCATATGAAAGGTCATGATCTGCTGAAACCCACTGTTCTGTCATAATATGTATATTGTTAGTGTGTATGAAGTTATGAGATTTTTGCTGAAATATGTTGTAAATTTGAGCGTCTCTACTGCTAAGTAGTGATCCACTCCCAGGAGGGTGTTAAGCGATCATTAATCAGCAGGGGAGTTATAAACAAGGGATTTACAATACTGTAAGAGAGATGCACAAGCATCACATGATGGGGGATTGCTCAACTCTGTGACTCAAAGCCCACCAGGACATGTCTGGGCTAGTGTTTCCAGGCACGTGGACTGATGATATAAAATAGGCCAAAGCATGATGCCACTGTCACCTTTCTCCTCCCCCACTGTGCTGGAAGCAACAAGAATGCTGGGAAGACAAAGACTTGAACTGAGGAGACTGGTCCCAGGCTTAAAGGGGAAGCCTGTGTATTAAGAACTATAACCTACCTGCAACATCCAGTGGGGTGAGAAAAATTGCTTGACCTAAATACTGCCTACTCTAATAACGTTTAAGATTTAGACTGTGAGTTTATCTTTTATTTTCTGTGGTAACTTTTTCTGATCCTTTATGCCTACTACTTATAATCACTTAAAAATCTATCTTTCGATAGTTAATAAATCTGTTTTATATTTTACCTAAAACCAATGTGTTTTGCTTGAAGTGCTTGAGAAATCTCAGCTCAGGTTACAAAGGCTAGTGTGTGTCCTCTTCACATCAAGGGAGGGGCAGACTGGGGCTTCTGACCAGGGCAAGATAGTACAGTTGTGGGGTATAAGACTGGGGGCTTGGGAGATTTCCTGGTGCCTTTCTCTGTGTGATTCATGAGTGGTTCTGGGAGCGTTCATGCAATCTAGCTGGTATGGGGCTGCATATGCTGTTGTGCTAAGAGATAACAGCGCCTGGAGGGATTTGCTGCTTGTCACTAGCAAAGCGTTGTGAGAGACAGCCCAGGCTGGAGAGTTAAGGGGGCACAACGGTACCCCAGTTCCAGGTTGTACCCTGGGGATCCCATACCACCTGTTGTTTTTTTAAACTTCAGAGATGCCAACCCTAAGCTTTATTTACTCTTGGCACTAAATGTATATTGCCTGGGATTCCCAAAGGTTCTGCAGGAGTTAGACTCCAACTCAGTAACTTTCAGAAGGAGTTGGGTAACTTACAGTACGGGATGATGAGGTACAGAAAGGTTAGTGACTTGCCTGGCACTGTACAGTGAATCCATGTCAGAGTGAGGAATAGAAGCCAGGTCTCCTGGCACATGCCAACAGTGTCTGATTGGATCTGCAGGGGGAGTTTAACTTGGCAGAATATAATTAGCCAAGCTACAGACTCAGAAGGAAACATGTTCCCTACTAAATCACCATCACAGCTTTCCACGGTGCCTAGCATTTCTTTTGAGGTCTCATATTGCTGTATACAGCCTAACTCCACTTAACTATCTCTATAAGAACATAAGAGCTACCACACTGGGTCAGACCATGGTCCCACCTTATCCAGTATCTTGTGTCTGACCTCCTGCATGTTGCAAGCCACAGAACCTCACCCACCCACCCACCCACTCCTGTAATAGACCCTTAACCTCTGGCTGAGTTACTGAAGTCCTCAAATCATGGTTTAAAGGCTTCAAGTTACAGAGAATCCACCATTTTCACTAGTTTAACCCAGCAAGTGACCCAAGCCCCATGCTGCAGAGGAAGGTGAAACTCCCCCAGAGTCTCTGCCAATCTGACCTGGGGGAAAATACCTTCCCGACCCCAAATATGGCCCACGTGCTCAGGGTCTAACTGATTGCAAGACCCACTAGCCAGACCCATGGTCACACTGCCACAGAACCAGGAACACTGGGGAATCAACTCTTTACATACATTTGATGGATCTGCTACAACAGCCATTCCCCACTTTGTACTGCTGCATCAAAATGAGACATTAACACCGTCAGGCTCAGGCATATAGATGTGCACTATGGAACACTATTACCAGCCAAGTGAATTATTCCCCTCTATTCGGCACCGGTGAGGCCACACCTGGAGTATTGCATCCAGTTTTGGTCCCCCCACCACAGAAGGGATGTGGACAAATTGGAGAGAGTCCAGCGGAGGGCAACAAAAATGATCAGGGAGCTGGGGCACATGACTTACAAGGAGCGGCTGAGGGAACTGGAGTTATTTAGTCTGCAGAAGAGAAGAGTGAGGAGTGATTTGATAGCAGCCTTCAACTACCTGAAGGGGGGTTCCAAAGAGGATGGAGCTAGGCTGTTCTCAGTGGTGGCAAATGACAGAACAAGAAGCAATGGTCTCAAGTTGCAGTACGGGAGGTCTAGGTTGGATATTAGGAAACATTATTTCACTAGGAGGGTGGTGAAGCACTGGAATGGGTTACCTAAGGAGGTGGTGGAATCTCCACCCTTAGAGGTTTTTAAGGCCTGGCTTGACAAAGCCCTGGCTGGGATGATTTAGTTGGTGTTGGTCCTGCTTTGAGCAGGGGATTGGACTAGAATCTAGATGACTTCCTAAGGTCTCTTCCAACCCTAATATTCTATGAAAGGAAATAATTTTCTAGCCAGACCTGTATACACCTATTTGAAAGACCCTTCCAAACAGGAGTAGGGAGCCAAAGCATCAGCACCTACTCTCACTTCTAGAAGTCGGGAATTTTGCATAATGTCCTTAAAGTGCTTACTTTCCAGCAAGTTGAATTAAAGTAGGATTTACCATATGACGTTACTTCATATGAAGTTAGTAACTGCCAGAGGAACAGCATTTTGGGACTGCTTGCAACATCCCTGCTTTATGAATTATCAGAGGACTGGGTTTTCTTAACCATCATGTCAAAAGTATGTGCCTGCTCCACCCTGACACAAACACTTGTTACTCTACTGGAAAATAAGCAAAGGCGAGTATATTCCCAGTTCCACATGAACATACGAGGAGCCAGACTGCGTCAGCTGTATGGATGTCCTGAAAGCGAACTCCATCAAGCCTGGGCCAAACGGCCAATACTGTACAGCTGCAAATGTTATTGTAATGAGATGGGTGAAACCTTGTTAGGGAGTGAGTTAAAACCTCATTGAGATTGGTAGGTGTGAACTCATCCTTCAAATAACTGCAAACATAAACCCTCACCTAAGACTCCAGGAGTGTGTGAACCCAACCAGTAGCTTTTACTGCGTGTTGTTTTGGATAGGTTCGTGTGCATGCACGTGTGGGAAGGGAGAACAGACAAGGATAGACAGAGGGAGACAGCCTGAAGGAGCAGCTGAAAGCACCGTGGCTGACCCTGGAAGAAAACTGGGAAGAGGTTTCTGGGTCAGAGCTGCAAGCTAAGAGTGCTCTAGGTGCTGTGAGCAAACAAAACTGTTTCCTTTTGTATTTATTTGTACACTCTTTATACATAAACAAAATTGCACCAAAGAAATAGCTGACTGCCACCAATTTCTGCTGCTAACTGGAACACCCACAGACCCCCACTAGCCGCTTGAGTCAAAAAGGGCAACATTATATAGGATGTTGGACCAGGCTGGATTCGAAATCCTACCTCCAGCAAAGGCCAAGACTTGACGCTTCAAAGATGAACCCATCCTCTCCCCACAATATTTAGGCGAACCTAGGCCATTCCGCAGCACTGCCTTTGGGATAAGATTTGCTTCCTGAGTCCATCCTTGATCACGTTATGTCCTGAATCATCAGATTTGATCATGCTGATTTCAGCATATAGAACTACAAAGGTTATTAGTGGGCATAACATTATTCAGCCCTGTTCCAAATCCAGCCTTGGTATTTGGCTCGGATTTCCTGTATCTTGAATGACACAGACTGCCTTCTTGCAGTGTGAAGTAATAGTTCCTTTTGTTTGATTCAGTGTATCCCAGTGAATTAATGGAAATGTCACTTAAAGCTAACTGAGAAGATGGAAAATGTTCAAAGAGGAGCAACCAGAATGATTCTAGTACTGGTGAACAACGCTGGGGAGAAAAGGGTAATTGAGGGCTTGTCTCCCCAGCTTTGTACACCAGCTGAGGTGTAAATTCTAGCACGCACCAGCAGCCCGTGTGGGACCATGCTGGCATGCACTAAAAGTTCCCTAATGTGTGTTGACATAGTCCTGTCTCAAACTGTACTACTTCAATGCGCACTCAAGAGCTTTTACAGTGCACCAGCAGGGTCCACACAGATAGTTGCGTACAATGATCTTAGTAAGGCATTTGATACGGTCTCGCATGATATTCTTATCGACAAACTAGGCAAATACAATTTAGATGGGGCTACTATAAGGTGGGTGCATAACTGGCTGGATAACCGTACTCAGAGAGTTGTTATTAATGGTTCCCAGTCCTGCTGGAAAGGCATAACAAGTGGGGTTCCGCAGGGGTCTGTTTTGGGACCGGCTCTGTTCAATATCTTCATTAACGACTTAGATATTGGTATAGAAAGTACGATTATTAAGTTTGCGGATGATACCAAACTGGGAGGGATTGCAACTGCTTTGGAGGACAGGGTCATAATTCAAAATGATCTGGACAAATTGGAGAAATGGTCTGAGTTAAACAGGATGAAGTTTAACAAAGACAAATGCAAAGTGCTCCACTTAGGAAGAAAAAATCAGTTTCACACATACAAAATGGGAAGAGACTGTCTAGGAAGGAGTACGGCAGAAAGGGATCTAGGGGTTATAGTGGACCACAAGCTAAATATGAGTCAACAGTGTGATGCTGTTGCAAAAAAAGCAAACGTGATTCTGGGATGTATTAACAGGTGTGTTGTGAGCAAGACACGAGAAGTCATTCTTCCGCTCTACTCTGCTCTGGTTAGGCCTCAGCTGGAGTATTGTGTCCAGTTCTGGGCACCGCATTTCAAGAAAGATGTGGAGAAATTGGAAAGGGTCCAGAGAAGAGCAACAAGAATGATTAAAGGTCTTGAGAACATGACCTATGAAGCAAGGCTGAAAGAATTGGGTTTGTTTAGTTTGGAAAAGAGAAGACTGAGAGGGGACATGATAGCAGTTTTCAGGTATCTAAAAGGGTGTCATAAGGAGGAGGGAGAAAACTTGTTCACCTTAGCCTCTGAGGATAGAACAAGAAGCAATGGGCTTAAACTGCAGCAAGGGAGGTCTAGGTTGGACATTAGGAAAAAGTTCCTAACTGTCAGGGTGGTTAAACACTGGAATAAATTGCCTAGGGAGGTTGTGGAATCTCCATCTCTGGAGATATTTAAGAGTAGGTTAGATAAATGTCTATCAGGGATGGTCTAGACAGTATTTGGTCCTGCCATGCGGGCAGGGGACTGGACTCGATGACCTCTCGAGGTCCCTTCCAGTCCTTGAATCTATGAATCTATGAATCTGTAGGCACTAGAATTTACACCCCACCTGGGCAGCACTAGTGCACTGAACAGACAAGCCCCAAGTCCACTTACTGTAAAGTAACTGGGCTGAGTCTTTCTTCCCACTTGTTCCTCAACTACACTCGTGTAACTCCATCCACATCAAGGGAATTCATTTTGTTTTAAAACCAATGTAATGGAGATGAGAATCAGGCCCAATATGTTTAACTGGACTAGGCCTTATTAAACCTATAGACATTTTTAAGAGGGAATAAAGAGGTTACAAGGTCTCTAGTGTTGGACTCCAGCCATAAGCCAAGGAGCAATAGGTCCCCTGGAAATTAAGTAAACAATTTAAGCATAAAACAAAATCAGGCCACAGAGCAGCGTTCCTGAGGAGATAGTGAGGACAAACTCAGAGGTACTAGCGTTAAAGTTATTGGTGTGGTTTGATCTTGAAAACATACTGTGGTCTGCCCTGTTTGAAGCAGAGGATTAGATTAAGTGATCCATGACGTTCCTCTCCCATCCCCATCAATTCTGGGATCTGTTTTGTGCATAGAAAGAACAGTGATGGGCACAGACAAAGTGAGATTAAACAGATGTACTTCAGAAAGTCATAACAGCCTGCCAAGCTGTATAGGTTCCTGACAGCCTCAGTGCTGGCTTCTCAGGGGGCTGACCTAGTCTTAAAATAGGTCAGTGGGCTAAGGGCACTTTGCCATACAAGGATTAACCCATACACTTTTCTTTATTTGGGATTATGAGAACAACAAAACATGAGAGAGAGAGAGAGAGAGAGAGAGCACAGAGTGCACCTCTCCTCTGTAACAGTCTGCCTCACTTCTTCACTGAATGTCATCTGCCCTCTGCAGACAGCAGGCCCGATACACAGAAAAGAAAGCCCATCACCATTACATAATTGGGAGGGATAACTCAGTGGTTTGAGCATTGGCCTTCTAAACCCAGGGTTATGAGTTCAATCCTTGAGGGGGCCACTTAGGGATCTGGGGCAAAATCAGTACTTGGTCTTGCTAGTGAAGGCAGGGGGCTGGACTCAATGACCTTTCAGGATCCCTTCCAGCTCTATGAGATAAGTATATCTCCATATTACAAAAAAAAGCTATGTAGGCCATGGGCTCCTGTTGAAATTAAGGGAATTTTTGCCACCAGCCTCAGCAGGAGCACCGTGGGCCCCTTGTTTTTTGTCATCAGCTCAGTCCCATTTCTCCCTCACCCCACACACATTGATAACTTACCATGGACCTGATATTCAGTGGCAGCTGAGGCTGCACGGTACGCCAAGGAGGTCTTCAGCAGCATGCTTGGTTAGCCAAATATTATTGGCTAAATTTTTGGGATTGTAAATTCCTGTTCTTCACTGTAAAGCTTCATGCGTGCCTCTGAGTTCATACCAATAATGAGATTTTGACACAAGGGGACAAGCTGTGCACAGTTCTACACCCTGTATGATGCCATTGACTTCCACGTGATTGCACTGGGTGTAAGTGCAAAGTTTTGCCCAGTGAATTCACTCCAAACTACGCAAGCACATAAAGATCTGAATGGGATCATCATCTATGCAGCTGAAATTGTAAACAGCGGGTAACCCGGCCAACCAAAAAAGCACAGGAATTAATCTAAATAACCTAGTGACTGTATCATGATGGGCTTGGTCTCAGTCGGGCCAGATAAGCACAAAAGAAGCCTAGATCAGTCATCTGCAGCCAAAGGCTGAGATTACGGCTCCATCATTAGTGCAGAACCAAAGCTATACTGGGCTGCTTGACCCCTGAGCCGTGCAATCAGCTGCTCAGCAGAACACAAGCTTCAAGTTCTTAAAGGTCAGAGGGCAGCATCAAACACTCTGTATCTAAAGGAGGTTTCACTGGAAACCAGCATTTGAAGTATGGACTATTTAAAGCTTTTATCTATTTAAAAACACACACAGAGAGAGAGAAATATAGGGGCTTTGACTGAGCTCAAAGGCTTACTTTTCTGAACACATGGTAGCTTGGATCCCTTCCACTTACAGCACACACTCTCCATTTCCAGGCTGCCTGGCTGGCAATTAAAGGAACATTTCACAAGCAAAACGACAACCCCCCTGCCATTACAATAGGGCGGCTTAGCTTATTTACAGGTTGTCACACTATTTCTAGCTAACATCTATTTCTACCCCCCCATCCACACGCTTGGTGCCCCACCCACCCCCCCCCCCCCGCCCCGCCCCCAGGAATTCTGAAATGTTCTTCTGCAGACATACGTAAAACAGCATTAGGGAAACTCTTGTACCAAGAAATAGCCACTGCCCACCAAAAGGTAACACCTAATCACTAGTATTTTTTTATATCACAGCAGCACCTACAGACCACAGCCCCACTGTGCAAGGCAGCATACAAACACCTATGGAGTGACAGGCGACAATCTGAGCAGAGGAGAAACAAGCACAGAGATGAAGTGACCTGCCTGTGTTACTCAGCAGCTCAGCGGCAGAGCAGGGGCCAGAACCCCGCTCTCCCGATTCCAGTGCCCTCCCACTGGACCCCACAGACGCTTTCATCACCTGGCACCTACCTCTTCTCTGCCCCTGCATTTCCTAGCTGCTTCCCTCCCTCTGTCCCGGTCTCCTTCCTGTTCCCCTAGCCTAGTTCTGGCGTCTGGCCTCTCCCCTTCCTTTCCTCTCATTGTCACTCAGCCATATCCAGGGGCCTTTCTTTCTCAGCACACCTGTCCCTCTTTCATAGGGTGCAATCCTGAGAGCTGCCCAGGCCCCTCAGCTCCCATTGAATTCAATGGGGATAGAGGATGCTGGATACCCTCAGAGGATCAGGCCTTTAACCTTCAGAGATCTACATTTCCTCCCTTTGCTTGGCCTCATGCTCATGGCTACCTGGCCCCTTTTAATTCCTGCATCCTTCCCCCGCCTCCTGGGCCCCTATGGCCTCTCTCTCAGCCCCATGCCTCTTTCAGTTTCTCCCCTCACCCTGTCCCTCTGCCTTCTTTGCTTGCCCAGCACCATTCTTCCCTCACACGCCATCCTGACTTTTCCTAGAGCCAGCTACAGCCGCTGTTCTGGCATTGAGTCATGGAGGGAACTATACTGTAACATGACCATCTCATGCACATGCAGTAGGAAACATTCCCTTATCTTCTCACTGCATGGATGGCCGATCTCTCTACAGGTGGGACTCATGGGATTGGTCCTCCCAGAAGGGTTTTCTGCCTACCTGGATACATTCACTCTGTACGTATGAACCCAAGATCTGATTATTAGAGTTCAGCGCTTATCAAGACATAATCCGGATGTAGGCTTCAGTCTGAGCTTTCTCCCTCCCTGTTATAACACAACAGCTGCAAAACATATTGCTCACAGATGTCTATAATTAGTAGCCGATATTGGCTTCCCGTGGAATTTGAACCAAAAAGGTCAACGAACGTTGAACCCAATTGATTGAAATAGTAAATCAAAGATACAAGTTCCATAAACCTGCAACATTTGATTTTACCTTTTTGGCCAAATCCTGATCCCAGAGAAGATGGTGGCCCATTAAAACCCCATTAAATTCCATGGGATCAGAATTCGGCTCATTGTCTCCAGCTGTCATTTCCCATGTGACCAGAAAGCTAACCTTAATTGTTTCATGTTCCAAAGTTTTACCAAATCATAAATGAGGGTAATGGAGCCTTTGCTGCTACACTTGTGTTTATTGCTTGCGTCTTCCTGCCTGCCGTGAAAAACATATTTGCACCTAGACAAACACCAGCTGTTTGCTACTGTTTATGAGTCTTGCTCATCCGCAAATTCTGTCTATAGCACCACATTTTATATATAGCACATTCTCTAAAGCAAATCTACTCCAGGAACTTTTCCAATAACCACAATATAATAAAACATCCTATAGAAAAAACAGTTCATGCAAATAAAACTTTGTCTGGGTCACTGTCAGGAACCAGAGCTGGGGCGGTCAGGAGCTGGGAAACAGAACCGAGGGTCAGAAGCTAGATGCCAGAGCCAATGGTCAAACCCGAGTCAGAGCCAGGAATTGGCGCTGAGAGTCAGAACTGGGTTACCTGGGGTCAGGGAAGGGAGGAGCCAAGTTGGATCCAAGGCATGAGCATGGCTGGGACAGAGCTGGAGCAAAGCAAGGAAACCGGGACCAGCAACAGGTCAGGGTAGTCCCTCGAGGCCAGCAGCAGGTCTGGGCCAATCAGAGGTCACGGGAAGAGTTGCCAGTCATCTCCACCATGGGCAGCACTTCCTGCAGTGACTTGTCAGCCTAGATGCATGATGTGTTAGCAGTGCCATTGCCAAGGTGGTTGTGTGGCTACATTGCCCATCTAAAGACCACAGCTCTAAGTTCAAATCCCATGAATCCTTACAGCCCTCCTCCTGCAGGAGTATTACAGAGCTGGTCCTGTCTGGGTGACATTCATGAAAGTCTTTTACAAGTTCAGAGGCGTGAGTGTTACCGGCAGACTCCCAACACCGCTTTTCAGGACCATAGCCTTCCCAGTTTATGAGGTACCACAGTTTACCCTGCTTTAATCTGGAGTCCAATAAGGCACAGACCTCATACTCCTCCTGGCCCTGAACTGAAACCCGCAGTGGCAGTGGATGGGTGGGTGTGGTCAGGGAATGGGTTTTCAGTGTATGGTCACGAGCGACACATGGAAGACCGGGTGCAATCTTTAAGCAGGGTTTGAAAGTGACAGAATGGATTTTCTGACAAATCTGGTAGGCTCTAAGGAACTGGTGGTCTAACTTGCAAGACAGGCTGCCTGTTCTGACATTCTTAGCGGATAACCAGACCTTCTGGCCTATTAAGAAAACCAGCCTCTCCTGTCTCCGGCAGTCAGCATACCATTTGCAGTCCTTTTTAGTGTCCTCAAGGTGCCCTCTTAGTTTTTCCTCAAATGTGGTGGATTTGTTGAACCAAGTTGGTAACTGCCGGGTTTGTAGAGGGGCATTTTAGCAGCCAGCCAGGTGTCCAAGTCAGTGTCAGCTACTGGGATGGAATATTGATTATTTTGCTTATTGCTAAAAGTAGCTAGTGAGGGAGGGCTAGCTCAGTGTTTGAGCATGGGCCTGCTAAACCCAGGTTGTGAGTTCAATCCTTGAGGAGGCCACCTAGGGATTTGGGTCAAAAATCAGTACTTGGTCCTACTAGTGAAGGCAGGGGGCTGGACTCAATGACCTTTTGAGGTCCTTTCCAGTTCTCTGAGATAGGTATATCTCCATATATTTACTACTAGGCCTTTGCAGGAACTTAGCATAACTAAGGCAAGCTGGGAGGGGTAGGCAGCTGTCACATGAAGTGAGCTTGACTTACACCCTCTCTGACATTCTGGGGCAAATGTCTGTGAAAAAACAGAAAGTCTGGATATAGTTTAGGATTGTCATTATGGGGAAAAATACCTGCCAGACTCATGGTTCGAAACTGCTTGCTTTTTAGTGACCTGTTTTTGCCTAACGGCTGATTTTGTTTAGTCAGCTATGTAACACTTTTGATTGACATGCCTTTGTAACTTTTGGTGTATAAGAAATTGTGGGTCTGGGTCAAATGGATTGCTTTGTGGACACTTCAAAATCTCCAGCCACAGACAGAAGGCCGGCCACCGGAAATTTGCGGCTGAATCATCCGAATACCGCTCCCAGGGCCGGCTCCAGGCACCAGCCCACCAAGCTTGTGCTTGGGGCGGCACCTGGAGGGGGGCGGCGCGGCGCTCTGGCCGCCGGGGAGAGCGGGGCCAAGGCCGGGCTTGCCGCCCTCCCCCCGGCACTCTGGCCGCCCTCCCCCCGGCCGCCGGGGGGAGAACGGAGCCCCCGCCGGGGCTCGGCGCCCTCCCCCCGGGGCTCTGGCCACCCGGCGCCCTCCCCCCGGCCGCCCTCCCCCCCGGCGCCCTGTCTGGACACAAGAAGGGGAGAGATCAGACCAGGGGAGGGAGCATCTCAGGACTTTTATTTGGTTTGTCAAAGATCTGTACCTCTGCAGTGCTTTCAGAGTAAAGTTGTAGTGGGTCAGAAATTCTTTTGCGAAGCTTGTGTTCCTTGCTTGACTACCACGTTATACCTGAAGGGGTTAAACAAGAAGCCCAGAGTGTCCATAGCCCAAGCGGAGCCTCCCCCCGGGGCTCCGGCTGCCCCTCCCCCCGGGGGGGGGCGGCCGGAGGCTTTTTTGCCTGGGGCGGCAAAAAAGCCAGAGCTGGCCCTGACCGCTCCAAACTCCTGTGGGGTAATCCTGAGGTGTAATTATCAGTTTGGGGTGCTCTATAACCTATTGTGGTTGTGTGTGCTCGAGACTAAACAAAGCAGTGATTTTGAGTAAAGGCACTCTAGTGGGAGTGCTGGAGACTGATAAAGTATTGGCTTTAAGTGAAAGCATGTGGTTTTGATTTGTTTCTGTGAACCACATAGCAGACAGAAGTGCTGCTTCTCTCGGTCTGTCCTGATACCGCCTCACGGAGAGTGCAGTTACCAAGAACTTTGAGCTCGGGGGAACGTTGGGTAACAGGTTCAGGGAGGCCGTTGGTAGTGTGGTGTAGAATTGGGGGTGAAAACCGTCGTTTGTAAAAAAGGGCTTTGTCCTGCAGAGGCATGGTCAGCATAGTTGTATGCAAATTTGATATAGGGTAGGAGGGTGGACCAGTTGTCTTGCTGGTAACTAAGAAAGCACTGCAAATATTGCTCCAGCACTTGATTAATCCTTTCTGCCTGACCATCTGTCGGTGGGTGGTTTGCCAAGGAGGCATAAGTGTGGTTGTTTAATAACCAGAGGGTTTCATGCCAGAAACCCAAGATGAACTGGGGCCCTGGATCCAAAGTGATGTTGTTGGGAGCCCCTGGAAGTGGATCACATTTGTTACTAGGAGCCAAGTTGTTGTCTCAGCCAAAGATATGTGGGCACAGGGGATGAAGTTTGCCATTTTGGCCAGCTGATCTATGACAGTGTGTGGCCATTTGATTTGAGGAGTTCTACGATGAAATCCATGACAGTGGCTGCCCATGGTTGGCGCAGTTTTCAGAAGCATGAGGGTGCTGAGAGGTTTGGAGCATGGCACCTTGGTGCCAATAGATGCATTGCATGGGTCAACATAATCCTGAATTTCAGACCACATCTGGGGCCACCAAAAGAAGTGGGAGGTTCGAGGCATCCGAAGTGCCCTGCTAGGGTGTTGTCATGGCTCAGATGGAGTACCTTCAACTGGGGACATCCTGAAGGACCATATATGCGGTCGTTAATATATGTTATCCCATCCTGCATAGAACATTGTTTTTCATTTCAGATACTGGATGTCATAGAATCATAGGACTGGAAGGGACCTCGAAAGGTCATCTAGTCCAGTCCCCTGCACTCATGGCAGGACTAAATATTATTGTAATCACTCCCACTGATATGCAAGAACTGGAATTTTCTGATAGGCTAAAATATAATTAGATTTACATACACCAAGCAAAAGGATATCAACCAAGCAAGCAAATACATCACACAAATAAGGAAGCGCATCTTGGAGGCCCAATGATCCATCTAGGTACCAACAGGATATAAGACTTGAATACCAGATGTGTGATACCACCAAGACCAACATCCAGACTGATTAAATCAGCTTCAGTAGGTATCATCAGGGACAAAATAGCCACCTCTTCCCATACGCAGATGCATGAAGAGTGGGACAGTCATATCACTTATGACACATTATTGAGTTACTCAAGAACCCGCGTACCTTGGACCTGAAATCTGCCCCAAGCACCCCAGTTTCGGTGGCACTCCATGCCGGATTTTGCACCAAGCTAAAAATTTTGCAGCAATTTCAAGTAAATTCAAAGGGCCAGATTCCCAACCCCACTACGGCATGGCTGTGCCACTCTCATGCAACTGACAACCTTGGGATTCTCCTCAAGTGGGCAGTATCCTAGGGTGGCATAGAGCTGGCGAAGGGAGTGTACCCAAGGAAATGGGTGACTAGCCAGCATGCTACTGTGCTCTAGCATCCCGAGTTGTTTGAATGCCCCCTTGGAGGCATAGGCACCAGATGTAATGACACCTCTGCCATGCCTTGGGTCCTGCACTGGGCCTCAAACTGAGTTTCAAATAGAGAATGAAGGTAAATAATACAGGTCAGTGTGGAATTCCTTGGGTTAGCTCTTTTGATATTACACCCAATTTATTTTATGCTGCTCCCTATGTCTTCAATTTGCTGCAGATTTTCCTATTGACAACGGTGAAGAGGCAGAGTGGCCTCATTCTGCTATAGAGGGGGTTATCTCACCTTGTTGGGCTCAGCTAAGCCCGCCCTTTCCCCCTCACAGGAAGTGCAGGGGCGGAGCAGGAAGTATAAGAGCAGGGCCCTGCAGCTCAGTTGGAGTCAGACCAGGGAAGGAGCCAGACGTCCTTCCCAGGTTGCTGAACTGCCATTGGAACCCATGACTGACTGTGGCGGGTGATGACTCCCCTGAGCCCGCCTGGCGAGAAGGCCAGCTGATGCCCCAGGAGATGGAGAGACTCAAAGAGGAAGTGGAGAGTGAGAGCGAGCCGCTCGGTGCGGAGATGAGGAACCAGGCCCCAGCAGCTGTGAAGCAGCCTCACCAGACGATGGAAGGAAGTAGCCCAGGGAAACGAGGCATTGATTCAATTGTGTTGCTGGGAGGCAAGGCAGTGACTCCACGCTTCCCCACCGACCCTGTGACGAGATTGTCCGTTGCTTCTAGGGCCCTGGGCTGGGACCAAGTGGAGCAGGGTGGGCCCCAGGCCCCTTACCTCCTGGTTGTACCCTGTTATAAAACCCAACAGCACTTGAGTAGTGACTTTCTCAGTGTACTATAACTCAAATAGGGATCAAAAAAGAGGGATCACATTCTCTGCCTGGAATCACAAAAACCACTTCTGTGTTTGGCACATCTTAGACAAGACAAAGCACTGGGTAAATTGGAAGTAGCAGGTGAGACAATTATTCAATTTCTCTTATGGGTTCAGCGAGTGGCTTTCATTTGGGAGGTTCTTGGAAGATCATTACTCACCATTAAATAGCCACAGGTAGACACATACAGGTGGTGAACCAGTTTTCTTAAAGCAGTCCACTGCAATCACTTGCAGGAGACAAATGATTGAGTCCTGCTGTGTGAAGCACCACTGCTGTGACGCTACTGGCACACAGACATACAGGTCAAACAGTGTAGGTTCAACACACAGGCTTTGGCCCAGTTGATCCCAGGATATACAGTAGTTGCATTGTTCCATTTGAGATGCACTTGGGGATCCTTTGGGATGAAAGATGCTCTATAAATGTAAGGCAGGACCTAATAAGACAGTGTCTTTTCATTGTGAAGTGCCTTATGACAGGGCAATTCTACTTTGAAAAAGGGAGTTTGTAAAAGAAGGATCATCTCAGGCCTGGTCTAAAGTACAAAGTTAGGTCGACGTAAGATGCCTTGTTCGACCTAGTTGTGCCCGTGTCTACATTAAACTTGTCTCCCACTAGCGTAAGCTCCTCGTTACAGTGACGCAGTAACACCACTCCCTGAGCGGCGTTGAGCCATGGTTGATATACTGAGGTTGACGCAGCATGAGTGTAGACACTGCATTACCTATGGCGACTCTACCAGTCCTCCAGCAGCTGTCCCACAATGCCTGGCACTGACCGCTCTGGGCATAATGGTGAACTCCAGTGCCGAGGGGTCACAGAGACTGGAAGAATGCCTCCCCTAATAAAGCCCTGTGAATTTTTTAAATGTCTTTTTCCTGATTGCCCGGCTTTGTGAGATCACCTACCAGCTCCAGAGGCGCTCTGGTTTGGAGTAGACAGGAGATATTGGATGTCCCTGGTCTGTGGAGAGAAGAGGCTGTGCAGGCACATCTCCAAACCAGTCGCAGAAATGTAGACATCTAGGAGCAGATTGCACAGGGGATGCAGGAAAGGTGGTACATCAGGGACCAGCAGCAGTGCTGTGTGACAGCAAAAGAGCTTCACAGGCATATCAGAAGGCCATGAAGGCCAACAGTTGATCCGGTGCCGAGCTGCAGACCTGCCACTTTTACAACGAGCTGCATGTCATCCTTGGCAGAGACCCTAGCACCACCCCGCAGACCACCAGAGATACCTCCCAGGAGCCCAAGTCACAAGCCCCTGGCATGACGAGGAGGAGGAGGAGGGACTACAGGGGGTCCAGCTATGCCACGAGCCGGGACCTGTTTGACCATCACAGTCCAGCCAGTCCCAGCAGTTGAGCCCGATGCGGGGGAAGGAACCTCGGGTAAGTGTGTAAATGTACTTCCCATTAGTGATGTACTGATGGCACCCGTAACATAACAGGACAAAGCTATTGACTTTTCATTCATTTACTCGTACTAGAAGAGGCAGCTGTAGAACTAAGAGGGGCAGAGTTATCTGCTTTTCGTTCCCCTGTAGAGTTAGACAAGGGGGGCTACACGAAGCAGTGTGTTTATGGACACAGGGATGTATCTTGAATCCTCTTGAGAGATTTCCATGAGACTTTCATGCAACCCTCTCCTGAAGGTCTCTAGGGATGGCAGCCTCATTTCTTTTTCTGCGCTAGACGATAACTTCAGCCGGCACCATTGCAGAACACAGGCCAGCAGCATATGGGCCTGGGAGGCTTCGGAACGCCAGCAGCAGCTGTGCTCTCTGTGCCTTTGTTATCCCCAGGAGCGGGATATCTGCTAAAATCATCACTGCCTGTGGAAAATGGTGCCAGTATTCAGTGTCTTTGCCCTATACTCCTTGTTTCATGCAACTGAGCAATTCCCTCCTCATGTCTCTTGCCCTTGGCAGGCCATACTCACGTGCTGTGAGTGGCACCACGCACAAGCTCTCTGAAGCAGATGTGCCAATGAGCACGTCTTGTGTAAAACTTTAGGGAAGCCAGGGAAGGAAGTTCTGAATCTGAACTTCTGCGTTCGGTTGCGACTATACTGACAATGGTGCCTCTGTGCATTTCATCTGCAGTTGCTGCCATTGTGGCCTTGAGGGGTTCCACACCCCCAGAACGCCTGAGCCAGGTAAGGAGGAGAAAGAAGAGAACTCGGGATGACATGTTCAGCGAGATGATGTAAGCCAGAGCTGCGTCAGACCGTGAGCAGGGGGCCTGGCGGCTGAATGTTGCGGACAGTATGGAGAAGGACAGAGCAAACAGAAGAAAGGCACAGGAAAAGGAGAGGGAGCTGCACCAGGACTGGGGGCTTCTCCGGCAGCAAACCCAGATGCTGTAGACTGTTGTGGACCTACAGGTTCAACAACCACATGCTCACCTCCCTCTGCAATCCATGGAAAACTCCATTATGGCACCTTCCTACATGCCCGGCCCCACACATTACACGTGGCATCAGGGGCTTCATCCCTACCCCTACCACTCCACCCCAGGGACATTGAAGACAACCACAACTTCACATATACTGATCTGTGAAAGCCACAGTTGCTGTATGTGTAACTAAAATGGACATGAATGTTCTTTCCCTTTGTTAAGTTCTGTTCCATTAATTAATTAAATTTTTAATATTTACTCTAAATGGCACAGAATTTTCTGTGCACTGATGTTGTTACCCAATAAAATTCTCTTTGAAAAAGAATTAATCTTTTTTAGTTCCCAACATATGCTGCAGAGTGCCTAGCAGTACTGAAAGCACCCGCTCACTTGTTATTGTACAGTGTGACACACACTGTGTAATAAGCATAAATGTACAGCAAGCACCACAAAATTAATAGGTGCATCAACAGTGTTATATTCATTGAGGTACACCAAGCACCACGCAATTCCTAACAGGCCCCAGCACAGCAGGGCCAGGTAAAGCACAGTACACCACAATGCATTAAAGTGCTCTTTCAAAGTCTCTCTGAGCTGTATAGCTCCACACTGAGTTTTTCTAATATCCCTTGTGCCTGGCTGTTCAAACTCACCAGACAGCCGCTCCACCTCCATCCCAGTGGAAACGTTTCCCCTTTTGCCTCACAGATATTATGCAGGACGCAGCAGGCAGCTATAACCATTGGGATTTTTTCTCACTGAGATCCAATCTTGTGAGTAAACAACACCAGTCTTCCTTCAGGCTGCCGAAAGTGCGTTCAACCATCATTCTGCACCCACTGAGCCGATCGTTCAATCTTTCCTTGGTGCTGTCGAGGTGGCTAGTGTATGGCCTCATAAGCCGGGGAGCAAGATATAGGCTGAGTCAGGCTCATTATTGGCATTTCAACATCACCAGTGGTAATCCACCGGTCTGGAAAGAAAGTCCCTGCTTGCAGCTTTCTGAACGGTCCTGTGTTCTTAAAGATGCACGCGTCATGCATCTTCCCTGACCAGCCCACGCTGATGTTGGTGAATCATTTCCAGTGAGCCACCACTTGCATAACCATAGAAAAGTAGCCCTTTCTGTTGATGTACTCTGTGGCAAGGTGGTCTAGTGCCAAAATAGGGCTACGCAGGCTGTCTATTGCTCAGTTCAGAATCCCCATTGCTGCAGATCCATCCGCCATGTCCTGCACGTTGCTGAGCGTCACAGGCCTGAGTAGCAGGAGACGATGAATGGCCCTGCATACTTGCAGGACAATGGCCCTGGCCCCCACAGTGGATTTTCTAACTCCCCAATGATTTCTCACTGACCGGTAGCAATCTGGCATTACACGTGTGACACTTGTAAACCAGGTGCCAGCTCTTGCCAAGTCTGTCGGTGTCAGTTGAGCACTGACAGATTCATAGTTGGAAACCAGACCAGCTCACCTATGTGTTAATATTATTCAAGATAGGTGTTGAACTTGTAAGAATGTCTTTAAACTCTATGAAATGCTTGTAAATTCACGAATCTTACTGGTAATGCCTGTATCCCGTGCTACAAGGTGATATGTAAGTTTTGCTTTATCGTTGTAAAAATGCCTGCTCTGAACTTTTGAACCTAGGCAGAAAAACTGGTTCTCCCTGCCCATCCAGAAGAACAATCAAGACTAAGCAGGCTATTATGGAACATCACAACACAACGGGTGGTTTAATGACCCTCTTACACCCACGAAGGTGCTACGTGACAGAAAGCACGTCCCATCAACTTGAATTCTGACAGAGGGAAACAAAGATAGCTGATGTGAAAATTTTTCATCTCTTTGCTGTTTGAACTCTTACAAGAGATGCAGCAAAGAAACTAAAGCAGGGATCCCCGAGGTCAACCTGGGTTAGCCATGAAAAGACATTCAGTGCTGACAGATTACGATATCTATTTTGGAATCATAGCTTGAACTCACTTGTGTATATATGTTGCCTGCTTTAACCTGTAAATAACTGTCTGATTTCTTTTCCCTAGTTAATAAATCCTTAATTCGTTTATTATTGTATTGGCTGCGAGTGTTGTCTTTGGTGTGAGATCTAAGGTACAAATTGACCTGGGGTAAGTGACTGGTCTCTTGGGACTGGGAGCAACCTGAATATTTTGTGATTTTTGGTGTAAGTGACCATTTAAGTCCGGCTTGCCTGGGTGGCAAGATAGACAGGAGTGCTCAAGGGGACTGTCTGTGACTCCACGGTAAGACTGATACAGTGATCCAGGAGTTCACATTTGTTACTGGGTTGGTAAAATCTAATCATAGAACATAGAACCAGTTGGGGTGTCTGCCCTGCTTTTGATAGTCTGCCGTGAGGTTGGCATTCAGACATGAGCCACTCCAGACAGTGTGACAGCACGTTTCCAAAGTGTCATCACCACTTACTTCTCCACTGTCCATGCAGCCCTCATTTTGGTGTCCCTGCACTGGAGGGCTCAGCACACAGATCCAGGAACGTGGCCTTGTGCATCTGAAAGTTCTGCAGCCACTGCTCGTCATCCCAAGCCTGCATTACAATGCCATCCCACCCGTCAGTGCTCGTTTCTTGGGCCCAGAAGCAGTGCTCCACCATTTGCAGCTGCCCTGTGAAAGCCACCAACAATCTTGAACTGGTTCTTGCTCTGTCCCATAGCAATCTGTCCTCCAGGAAATCATTATGTTCCCTACAGCTCTTCTTGTGACTCTGCAAAATACCAGAGGATCATGTGTCCTGTGCTTGCAACACTCATGACACTAGTGCAGTGTTGCGCAGGCTCCATGCTTCTGTCAGAGATGGCGGACAGCAAGGAGGGCCATACAGGCTCATGGGAATTTTAAAAGAGGGACAAATATTATGGGATATAGATGACATCAGGAGATGGAGACAGTTGCATGCTGGGAAGTTGACCCCATGCTCCCAGTTACCCCTGCGCAACTCATTTCTGCCCCATCATGCATTGCCAAAACTTCTCTGAATGGTGGCAAGTTGCAAACTGGAATGCCTGCCCATGGTGCACGACACCATGCATAGAAACAAGGTCGCCTGGTGAGTATGCGCAGTGCCAATGCAAGGAGCTAAATATACAGGCTCACAAGTGATATACTTACTGCTGCAATTTTAAGTTGACGTAAATTACGGTGGCAAAAGTTTGTAGTGTAGACATGCCCCTAGTTAACAGATCTGCTCCTTGGGCCAGCTTTGCTGTTCCACTGCAGCAACTTATGAGCCTGAAAACCCAGAGCTGCTGACTGTGCCCAGTTCAAGGAGTAGAAGATGCTGTTTTGCTGATTGTGATTCATCCTCTATCATCCAGTCCTAGGTTCTGGCAGTCAAAAGGCTTGCATCCCTGACCACCATAGACTCATAAGGTTAGAAGGGACCACCAGGGTCATCTAGTCCAGTGGTTCTCAAAGCCGGTCTGCCACTTGTTCAGGGAAAGCCCCTAGTGGGCCGGGACAGTTTGTTTACCTGCCGCATCCGCAGGTTCGGCCGATCGCAGCTCCCACTGGCCGCGGTTCACCGCTCCAGGCCAATGGGGTCTGCGGGAAGCGGCGCAGGCCGAGGGATGTGCTGGCCGCCCTTCCCGCAGCCCCATTGGCCTGGAGCGGCAAACCGCGGCCAGTGGGAGTCACGATCGGCTGAACCTGCGGATGCGGCAGGTAAACAAACCAGCCCGGCCCGCCAGGGGCTTTCCCTGAACAAGCGGCGGACTGGCTTTGAGAACCACTGATCTAGTCTAATCCGCTGCCAAGATGCAGGACATGTTGTGTCTAAATCATCCAAGACAGATGGCTCTCCAGCCTCCTTTTGAAAACCTTCAGTGAAGGAGCTTCCACAACCTCCCTGGGCGTCTGTTCCAATGTCCTACTGTTCTTACAGTGAGGAAGTTTTTCCTAAGATTTAATCTAAATCTGCTACGCTGTAGTTTGAACCCATTGCCTCTTGTCCTGCCCTCTATGGCAAAAGAGAACAAATTTTTTCATCTTTTTTATGGCAGCCTTTCAAGTATTTGAAGATTGCTAGCATATCCCCCCTTAATCTCCTCTTTTCCAAACTAAACATACCCAGTTCCTTCAGCCTTTGCTCATATGGCTTGCATGCCATCCCTTTGATCATCTTTGTCTCTCGCCTCCAAGATCTCTTTCTGGAGTAGTAACAGCTAATTTTGACCCCATCATTTTGTATGTGTAGCTAGTATTATGTTTTCCAATGTGCATTGCTTTGCATTTATCAGCATTGAATTTCATCTGCCATTTTGTTGCTATCTTCAGTAATTTTGTACCATCTGCAAACTTTGCCGCCGCCCTGTTTACCCCATTTTCCAGATCATTCATGAATATTTACTCCCACTGCCTATACCCCCTGCAAGTGGTTGGGGAGCCTCTGCTTCACCTGATCTGTCCCTTGGCAGGCACCGTCTGTGCTTCCCATCTAACTCAGGTATATGGCTCCCAGTAGCATAGTACCTGAGTGCCTCACAACTTTAAATACATTGCCACACCTGTGAGGTGGGGATGTGCTACTATCCCTTGTTTAAGTAGATGGAGACACAGAACAACTAAGTGACTGGCCCAAGGTCACACGGGAAGTCTGTGGCAGAGCACACAGGGCCTGGGTCTCCCAAGTCATAGACTAGTGCCCTACTCACTAGACCTTCCTTTCTATTCTGTTCCGGGACCTTTCACTATTTTTTTTGTTTTGTTTTGCGTCTGATGTGACCTGTAGCTACTGGCACGTTTGGCTGTGAGAAAGCCACGATTTCCCCCCTTTTTTAGCCGTGTCAGAAAATCAGCCTTAACAATGCTTGGCGTAGGGTATTATTATTGGACTATGCCAGGACTATATGAAGCTGATACCAATGGTTGACATTCTTGAATGTGCAGCCATTAGGCCTCAGTAATGGATATGCATTTAGAAAAGGATGAAGTTCATGAGTGCTATTTACTGATACTGCAGTCGGAGCACGAGCCCAGGGCCCCATTGTGCTGGACTGCTGCACGAACACATAGCAAGAAAGCCCCTGCCCAGAGAAGCTTACAAGCTAAATATATAAGACAGACAGAGAAAGGAAGCATTGTTAGCCTCTTTTTACAGATGAGGCATAGACAGACTGATTTGCCCCAGGGCACATAAGACAGCTGTAGTAGAACCAGGAATTGAACTCAGAGCTTTAGGCTCCCAGCCTGCTGCTTGAACCATAAGAGCACTGGCATTTTGAAGGCTAAGCTGAGGCCTTGTTAGACTGCCTGAGTCCCTTGAGTCTGGCAGTCTCTCCAGACTAGGTGTTTGTGTAAGCTTTCTGGCACGTTGGGATCCTATCATGGCTGGGAGATATTGCTGAGCGTCCCATCCTTCAGACCTAAGGGTAAAGCTCATCTGTGCTGGCGACAGACCCTTCTCTGGGTGCCAGTTCAACTCTATGGAATGAATTCCCCGAGGAACCAAGGAGCATCACATTCCTCCCCGCTTTCCACTCTTCTGTGACCTCGCCCTCCCTAACAGAAACACTTAGCAACAGACGTGGTTGTATTTAACCCCCAAACACATGACCAAATCAAGACACCTCACTGCACACACTTCTCCCTGTGGGAACAGGAGGAGCGAATCAACAGCATGTGACAGATGTGTAGTCATGTTGCGTAACATGCAGCTGGAAGGCGCTCAGATACTGCAGTAAGGAGCACAGTATAAAAACCTGCATAAAACAGAAAAGTTAAGTGGATGAGGCACTGGACTTGGGCTTGAGAAGACAAGGGTTCACTTCCTAGGTCTGACACAGGAATGTTGTGTGACCTCAGGCAAGTCACTTAATTTACCCTGTCCCTCAGTTCCCCATCTTCGAAACAGGAATAACATGATACACGTGGTAGGGAAGTAAAGATAAGATCCATTCACGATTATGAGATGCACCAAAAATATACAGATGCGGGCTGTATAAGTACCTAGTTACAGAGAATCTCTCTGGTGCTTGCTTTTGAGAACGAAGAAGATTTAGCTGAACATTTTAGAGCCTTAAAAAAAAAAAAAAAGGTTCAGATCAAATTCCAACTCCTGAAATGGGCATAAGTTCATGTTTTTATTTTTTTATTTTTTCTCCAAACCACTTGGCCCACCCCTAATCAACACTGTCGTTTACACAGTTGCATCATACACTTTCGAACAAACCCTCCTTCTTTAACACACAGGGACATGTCTCTCGGGTTTACCTTGCCATTGCCAATTTATTGCTGAGCACAAACATGTCTTAGAGCTCCGTGAGCTGTGCAAGGAACGTTATCTCCGTGTGCTGAAGAATGAAAGCATTGTGTGGGCAGGCGAAACAAGGGCAGGGACAAGCCAAGATTAATAAAGGATGATTTGCTGTGGCAGTTGCAGAGGGAAATGTTAAAATGAGCCACTTAAATGTATTACAGCTATAGTACTAGCCTGACCCCTTGCTGCTTTTGGGCTCCATGGAGAGGTTTAATAAAGAGCTGATCAGTAATTTCTGCACAATGAATAAGGAATGACACAAATAGGAAATTGGAAGAGACCATCACAGGAGTAGTCTCTGTTTCTAATCCTAGCTCTTCTAGGCAGGGACTATTTGTTTGTACACTGCCTACCACAATGAGGCTTTGAGCTTGGAAGCACTAACATAATATGGTAACAAACAATAATAAATCGTACTCCAGGAATTCACAGCTCATCTACCACACGGTGTGAATGGCTCACTTAGTGTGAAACTTGTCATGTGCAGAAAGGTAGTACATAGGTCTGGCATTGGATCATTGCACCAGGGTGAATTCTACCCTTAAGCAAAGGCAGAAGTCAGCTCAAGCTTCAAAATTGGGATCTGCTAGGTCGAATGGCAGGTCATCGTGAAAAAGAGGCATTTGTTAAATTCTACAGCCACAAGCCAGTTCTGTCTCATTGCTTCCATGTGCTTCCTCTGTCTGTATTGCATTCACCTGCAGTCTCTTGTCTTTTATTTAGAGTGTAAGCTCTAATGGGCAGGGACCAGCTCTTTGTCATATTTTTGTTGACAGTCTAGCACAGGATCGGCAACCTTTGGCACGCGGCCCGTCAGGGAAAGCCGCTGGCGGGCCGGGCCGGTTTGTTTACCTGCAGCATCCGCAGGTTTGGCCGATCGCAGCTCCCACTGGCCGCGGTTTGCTGTTGCAGGCCAATGGGGGCTGTGGGATGTGGCGTGGGCCGAGGGATGTGCTGGCCGCCACTTCCTGCAGCCCCCATTGGCCTGGAACGATGAACCATGGCCAGTGGGAGCTGCGATCGGCCGAACCTGTGGATGCTGCAGGTAAACAAACCGGCCCAGCCCGCCAGCGGCTTTCCCTGACGGGCCGTGTGCCAAAGGTTGCCGATCCCTGCTCTAGCACAATGGAGCTGGCGCCTTTAGGCACCAGGGCAGCACTGGGGACGCCCTGCAGGGCGATAGCCATCCCAAAATTTGCCTTAGCCCTCCCATAGCCACCCCTCCCAGTGCAAAGGCCAACAGCTTTTCCCTCGAGGTGCCCATGGATCTGTACATTTTGTTGGTATTTAAATCGGAGACAAAACATTATAAAAAAATCTCAAAGAAAGGTCTGGGTGGTGGCTGGCCCCTGTGTGAGTCTGGAAGTGCCCAGTGCTCACTGCAGGATAGGGCTTAGCAGATAAGACTGTGCAGGTAAGAGCAGAGCGTGGAGAAACAATAATAATCGGGTGTTTCAGAGATGGTAGACTGTCTGCATTGTTCCTAGCAGCACGAGGCCAATCAGCAGCAGGAATCACCATGCCCCGCTGCTATCAGATGGCCGAGTTCTGTATGCAGCATGGCACAAGGGAGTTTTAAGAAGGGATAAGAAAGAGAAGGTGGATTTTAATAGGGCATTTTTCCCAGGGTAATGGAGCTGCATTTCTGAGGGATGCATTTCATGTATAGTATTATGGGTGTGCTCGTTACGTGTGAGTAGTTCTATTGTCTGTGTTAAGTAAATCCTATTCACTCTTATTCCCAAAAATGTTCACCAGTGCTAGGTAACTCTTAGCCAACACAAGGACATAACAAGAAATTCTATAACTATAGAAGAGCAAATATATATATTTAGGGCTGCATTAGCGGAAAGAACTAGTGGGGCTTTGCTGGGAGCACAACTGCCATGCCAGATTAGACCCAGAATCCATCTAGTCCAGTATCCTGTTGCTGACAGTGGCTAGTACCAGATACTTCAGAAGAAGGTGTAAGAGCCCCACAGTAGGTAGATGTCGGATAATCTGACCCTCATATAGGTCCCAAAGGATATGTCTATACTGCAATAAAAGACCCGCTGCATGTCCACGGCTGGCCTGGGTCAGCTGACTCAGACTTGCAAGGCTTGGGCTGCAGGGCTAAAAGTTGCAGTGTAAACATTCAGGCTAGCCCTGGAGCCCGGGCTCTGAACCCTGCAAGGGGTCTGGGTCTCAGAGGCCGGGATCCAGCCCTGGCCAGAACGTCTACATTGCAAATTTTAGCTCCACAATCCAAGCCCAGCAGGCCCGAGTCAGTTGACCCAGAGCCCAAGACTCAGTGCCGTGGGTTGTTTATTGCAGTGTAGACGTATAGTTAGAGACTGGCGTAAGCCCTGCAGCACACATACCCCTTCCAAAATTGGTTGTCATTAATGACAACTCTGGATATTCCTGATAGCCGTGTAAAGAGCCACTCCCCCTTTGAACTTGCTGGGGTTTTGGCTTACAGGAACATGCCCTCTCTTCACCACGCGAGGAAACATAACAGATACCCGCCTTCTGGAAGGGAGGGAAATGCAGCCAGCAGCTGCAAAATGGCTGCTTGCGGGCCACAGCTACTTGGCAGGTGCGCCTATGGCACGGAGTTGTTTCGGTGTGATGCCTGTCATTGCGATACAGCGACCGTATCTAATTGGGCTGGAGGTCTGCGTAACACATACAGCTGGGAAAGATGCCAGTTGCAGTGTGCACTTTGTCAGCTTCCTACAACCTGCGGTTTGTGTGAGCCCAGAACGAATCCTAAGGCTGAAATGATCAAACCCGTGTGTGTAAAGTTATGCACCTAAATAAATTGCCTCCTTTTCAGAGCTGCTGAGCTCCTGCAGTTCCAGTCGGGTGGCTTCAATGCCCTCAGATACTGCTGTGATGGGAGCGAGCTGGAAGAGTGGATGCCAGGCCCATCTGAAAATCAGGCCACTTAGGTTGTTAAATAGGGTATTTAAGCCCTTCTGCAGGTGTCCGACTTTTTCTTAAAAATGGGCAAATTATCCCGTATTTTCTGTCTCCCTCCCACCAGTACAGGTGGGTCCTTCTGCTGGCCTGATCCCTGCTCACCAGCCGCCCGCCCACCAGCGGTGAGGTGGGAGGGGGGTCCAGTGGCTGATGGTGGGGGTGGAGGTGCAAGCCTGGTGGTGGGGCAAAGCTGCACTGCACGGGGCCCGGCTGCGCCCCCTGGCGGTCCGTCACCACAGCCCCCGCTGCGTGCCGGCTCTCAGCCAGAAGGGCCCCGCCCCTCATCCCATTTCCAGCCGGCACTGGCTGCGCACTGCAAGCTGCGGTGGCTGGTGAGTGTGGGCAGGTGCCAGGCGGTGGCTGGTGACATGTTGCCTCTGCTGCCCACCCATCGGCCCTTTACGTGCTCCCCCTCCAGCTGTCCTCTCCCTGCTTTACCCCTTCACCCCTGCAGCGTGGCTGCTCCTCCATATCTCCCCGGCGGGGCGTGTCCCACTCTCAGTGCTGTGCGGAGAACCAGCCCTGGTCGGAGTGCTCAGCTCACTAACAGCCTGGCCGGCAGGCTCCTTTCTTCCCCCACTGCCTCTGCCTGGGCCAGCGCCCCAGGAAAGCCCAAGAGCCTGTGACTCTAATTGATTGCCATTGAACTCGCTTGAATACGAGTAATTTCATCAGGTGTCCCGTATTCAGCATAGGGAAATATTATCACCCTATTGTTACATATAGATTTAGAGGCCCCACTTCAGAAAATCCTGGGCTAAATGGCCCTGGCAAAGCCAGGTTGTTTTTACCGGCTTTGATACAAACAGCACTGAACGTTGCACAGTGACGCACGCCACCTGCTCCGCGTCAGATAGAACAACTGTGACAAAGCGCCTGAGAGGCTAGTAATGGCACTCGCATTGGACGGCATCTCGTTTGACACACCAGGGTTTGAACCAGGGACCTAGAGCTAAGAAAGCACCTACTGCTACAGCTTGAGCTAACAAGCGCTTGGTGTGGCTGCAGCAGACTCACATGCTCTTGGACTGAGCACATGGAGGGACCTGTGTGACACACATTCGTCGACGGCTTTCATATTGATTTCAGGCTAAATGTCCCAGCACAGCCTGTGCGTTCGTGGCATTACAGCTGCCCCATTCTGAGAGCAAACACAAAGGAGGCATCAGTGTATTTCCAGAGGTGACACAGGGAAACAGCTGGTCTGACACGGACTGAAGAAATGGGCTTTTTCAAATTAAACTTCTGATCCATTCGAAGATCAGCTTTTCTAGTCTCCTCTCTTCCCCCATCAGATCACGATATTCATCTATGAGAAAAATAACTGAAGGGACATTTTCTTGTTCAGAATTTGAATCCCTCAGCTCAGGACTTGAATTCCTGCTGTTATCAGTTTTATTAATATTTTACATAGCACTTTACAGTGGGGTTTGTCCAGCTGGATTTTGTGCTGGCTCGACAGCCGTGGAAACTGGAGTCTTCTGTTACTCCACAGAACGGGTACAGCAGCAACATACATTTCTCCCATGTTGAGGATGGGCGGGTGTGTGCCCCACCCCAATTCTAGGGGGAGGAGCCATTGAACCCAGGGCTCAAGTAAAGTCGGGGGACAACAAATGATAAAACAGAGATGGGAGTGAGGGTCACAGGGTCGAAAGCAGGGAGCCAGAGGGGGACACCGAGCGAGAACTCCGAACAGTGCCCACTGCTCCTCGAGGGCATCCAGGGAGCCAGTGAATGCGACCCTGTCAAGGGTTCCTTCCCCACTCTGAACTTTGGGTACAGATGTGGGGATCCACATGAAAGACCACCTAAGCTTATTTCTACCAGCTTAGGTTAAAACTTTCCCAAGGCACAAGTTCCACCTTGTCCTTGAACAGTATGCTGCCACCACCAAGTGATTTAGACAAAGAATCAGGGAAAGGCCCACTTGGAGTCCTATTCCCCCAAAATATTCCCCCAGCCCTACACCCCCTTTCCTGGGGAAGGCTTGAGAATAATATCGTCACCAATTGGTACAGGTGAACACAGACTCAAACCCTTGGATCTTAAGAACAATGAAAAATCAATTGGGTTCTTAAAAGAAGAATTTTAATTAAAGAAAAGGTAAAAGAATCACCTCTGTAAAATCAGGATGATAAGTACTTTACAGAATAACAAAAGATTCAAAAACACAGAGGATTTCCCCTCTAAGCAAAACTTTAAAGTTACAAAAACAGGGATAAACCTCCCTCTTAGCACAGGGAAAATTCACAAGCTAAAACAAAAGATAATCTAAGACATTTCTTTGCTATTACTTACTATTGCTGCAATACTAGATGCTTAGTCCAGATATGCTTAAGGAGATGTATTTTTCCTGCCCTGGTTCCTTGCTGACTCAAAGAGAACAAAACAAAGACACAAACAAAAACTTTCCCCCACAGATTTGAAAGTATCTTGGTCTTTTGGGTCAGGTGCCAACCAGGTTATCTGAGTTTCTTAACCCTTTACAGGTAAAAGAGGAATTAACCCTTTACAGGGTAAAGAGGGATTTTATGCTACCCTTAGCTGTATGTTTCTGACAGGCCCACAGGAACTCTGCCTGGCTACATGACCTAAGAGAGGATCTGAAATAGGCCCCACAGTTGCAGAGCACCTCCCTGTCCAACATCCTCCTCCTGGGATGGTGGATGGTCACCTTGGCCAGTGCCAACAGGAGGTTGACAAGGAGCTCTTGTGATTTCAGGGGGCCATGGATGGGGTGTGCATAGAGCAGGAGGTGTGGGGAGAAGTGCAGCCAGAACTTGAGAAGGTCTTGGAGGAGCCGGAAAAGGGGCTGCCACCTGGCGCACTCAAGGTAGATATGCGCCAGGGTCTCCATCAAGCCACAGTCAAGCACGTGTCAGGAAGTTGGGGGTGAACTGTGCCAGGTGCTCCTGGCTCCTTGAAGGAACTGCCAACTAATATACCTGGTGGGCCGCAGGACCAAAGTGGAATACAGACTGGCCCACCAGGGCGGCCCACCAGGGCTTCTCACCCTCCACAGATGGTAGGAGGTCCCGTCACTTGGTGTCGGGGCGGGACACGAAGAGAGAAAGTGAAAGGTATGGAGCAAGGGCGTGTATGGCTGTGTCCTAGGCGCGGTGGGGAAACGAACCTGCTGTAGGTCATGCAGCCAGCTTGGGTTGTGCAGGGGGTTGGGGGGGCTCACGGGTCTGGAGCCCAATGGCAAGGTCCAGAGGGCCGGGGTGAAGGGTGGGTGGGGAGCACCCTTGCACAGGACCCACTCGAGGCACAGCACTCTGGTCACTGCAGCTCTAATTAATTACCCCAGACCCTACCTCATTAAGAAGAGCTGTGCCGAATTGATGGGCTGAAGAGAACTAAGAGGCTAATTAGGTGGATGATACAAAAGGCACAGGAAGAAAGTGGGGCAGGAGGGGGCAGAAAGAAAGAGCAATTGTTTTTCCCTGCTTGTCCCAGGAGCTGAGAGCTCCCTAGGACTGTAGGTGTGTGTAAGGCTGTATAGCATATAAGGCTGGTGGAAACTCAGATTGTAAATAAACGGCACGGGGTGTTTTACCAGCCAAAAGGTCTCGGAGCTGCCTGTGAACTTGAGCAGTGGCAAGAGCAAGCAGGTCCTGCCAGGCCGCTCCCAAGAGCTTAACATCTAACTAGACAAGATGTGAGACGTCAGGAATTATTACTTTTCTCCTACAGATGGGCAACTGAGGTGCAGAGAGATTGAACCATTTGCCCAACATCACACAGGAAGTGTGTGTCAGAGCCAACAACTAAACACAGGTGTGGCAGTGTACGCCCACTGGGTCCCAGCCCAGGGCCGAAACAGTGGTGAAGTGGTCCACCACTGGGTCAGCAGGGAATCCAGCTGCAACACGCTGACCTTACCCGAGTGGGAGATACCATTCACTCCACCTCCATGGGCCACTTCCTACCATGCTTCCTGAAGCCGTTGTCCATATGACGTCGGGGTCTCCAGGCTCCTCAGTGCAGGTAACTCCCTGGGACTCCAACTCCAGCTGGTCAGCTCCAGGCAACAGGTCTCCAGTCTGAGTCTCGGGATCTCCGGCTCCAGCAGGCAAGGGCTGTAATGGCTCCTGGGCTGGAGCCTCCACCAAGCGTCCTTCCTCCTTGGCGCTCAGCCTAGACCAGTAGTTCTCAATCTATTTATCATTGTGGGCTACATATGCGGCCCACAATGTATTACCTGGGCCGCAGGTTGAGAACCACAGTGCGCCCCCCCGAACTCCCCTACAGACCCCTATGATCAGTGCCTCCCGCCCAGAGACCCCTCCACAGAGTGGGGCCAGGAGTGGAGCCCAGAGTCTGTGGGGCTGGGCGGCAGCCCTGGACTCTGGATTCTGCGTGTCTGGGCAGCAGCTGCAGAGCCCGGACCCTGGACTTTGCCAGGCCTGGTGGCAGCCTCGGATCCCAGACTCTGCGGGGCCGAGTGGTAGCCCCGGAACCTGGACCCCATGGAGCCGAGCGGCAGCCCTGGACCCTCGCCACGCAGGGCCAACTGGCAGTCCTGACCCTAACCCTGCCACACCAGGCCGGGCAGCCTGGATCCCGCCACGCTGGGTGGCCAGGCAGCCGGCAGCCTGGACCATGGCGCATGGCCCGGTGGCTTTTAGCACAGAGCTGGGCTGCAGCTGTGTGTTAATTGGGCTGCATGTGGCACGCGGCCTGAGAACCGCTGGCTTAGACTGAGCTGGGCTGCTCTCCTTTATACTAGCACAGCAGTTGGAGCATGCCCAGCACCATCTGAGGGGTGGGGCTTCCTTCGCCCATAGTGTGAGGTTAACCCTTTATAAGGCTTTATAAAGCAGCGCACAAGCGACCAGGGAGCGTTTGCGAACAGGGGCTGCTAACAGGGAGTTTCGCAAGGGAGTTCTCCAGGTGAAGGAGGAGCAATACAGCACCCTTTTGGGGTAAGTGACTGTCTGCAGTGTGTGTTTGTTTGTGTTTGGGGGTTACTTGCTGTGTGCTGAGCTTGTGTTTGGCAGTCTGTCTGTTTGTTTGGTTGTTTGAAGGACCGTGTGCTGTGGCTGACAGTTGGAAGCTGTGAGCTTCAAAGGAAGGTTTGAAACCAGGAAGCCTCTGGTAATTGGCTGAGCCTTACTCAGTGGGCGGGGCATTCATACAGGCCAGGGCTTTATAAAGCAGCGCACAAGCGACCAGGGAGCGTTTGCGAACAGGGGCTGCTAACAGGGAGTTTCGCAAGGGAGTTGGGAAGGGGAGTGGGAAGGGGCGAGGGTCCCTTGCCGGTTCTATCTGTTTTCCCTTTATTCCCCTTAAAACTTTAAACTTCTTGCTTAAACAACCCTTTCAGCGGACAGGGGGCTGCAGACGGGAGTTTGACAGAGGGAGGCTTACGATGGTTAGGAAGACCCGCAACACCTGTGCCAGCACTGCTTCTGTCTCCTCCACCTGCGCCTGTAGCCAGACAGAGCGCCTGAGCATGGATGCTTCTACCCAGATCCTGGTGTGGTTTTGCAGAGACTGTAACTTGCAATTTCCACTTACTGATATCCAGGCTGAGGGGACCATCCAATGTGAAAGGTGCCTGCTGGTGGAATCTCTCAGGCAGCAGGTGGGAGAGCTACAGGAGGAGGTGGCTAGGTTGAGAAGCATCCGAATCCACGAGCAATTCCTGGACAGTGTCCATGTGGAGACAGCTGAGGTAGCTGTCCCAGGACACAGGACTGCTGATACACCACTGGTGGAGGAGGAGATGGCTCAGGGTGGACACTGGCAGCTGGTTACTTCTGGCAGCAGGCAGTGCTCCACCCCTGCTCCGAACCCTCCCGCTGTGGTAATAGGTAACCGTTATGCTCTTCTTGATACAGGAAAGAAGGCATCACCCCCTACAGTAAAGGAGGAGAAGCCTCGTACCCCTAAGGCTGGGAGGTCTGCTGCCACCACTGCGAATAGGAAACGTAGGGTAGTGGTGGTCGGAGACTCTCTGCTGAGGGGGACGGAGGCGCCCATCTGTCGCCCTGACATTTCATCTCGGGAGGTATGCTGCCTGCCGGGAGCCCATATCCGAGACGTTACGGAGGCATTGTCGAGGATTATCCAGCCCTCTGACTACTACCCCATGCTACTCATCCATGTGGGCACAAATGATACTGCGCGGTGTGACACTGAGCGGATCAAGAGTGACTACAGGGCTCTGGGAGTACGGGTGAAGGAGTTTGGAGCGCAGGTGGTATTCTCTTCGATTCTTCCTGTCAAAGGTAGGGGCCCGGGCAGAGACAGATGCATCATGGAGGTGAATGCCTGGCTGCAAAGATGGTGTCGCCAGGAGGGCTTTGGCTTCCTAGACCACGGGATGCTATTTGAGGAAGGACTGCTAGGCAGAGATGGTGTTCACCTTTCGAGGAGGGGAAAGACCCTATTTGGACACAGACTGGCTAACCTAGTGAGGAGGGCTTTAAACTAGGTTCGACGGGGACAGGTGAGCAAAGCCCGCAGGTAAGTGGGGAACATGGAGACCTGGGAGATGGGTCGGAGACGAGAGGGAGTGTGGGCTATATTGGCAGAGAGAAAGGAGGGTCAGGACAAAACCGGGAGGAAAGATCAAACCAGTATCTTAGATGCCTATATACAAATGCGAGAAGTATGGGTAATAAGCAGGAAGAACTGGAAGTGCTAATAAATAAATACAACTATGACATTGTTGGCATCACTGAAACTTGGTGGGATAATACACATGATTGGAATGTTGGTGTGGATGGATACAGCTTGCTCAGGAAGGATAGACAGGGGAAAAAGGGAGGAGGTGTTGCCTTATATATTAAAAATGTACACACTTGGACTGAGGTAGAGATGGACATAGGAGACGGAAGTGTTGAGAGTCTCTGGGTTAGGCTAAAAGGGGTAAAAAACAAGGGTGATGTCATGCTAGGAGTCTACTACAGGCCACCTAACCAGGTGGAAGAGGTGGATGAGGCTTTTTTTAAACAACTAACAAAATCATCCAAAGCCCAAGATTTGGTGGTGATGGGGGACTTCAACTATCCGGATATATGTTGGGAAAATAACACAGCGGGGCACAGACTATCCAACAAATTCTTGGACTGCATTGCAGACAACTTTTTATTTCAGAAGGTTGAAAAAGCTACTAGGGGTGAAGCTGTTCTAGACTTGATTTTAACAAATAGGGAGGAACTCGTTGAGAATTTGAAAGTAGAAGGCAGCTTGGGTGAAAGTGATCATGAAATCATAGAGTTTGCAATTCTAAGGAAGGGTAGAAGGGAGAACAGCAAAATAGAGACAATGGATTTCAGGAAGGCGGATTTTGGTAAGCTCAGAGAGCTGATAGGTAAGGTCCCATGGGAATCAAGACTGAGGGGAAAAACAACTGAGGAGAGCTGGCAGTTTTTCAAAGGGACACTATTAAGGGCCCAAAAGCAAGCTATTCCGCTGGTTAGGAAAGATAGAAAATGTGGCAAAAGACCACCTTGGCTTAACCACGAGATCTTGCATGATCTAAAAAATAAAAAGGAGTCATATAAAAAATGGAAACTAGGACAGATTACAAAGGATGAATATAGGCAAACAACACAGGAATGCAGGGGCAAGATTAGAAAGGCAAAGGCACAAAATGAGCTCAAACTAGCTAAGGGAATAAAGGGGAACAAGAAGACTTTTTATCAATACATTAGAAGCAAGAGGAAGACCAAAGACAGGGTAGGCCCACTGCTTAGTGAAGAGGGAGAAACAGTAACAGGAAACTTGGAAATGGCAGAGATGCTTAATGACTTCTTTGTTTCGGTCTTCACCGAGAAGTCTGAAGGAATGCCTATCCTAGTGAATGCTAATGGGAAGGGGGTAGGTTTAGCAGATAAAATAAAAAAAGAACAAGTTAAAAATCACTTAGAAAAGTTAGATGCCTGCCAGTCACCAGGGCCTGATGAAATGCATCCTAGAATACTCAAGGAGCTAATAGAGGAGGTATCTGAGCCTCTAGCTATTATCTTTGGAAAATCATGGGAGACGGGAGAGATTCCAGAAGACTGGAAAAGGGCAAATATAGTGCCCATCTATAAAAAGGGAAATAAAAACAACCCAGGAAACTACAGACCAGTTAGTTTAACTTCTGTGCCAGGGAAGATAATGGAGCAAGTAATTAAGGAAATCATCTGCAAACACTTGGAAGGTGGTAAGGTGATAGGGAACAGCCAGCATGGATTTGTAAAGAACAAATCATGTCAAACCAATCTGATAGCTTTCTTCGATAGGATAACGAGTCTTGTGGATAAGGGAGAAGCTGTGGATGTGGTATACCTAGACTTTAGTAAGGCATTTGATACGGTCTCGCATGATATTCTTATCGACAAACTAGGCAAATACAATTTAGATGGGGCTACTATAAGGTGGGTGCATAACTGGCTGGATAACCGTACTCAGAGAGTTGTTATTAATGGTTCCCAATCCTGGTGGAAAGGCATAACGATTGGGGTTCCGCAGGGGTCTGTTTTGGGACCGGCTCTGTTCAATATCTTCATTAACGACTTAGATATTGGTATAGAAAGTACGATTATTAAGTTTGCGGATGATACCAAACTGGGAGGGATTGCAACTGCTTTGGAGGACAGGGTCATAATTCAAAATGATCTGGACAAATTGGAGAAATGGTCTGAGTTAAACAGGATGAAGTTTAACAAAGACAAATGCAAAGTGCTCCACTTAGGAAGAAAAAATCAGTTTCACACATACAGAATGGGAAGAGACTGTCTAGGAAGGAGTATGGCAGAAAGGGATCTAGGGGTTATAGTGGACCACAAGCTAAATATGAGTCAACAGTGTGATGCTGTTGCAAAAAAAGCAAACGTGATTCTGGGATGTATTAACAGGTGTGTTGTGAGCAAGACACGAGAAGTCATTCTTCCGCTCTACTCTGCTCTGGTTAGGCCTCAGCTGGAGTATTGTGTCCAGTTCTGGGCACCGCATTTCAAGAAAGATGTGGAGAAATTGGAAAGGGTCCAGAGAAGAGCAACAAGAATGATTAAAGGTCTTGAGAACATGACCTATGAAGCAAGGCTGAAAGAATTGGGTTTGTTTAGTTTGGAAAAGAGAAGACTGAGAGGGGACATGATAGCAGTTTTCAGGTATCTAAAAGGGTGTCATAAGGAGGAGGGAGAAAACTTGTTCACCTTAGCCTCTGAGGATAGAACAAGAAGCAATGGGCTTAAACTGCAGCAAGGGAGGTCTAGGTTGGACATTAGGAAAAAGTTCCTAACTGTCAGGGTGGTTAAACACTGGAATAGATTGCCTAGGGAGGTTGTGGAATCTCCATCTCTGGAGATATTTAAGAGTAGGTTAGATAAATGTCTATCAGGGATGGTCTAGACAGTATTTGGTCCTGCCATGCGGGCAGGGGACTGGACTCGATGACCTCTCGAGGTCCCTTCCAGTCCTAGAATCTATGAATCTATGAATCTAAACCCTTTCTCGCCTAGTGCGGGGTATGCACACCCCATCACAACAGGTTTCCTGAATCCTAATTAGGTGCCTTAACCACAACACCATCCTTCCTGGTCTTGGTACGCCCACAGTCACGCCACAGTGGGTTACATCTGTTGGCAGATCTTTCAGATGTGGGTGCTTCGACACAGGGGTATGTGTGTGGCTTGGCTATGGAAAATAATACTGAGGGCAGTGTATTAGTCATGCTTTATCAAAGCTACACGTATTTAACCTCCTAATGTTATGCTAGCCACAGTGTTTATTAGGATGGAGAGTCACTGAATTGAAGAGGTTTGAAGGATTTTCTTTTAAACTCCAGGACTGTTTAGCAAATGCCTCTCGAAGTGGGATTATTGTAACCCCATCTCTTGCCTAAATGGTGGAAGTTTAAATTTTGACTTCATTTTCAGTAAACCCCGTTCTACTTGGCTGCAACTTCTCCAGTGTCTGGTTTCCAAGAAAATATTTGGGTTGTACACAGCAACAAGAGGTTATTCTCTTTTGTTTAGAGAATGGCCCAAACCATTACACTAGATCCAAATACCCCTCAAACTTTGCAGGTGTTTGTAATCCTATCCAAGAGCCAATTTTTGCACATGGCCTCTTTCTTTATAATGGCCTCAACCCAAAAGCCAGATCCAAACACTGTAAAATGTTGGGTTGTTCAATATCTTGATCCAGATCCAAGTTTGCAACATGATTCCATCTGTTATTAAGTACTGCGACTATTTCTTAACTCTTTCACTCGGCATCTCTACTAAACCCAAACATATGTGGGCTTGCCCAGCACTTTCAGTGGGACTACTCTCATGAGTATGAAGAGAAGGATTACATCTACTAGGTAGTGTCAGGGCTATTACAGGCAGCTGGGAAGCTATGCAGCCTATGCATAAATACAGACTTCGGGGATCCCATTCTTTTTCTCACCCAAGACTCCCCAAACCACTGACTTTTTTTCTTCTGGGTGTCCATATCCGTGAATCCACTGCTTTGTTTCAGCTAAAAAGATCAAACATGCTGGAATACATAATCCAAATTTATGCAAATGTATTCCATGCATTTTAAAAGTTTTGCTCGCGGGTTTGTTGTTTTTCCAAAATTACACACTAAAACGTTAATGATCCTCTGCATATATTTTATTATAGACATCGTAGGAGATGTCTGCTGCTTTAGCGTTAGCGTACTCGTACACTCTACATCTAATTGCTACAGAGGTTTGTGATACCCCCCAAAGCATTGCTCACCATGGGACGACAACTGGTGATGGTAGGCGTTTATCCTTTATGCAGTCTGACCACTAAAGGGAGATATGACACACTTGGGCTGTCTATGACACCGAAACTTGAGAAAAGTTGAGATAGACAAGATACTGAGCTCAGTGCCTCCAGAGTAAAACTGGAGTAACTCCACTGACCCGTTAGATGTGGCGGATTCATAAAGAAGACATGACAGCAATGGAAGAGTTATGAGAAGCAAGGGTGAGTTACATAAAATTCCTTATTTTTCTACATCTGGAATTCAAATTTCTGTTAAAATTAGGAACAGGTCTGTTCTGGAAACCCAGATCCAAACTTCCCCAGTCTTTACATCTGGCCTTAATTTTAGGGCTTTGGCCTGCCTCTGTGATGAACTGAAGTGAAACAGGCAATAAGAACACCCACAAAATCTGGGGACCTTGAGGTTCCAGTCTGAATCCATGTCTGAACTTTGCTACGCAGGCCTGTCACTTCTGGACATGCTTCCATAGCTGTGTGCTACAGAACAGAGGTTTCTTCACCTCTCCCCAAGTATGTCATGATAGAAAGTACATTATGACAACTTGGGGTTCAATTCAGGCCAGCAGGGAGGTTGTGTCATCCCCTGCCCTACAACCCTGGGTGCCTTAAATGCTCTGCTGCTGTGGCTCACAGCCCGGGCACAAACAGCCAGCAGACAAGCATGCAGTTCCCTAAGGGCATGTCTACACTGCTATGTAAGCCCAGGGTTAGTGGGACTCGAGACAGCTGACCCGTGTTGGGGAACCCTGGACTTGAGCACCTACATTGTATTTTAACCCTACGTAAAGACTTTCCTTACCCATGCTCGAAACTAGGGCTCTGGCTTCCACACTGCAATGAGCAGACCTGAGTCATATCCCAGAGTCCCTAGCGCCTCCCCCACCCCGACATGTGGCTGCTCTAGCTCTAGGACCATGGTGCACCGTGAGAAAACTTTACTGCCTCCCCTGCACATTGCAGGAAGTTTGAAGCAGCTCGCTTGCAAAAGTTTTGATCGGTTCATTCTCCATTGCAAACCCAGGAGGCAGAGCGGTGATCAGAAGAGATTGAGTTAATGATGACCTGAGCTTCTGCCGTTCACAACAGAGGAGTGGCTTCCATTTTCAATAGAGTGGTTTGCAGATTATTCGGATAGAGAGGACTAAGGAAGTTGGCCAATGGAATTGTGGGATACTTCCAGCTGACTTCCAGGACCCGAGTGAAGCAAGGCTGCATCTACACCACAAAGCAGAGACCCTGGGTCCTGGCTTAACCTGAGCTCAGACCCACCAGCCCTGCAGGGTCCTGGGACTCTGGGTCCACACTCTGGGTTAGTGCAATTATAGTGTAGACAGAAGGGGGGTTAGGCTTGAGCCCGGGCTCAAGCACAGGCTTGCGTTGCAGTGTAGACATACCCAAAGTGTCTGTGTGCTGTGCAGCCCTGGTTTATCACTCTGACCCCAGCAGCCTGCCTACAACGTAACAGCCCTACCCTGTTATCCACCAGCCTTGGTTACTGCTTTCAGAGTGACCCCAACCCAGTCCTGAATTTCCCCAAAACCGCCTGCCCTGAAGGATCCAGCCCTCTCCTGGAACCCTCTGAGAAGTAATAAGTTTCATTGCTCCTTTAAAGAGAGCACAGCTTATTACTTTAATTGGTGTTAACAGTCACTTCAACTCCAACACAGCACTGGGTTGGTTTAGGTGAAAAGTAAAACAGGTTTATTTAATCAAAGAGATTTTAGGTGATTTCAAGTACAAGGGATAAAGACAAAAAGGTTACACGCAAATAAGAGTAAAATACACTTTCTAGTTGCTAAGACCTAACACAACAAGCTACAGCCTGGGTTCAAGGTAGATTCCTCACCAGTCTTTTTCTTTCCAGCCATGGTCGACTTTCTGTCAGTCAGGACCTTCCACAGAAGTACCAGGTGCTACTTTCCCTGGTCTTCCTAGGTGAAAGATCTTTACCCACACAGGTGGTTCACTTATATTCAGTTCCCAGAGACTTCAGCGACCTTGGTTGAAGGACCATCTTTCTCAGCTTGCAACTTCTCTGGCCCCTTGTGTCTGTCCAGTGATGGATGCCAAGATGGCTTCTTTTCTCTCCCTATATCTTCCCAAACTCATTATTTTGTCCCCAGACCCAGGATGACTTCATGCTGTTTTTCCTTTCCTGTGGGCTTCCCATCTCCCTTCTGATTAAAATGTAAACAGGGCTTCCATAATTTTTGGTCACACCTTGCTTAATTTCACTGGAGATAGGCAGATCGCTGCCTTCCCTCATGTCTGGGAGAAAACCTGTTTCTCCCTTTGTTTGATCTCAGACTTTAAAGCATAGAATCAGTGAGCATCCATAATTCCTAATAGTGTTACTACAGACATTTCACAATTATATTAATCACCAGTATGTCATTAGCTTTCATGAAAGACCTCACTCAATACATTTTATAACACAGTAATATCGTATACAGTCAGTTGATTTAATTACTTATCATTTGAGGTTCACACCCCCTCCTTAGGGTGAACAGATAGCAAGTGTGAAAAATTGGGACACGGGGGTAATAGGTGCCTATATAAGAAAAAGCCCCAAATATTGGGACTATCCTATTGGGATATCTGGTCACCCTACCCCTCCCTGTCTTTATAGTCCAGTAAGCCATTGAAATATATTCTCAGATAAAGTTCTTTTTCTCCTTCTTGGAAGAGACACCATCTGGTCAGGTGAAGATTTCATGCTGGTTCCTTTTCCGCTGGTGTAGTTGAGGCATTTGCTCCTCCCCTTGTTAGCTTGATGGCTTTGTTTACCTTTTAGGTAAATGTACTTTAATTGTCTCTGCCTGATGACCAGGCTGGTCAGACAAACAAATTACCTTAATGCCCAGTGAGGTATCAGTTTTCCAGTGATATATTACATGCCACCTTTTGAGTATGTTTCATGACAATGGTGTGAGTTAGGTGTAGTGAGCATGACAAAAGTTGCTGACACGGGCTAGTGAATGACAAATGGGCCTCTGTGTCATGTGCACATTTCACCCCGCAAAGATCTCAAAGTGCTTTATCAACCATATATATATAGAGAGAGAGAGATCATTTTACCTATCATAGGAGTAAAGTCATCTCTGAGATGAAACGCAGCAACTGTCTCAGGTGTGCGGCAACACTACATAACAGGCTAGCACAGGGAATGAAGAACACTGTAGCCCATTAAAGCTATAAGGACAGATTTTTAAGGCAGGAAGATTTGCCTGGACACACTTACCATTCTTATGAAAAGTGCCAGGAGACTTTTACCAAAAAGTGATCTGAAACTTAATTTACATCACCTCTGATGTACACAGAGCAGTGCAGAGCGCATCCAGTTCCGTCCTTGCTACGAAGATGAAGCATTGGTTCAGACTAAACCAAAGGAACAAGTGCGACTGAATCACCAACACCAATTCTTGCAGCATCCAGGGTTTTCCATAGAGCCCCAGTACTGATCCTGATCCTGCTTAAGTGTCTCAGATCTATGTTGCTATGGCCACATGGTCAGCATGGAATTCCCTCTCCCTGTCCACCCCCCACACTTATGTTTTACTAAAATCCAAATGACAAACTGCAGAGACATTTAGTTCTGGACATCAGGCGTGCAACATAATGGACCTGGTTCTCATTTGCACCAAGGCCTCTTTACACCACTCGTAGTATAAATGGGTCTCAAAGTGGGCATAAATGTAAGAGTCCTTTATTGCCACAGTGGTGGAAAGAGGCCTTAGTGTAAATGAGAATCAGGCCCATTATGAACTTCTTCCCCACTAACAGTTATGCCTGAAGTCAGCTCAGTCATTGGATCTAGGAGGGTTCTGGTTATTCTCAGAACAGTTTGCCTGGCAGCATGGAACAAACCTTCCTTGTTAAACCAAAGCCATCCTTCAGATCTACATTGTGAACAGAGACACACCCCAGCTGTGGGGCTCAGGTCTAGATTGGAACATCCTGACAGCTCAAGAGGCAGCTCAAATCTGGGGCTTTGGTTTGGCCCTGTCTCTTATGGTCAAGATTAATCTGGTGCCAACAGAATGTTTTGTATTTCCTGCTGGGAACGCCTTCAGCTTCAGTGCCGATGCCACAAAATTATTTGTTTTTCTCTATTTATCTTTTTATGCCAGATGATGAAATAGTAGGGATTGGGTTTCCCACACTGGAATGAATGTTTATAACAAGCCAGATCCAGCTAAACAAAAAACAGAGGCTATGGGTATATTTTATAAGAGCTCAAGAATAAGAATGATAATAATGACACACAAAATTATTCCAAGAGAACATTCCCCTTTGGCTATAGAGTGGTAGTTATCTTTCATTTTCAGTTACTGGGTGAGCAAACAATTGTGTACAATAGTGTACACCCAGCAGTCAAAATACAGCTAGAGAAAAGGGATACACAAATTATTTTCCATGAATCTTTTCCATTATCGTTTCAGCTTGACTCCGTCCATCTTGTGTTGTTGTAGCCTGAAGAAGAGCTCTGTATAATTCAAAAGCTTGTCTCTTTCACTGACAGAAGTTGGTCCAATAAAAGCTATAACCTCTCCCACCCTTGTGTCTCCATCCATCTTAGGTACTCCTCTAGCTCCCATTCCCATAGTATCTGAGCACCTCACAAATGTTAACGTATTTATCCTCACAACACTCCTGTGTTGTCTGCGTGTGTGTGTTCTCAGCAGGCTTCAATACATAGGCACCAACTTCCTCTCTACCTGGGGAGTGCTCAACCCCCTCCTCCGCCTCAGGCCCTCCCCAACTTCATCCCTTCCTCCACCCCCGCCCCGCCTCTTCCCGCCCCCGCTCTGCCTCCCGCCCCGCCCCCACTCCAAACCTTCTCCCAAGAGCCCACCCCCCGCCCTGCCTCTTCTCTGCCTCTTCCCACCCCTCCCCCAAGTGCGCCTCATCCCCGCTCCTCCCCCTCCCATTCCTCCTGCACACCAAGCACCCACACAATTTTTTTCATGGGTGCTGCAGCCCTGGAGCCCCACGGAGTTGGCGCCTATGCTCCAATCGAACTGCCCAATAAGACCACAAGACTTGGTTTAGTCGCAAAGGCACCTGGCCAGGTTTACTGTCAATGAAGCACGGTTCTAGCTCCCTGGATCAGTGTCTACAGTTACACTAGCACATGGATGCCCATTGCAATGAATGCAGCTCAGTGAATGGTGGGACTTTCCATTCCCCCCTTGGCTGGCCAAAGACACCCCCTCTGAGACCCCTCTTTATACACCAACACAAACAAGTTACGCGTTGCCCCTCTGACGTGGTTAATTACCACCCTTTCCCTTGTACATGTTGCTTTGATCAAAACATCTCTATCCATCACCCTGTCATCCTAACCTCAATGTGTCCTTGTATCATCTTTGGGGAGTGTGTTTACACCATAACCTTGTCTCAGGGTGTTCTGGTACCACCCTTTTGGAGTGTGTTTATGTGAATACTTAGTGCCTGTGTTTTTGCAATGCCAGCCCTGTTCTTTCCAAGTTCATGTATTGGACAGTGAACCTGCAAGCAGGTGTCTGCTTTGTAACAGGCCAGGGCCTGACTGGGTCTTAGGCCTTACCGCAGGCCCTTATCCCGGGCCTCATATTTCAGGCTCTCTCTTTCTACCACACCCTGTGAGCTAGGGAAGTATCATCTACATTTTGCAGATGGGGAACAGAGGCACAGACAGAGTGACTTGGTTAAGGTCACACAGCAAGTCTCTGACAAAGCAGGGAATGGAACCCAGGTGTCCTAAATCCCAGACTACCACACTAACCACTACACCATTCTTCTTCTCAGCTCAGCTATGCGGTTCCTTCCGGCCCACCAATGGCTTTCTGCTCACACAGACTCCGAGTCCAACAGGCCCTAGTGAAGGTTCTCTCATCACCTGAAAGCCCACCTGTTTGCTAATTTCAGCAACAGGCCCCTCAGAAGCCTGTAGGTGTCAAGAGTGACTGCTTTTTTGGCTCCGGGCAATGTTCTTCATCTCATCCCACTGTATTAGAAATCTATCGGTGCTCATGTTACAAAACCCACGTCCTCGCCTCCAGCATGAAATCTGATACATTGCAGTACCCTTTTGCATTAGGGATAAATGTACCTCAACACATGTTGGGATTTGGGTCAGTTTAGAAAAATAAATCATCCACAAATTCATATTCGCATCCAAATTTCACTGCTATTTTTTCACAGTAGATATGGGCTTGGACCAAAGTCCCTGATCCTAACATCTCTGCATTTTAGCATTGCTGTTTGGATCTGTAATTTATAATGGAATGATCCCAAAACCTTGACTCCTAAGGTAGCTGAAGCGTAAATCAGGACAGGATATTTGGCCATTGCCCTTCCCTGTCTAGTGTCACCCTGGGCTGCAAATCCCTATGCATGGAGACCTGCAGTGAGATTTCCAGTACTCTCTGGTTCCAGCCAGGCCAGTGGTGGCGGTTAGATGCAGCCACAATTTGCTACACAAGGTTAATGATGCATTTATTCTTCAGCAGGGCTTCTTCTGCGTCCCCACTGAATCACGGGGCTGCCCTTGTTTTTCCCCTCATGCTCACTCCCCTAGTCTTTGGGGCATACACCAGAGCTTCAGCAGGCTGAGCTAACAGGAGAAATACTGTCTGAGTGGGAACGCTCTCTTTCCAGGCTATTCTATTCTATTCAGTTCCTATACCAGTGAGCCCATAATTTTACACAAACACATCGTAGTTACCGTGGACCCAGCAGTTTCTTATCATCGACGCTTTCTTCCCCTTCTTCCCCAGAGAGTCCTTACCTGTCCCCAATCTTGACAGGTGCTCTCAATTGGCAGCCTCCCACATTGAAACAAATGGATAAGCGCTCCCTGAATCCTGCTATAGCCTTGTAAATGAGGGTTGGCCCTGATTCCCTGCAGTCTGTCATTAAGAACAAACATTTCCCACAGCCAGTGTCCAACGCTGTGCTGACCCACCCCTCTGAGGAAAACTGGAGAGGACTTTCTCCAGAACCTGTCGCCACCTCCTCTTAATCAGCTGCTGAGGTCATTTGTGTACATGGGAGGAACATCCTTCCTTCCTCTCCAGCAGGTGAGTGAGCTGCCCAGAGGATACTCTGTCTCTGGCCCAAGCAGCCGGCTCTTCCAGGAAACATAATTCAGCCTCATTTGGGGATGCCAGATTTCCTGGTTTTGATCATCCTTTTAAGCCTGTTTCTTCTCTAGTGTTTAGTGCTGCCAGTCAATGGGATAAGTGGATTTGTTGGCGTCCCTTCTGCAAAGCAATGAAAGGGCCAAGCCCCTCAGGTGAAGGAGGGGCCACAGAACCCAGAAATCAACACACCTGGAGATTGACCTCTTCCCCTTATCTGCACAACAGCTGCAGCCCAGGAAGTGGCAATACAAATGTCCCCACCTCGTCCCCACCATTCTAACCTGGAGGGATGAATTGGGAGGTCAGCCTCCATGGCTCATGAAGTCTTCCTGCGGGGAGTGCCAATGACGGTGTCCGTGACACAGACAGCTGTCCATTAGTAACTGGACTGAGACCACCAATTCATTTCATAGGGGGCCACCAAGCAGCCATCAGCCGCTAACCATGTTTAGCGACAGGTATCACAACTGACCTTGGATGGATTTGAACCACCAGTCTGGTGGGTCAAGGTTGCCTAAAAGAAAGGGATGTTGCCAGCCCCCTGTCCAAGGTCTGGTCTACACGTCAGACTTACATCGGTATAACTATATAGCTCTGGGGTGTGAAAAATCCACCCCCCTGAGCAGCGTAGGTAGACCGACCTAACCCCCTGTGCATACAGCACTATGTCAGCAGGAGAGCTCCTCCCATTAGGATAGCTACCGCCTCTCAGGGAGGTGGATTAATGACATGGGTGGGAGACCTCTCTCCCATCAGCGTTGAGTGTCTGCATTAAAGAACTGCATCAGTGCAGCTGCAGCAATGTAGTGTTTGAAGTGTAGACCTGCCCCTAGTCATTCCTCTCAGCCTGGTTTTTCTTTTTTCGCCCACTCCTACCTCTACCCTGCACCTCAGACCAGGGGAAGGCCAGCCTAATTCTATGTGAAGTCAGAGGCGCTATGGTGATTGACAATAACCAAGGGTCTGACCCAGGTAGCTTTTAGAGAGGTGTAGAAGAGACCCAAACAAACAGGCCATGCAGGGAGTGATCACTGACATGGCAAGGACACCCAGCTAGGGGACGAACAGGTGTAACGAGCGGCCTCTGGTGGGACACTACTGAGAGTATCAATTCAGGACAAATTGCTTAGAGCAGGGCAGTCACAGCCCAAGGCTGGGGGTTCTCCACTTCTAAGACACACCAAACCAGCCAGACAGAGAGGACTTCGGTTTTACCCCACTGGCTAACCAGAAGTCATACAAGCAATTCCCTTAGACACTCCAGTTTCCCAGTATCACCACCAGCACCACTCCTTATGGGGACAAATGGTTATGAAAACCAATACCTGAATAAAAGAAAAAGGTTCTCCTGATCCCAAAGGACCAAGCCCCAGACCCAGGTCAATATACAAGTCAGATCTTACCCACAAATTACGCTGTTGCCAATCCTTTAGAATCTGAAATCTAAAGGTTTATTAATAAAACGAAAGAAATATAGATGAGAGTTAAAATTGGTTAGAGGAATCAATTACATACAGTAATGGCAAAGTTCTTGGTTCAGGCTTGCAGCAGTGATGGAATAAACTGCAGGTTCAAATCAAGTCTCTAGAGTACATCCACAGCTGGGATGGGTCATTCAGTCCTTTGTTCAGAGCTTCAGTTTGTAGCAAAGTTCCTCCAGAGGTAAGAAGCAGAACTGAAGACAAAATGGAGGGGTTTCCAGGGCCTTTTATATCCTCTGCCATGTGGAAGAACACCCCTTTGTTCTTACTGTGGAAAATCACAGCAGCAAGGTGGAGTTTGGAGTCACATGGGCAAGTCACATGTCCATGCATGACTCAGTTCTTTACAAGTAGAGAAGCCATTGCTCACATGCCACCTTGAATGTCCCCAGGGAGGATCCTCATATGTGGATTGGAGTCTCCCAAGGTCCATTGTCAGTTAAGTGTTTCTTGATTGGGCACTTAATTTGAAGAGTCCCTTCTCAATAAGATGGCCAAATGCTTCACTGATGCTACTTAGAATCAAACACATTGAGTTACAAGTACATAGCCAATGTTCATAACTTCAAATACAAAAATGATACACACATACAGATAGCATAATCATAACTGGCAAATAACAACCTTTTCATAGACACCTTACTAGACCTGCTTTGTACTAGATTTGGTGCCACTATAGGACCTCCGTTGCAAAAATGATCTATACGGTCACATTTCATGTCAATAACGACACAACAGGACACAGCTTATTTTGAACCCCTCTATAACGTTTTCTTCGAGGTACAGATTCCCACATTTGTACCAGAGTGTGTGATCCTTGGCCCAATATGAGAGAGAAAGGATGACCTTATGGTTAACATATGGCCTCGTCTTATGACTTAGATCGTAAACTCTTTGAGGCAGGGACCATCTGTGTACAGCATCTAGCACAATGAAGGCCCTGGCCTATGCCTTCAGCTCCTAGCCACTACTGCAGTACAAATAATACATAGCAACAACCCCAAGCTGCACAAAAGTCAGGAATCAGGCCTCCAAAATCATGAGTGGCTTAACAACCGTGATACTTAAAAGAATACATTTGGGTTTTTTTAAATTCACTTTCTGGGCCGGTAGGGTGCCCATGGGTAGGGTTTTCTCCACACTGAGCAGGGCTAGAAGCTTATCTTATTTTCTTAAATGAAAGCGAAGATTACATAAGAACATAAGAACAGCCATACTGGGTCAGACCAAAGGTCCATCTAGCCCAGTATCCTGTCTACTGACAGTGGCCAATGCCAGGTGCCCCAGAGGGACTGAACCTAACAGGTAATGATCAAGTGATCTCTCTCCTGCCATCCATCTCCACCCTCTGACAAACAGAGTCTAGGGACACCATTTGTTACCCATCCTGGCTAATAGCCATTAATGGACTTAACCTCCATGAATTTATCCAGTTCTCTTTTAAACACTGTTATAGTCCTAGCCTTCACAACCTCCTCAGGGAAGGAGTTCCACAAGTTGACTATGCGCTGTGTGAAGAAGAACTTCCTTTTATTTGTTTTAAACCTGCTGCCTATTAATTTCATTTGGTGACCCCTAGTTCTTGTATTAGGAAATAAGTAAATAACTTTTCCTTATCTACTTTCTCCGTATCATTCATGATTTTATATACCTCTATCATATCCCCCCCTTAGTCTCCTCTTTTCCAAGCTGAAAAGTCCTAGCCTCTTTAATCTCTCCTCATATGGGACCCGTTCCAAACCCCTAATCATTTTAGTTGCCTTTCTCTGAACCTTTTCTAGTGCCAGTATATCTTTTTTGAGATGAGGAGACCACATCTGTATGCAGTATTCAAGATGTGGGTGTACCATCGATTTATATAAGGGCAATAATATATTCTCCTTCTTATTCTCTGTCCCCTTTTTAATTATTCCTAACATCCTGTTTGCTTTTTTGACTGCCTCTGCACACTGCGTGGACATCTTCAGAGAACTATCCACGATGACTCCAAGATCTTTTTCCTGATTCGTTGTAGCTAAATTAGTCCCCATCATATTGTATGTATAGTTGGGGTTATTTTTTCCAATGTGCATTACTTTACATTTATCCACATTAAATTTCATTTGCCATTTTGTTGCCCAATCACTTAGTTTTGTGAGATCTTTTTGAAGTTCTTCACAGTCTGCTTTGGTCTTAACTATCTTGAGCAGTTTAGTATCATCTGCAAACTTTGCCACCTCACTGTTTACCCCTTTCTCCAGATCATCTATGAATAAGTTGAATAGGATTGGTCCTAGGACTGACCCTTGGGGAACACCACTAGTTACCCCTCTCCATTCTGAGAATTTACCATTTATTCCTACCCTTTGTTCCTGTCTTTTAACCAGTTCTCAATCCATGAAAGGACCTTCCCTTTTATCCCATGATTCTCATAAGGTAAGTTAGCACAGGTAGCTGGAACTTTCTGAGAAAACACCGGCTATCACGAGGCTTGGGATAAAATGGCAGGCATTGGCAACACTGGCACTCAGGAGATTTGGGGTCAATTCTCATCTCAGCCACAGACTCCCTGCGGGACCTTGGGCAAGTCACTTAGCCTCTCTGTGCTTCAATTCCCAGCCAGTCAAATGGGGATAAGAGCATAGCCTTCCTCCCACCCTTCGTCTGGCGTGCCTATTTAGACTGCAAGCTCTTCAGGGCAGGAATGATCTTTCACTATGCGCACAGTACCCAGCGCAATGGGGCCTGGATCTTGGGGTATGTCTATGCCGGAGCAGGGAGGTGCCGTTTCCAACTCAAGCAGACGTATCCGGGCTAGCTCTGACAGAGCCAGCTTGCTACAAATAGCTGCGGCAGTGTCAGTGGTGAGAGGAGCTAGCTGCCCAAATATGTACCTAGGGTTTCAGATGGGATCTTACTCAGGGCGGCGAGCCCTGCCTACCGCTACTGCTACATTTCTGGTTGTAGTGCAAAGCCAGCACAGCTGTGTCTGCTGAAAATGACACCTTCCAGCCCCAGTGTGACATACCCTGGGTTGAGGCCTCAAGCTGCTACTGTAATAGAAAACACCCTCCCCCTCCCCAACAACTCTGGGACAAAGCGCATCCTGTACTTGCTACAGTGCACAGGACATTAGGCACAAAATAAAGGACACTCAAATAAGGGATGTCCTTTATAATAAGAGATGGCTAGCAGCTTCGGCATGTGGGAACAGTGCTTCGCTATTTAAAAACGCACAACGTGTAATCTTCCTTTCACCACAGCCAAGCGTTTTCTGTTTCTCTCGTGGAATTTTTTAAGATAAAAAACATTCCATGAACTGATTTTTAATGCTCGTTTCCAGCTGCAGAGCATGTAATCGGGGGCGGCAACATCTGCTCTTTGATTTGCTCGTTAGCAGAAGAGTCCTTACAATGCAGACAGGGGAGATGAAACTACAACTGCACAAAAGCGTAAGCAGTGATGTTTGGGCTGGCGCTTCAGAAACGCTCTGAACGGTCTATCACACAGATAGAGGCGTCACAAAGGGACGCTTCATTAAAAAGATGTGGTACAAGAGAGTAAATGATGTTAAATTTTCTTTCCAGGCCAGTTTTCTATTTAATCCGAGAAATTAATTATGATTGATGGTTAAATGGAGTGAGAGAGCGTTGTTCAAATGGGAGGGTGGGGCTGTTCTCTCAACATTAAAAAACAGATTCGTAAATAGATTCATTGGGCTAAAATCCTTATCTGGTGTGAAGTGGCAAAATTCCACTGAAAGAAATATGGCTATGTTAATTTACACCCTAAGAACATAAGATAAGAACGACCATACTGGGTCAGACCAAAGGTCCATCTAGCCCCCTATCCTGTCTTCCAGCAGTGGCCAATGCTAGGTTCCCCAGAGGGAATGCACAGAACAAGTAATCATCAAGTGATCCATTCCCTGCCGCTCATTCCCAGCATCTGGCAAACAGAGGCTAGGGACACCATCCCTGACAATCTAATAGCTAATAGCCATTGATGGACCTATTCTCCATGAATGTATCTACTTCTTTTTTTGAACCCTGCTATAGTCTTGGCCTTCACAACATTCTCTGGCAAGGAGTTCCACAGGTTGTGTGAAAAAATACTTCCTTTTGTTTGTTTTAAACCTGCTGTCTATTCATTTCATTTGGTGACCCCTAGTTCTTGTGTTATGAGAAGGAGTAAATAACACTTCCTTATTTACTTTCTCCACACCAGTCATGATTTTATAGACCTCAATCATATCTCCCCTTAGCTGTCTCCTTTCCAAGCTGAAAAGTCCCAGTTTTATTAATCTCTCCTCATATGGAAGCTGTTCCATACTCCTAATCATTTTTGTTGCCCTTTTCTGAACCTTTTCCAATTCCAATATATCTTTTTTGAGATGGGGTGACCACATCTGCACGCTGTATTCAAAATGTGGGTGTACCATGGATTTATATAGAGACAATATGATATTCTTTGTCTTATTATCTATCCCTTTCTTGATGATTCCCAACATTCTGTTAGATTTTTGACTGCCGCTGCACATTGAGTGGATGTTTTCAGAGAACTATCCACAATGATTCCAAGATCTCTTTCTTGGGTAGTAACAGCTAATTGAGACCCTATCATTGTATACATACAGTTGGGATTATGCTTTCCAATGTGCATTATTTTGCATTTATCAACATTGAATTTCATCTGCCATGTTATTGTCCAGTCACCCAGTTTTGCAAGATCCCTTTGTAGTTCTTCGTAGTCTGCTTGGGACTTAACTATCTTGAGTAGTTTTGTATCATCTGCAGATTTTGCCAGTTCACTGTTTACCTCTTTTTCCAGATTGTTTATGAATATGTTGACTAGGACTAGTCCCAGTACAGACCCCTGGGGGACACCCCTATTTACTTCTCTCCATTCTGAAAACTGACCATTTATTCCTACCCTTTGTTTCCTAACTTTTAACCAGTTACTGATCCATGAGAGGACCTTCCCTCTTATCCCATGACAGCTTACTTTGCCTAAGAGCCTTTGATGAGGGACCTTGTCAAAGGCTTTCTGAAAATCTAAATACATTATATCCACTGTATCCCCCTCGTCCACATGCTTGTTGACCCCCTCAAAGAATTCTAGTAGATTGACGAGGCATGATTTCCCTTTACAAAAACCATGTTGACTCTTCACCAACAAATCATATTAATCTATGTGTCTGACAATTCTGTTCTTTACTATAGTTTCAACCTGTTTGCCCGGTACTGAAATCAGGCTTACAGGCCTGTAATTGCCGGGATCACCTCTGGAGCCCTTTTTAAAAATTGACGTCACATTAGCTATCCTCCACTCATCGGGTACAGAAATTGATTTAAATGATAGGTTACATGCCACAGTTAGTAGTCCTGCAATTTCACATTTGAGTTCCTTCAGAACTCTTGGGTGAATACCATCTGGTCCTGGTGACTTATTACTGTTTAATTTATCAATTTGTTCCCAAACCTTCTCTAATGACACCTCAATCTGGGCCAGTTCCTCAGATTTGTCAACTAAAAAGAATGGCTCAGGTTTGGGAATCTCCCTCACATCCTCAGCCGTGAAGACCAATGCAAAGAATTCATTTAGTTTCTCTGCAATGGCCTTATAGTCCTTGAGTGCTCCTTTAACATCTTGATTGTCCAGTGGCCCCACTGGTTGTTTAGCAGGCTTCCTTCTTCTGATGTACTTAAAATTTCTTTTGCTATTACTTTTTGAGTCTTTGGTTAGCTGTTCTTCAAATTCTTTTTTGGCCTTCCTAATTATATTTTTACACTTCACTTGCCAGATTTTATTCTCCTTTCTATTTTCCTCACTAGGATTTAACTTCCGCTTTTTAAAGGATGCCTTTTTCCCTCTCACTGCTTCTTTTACTTTGTTGTTTAGCCACGGTGGCTTTTTTTTGGTTCTCTTACTATATTTTTTAATTTGGGGTATACATTTAAGTTGAGCCTCTATTATGATGTCTTTAAAAAGTTTCCACGCAGCTTGCAGGGATTTCACCTTTGGCGCTGTACCTTTTAATTTCTGTTCAACTAACTTCCTCATTTTTGTGTAGTCCCCCTTTCTGAAATTAAA